>NC_091789.1:23973766-24294332 GCF_029378745.1 Bos indicus | reverse complement strand
TTGATCACTGAAGGAAGGCTTTCTTATCTCTCATTGCTATTCTTTGGAAACTCTGCATTCAGATGCCTATATCTTTCCTTTCTCTCTTTGCTTTTCACTTCTCTTTATTCACAGCTATTTTGTTAAGGCCTCCCAGACAGCCATTTTGCTTTTTTTGCCATTTCTGTTCATAGGGATGGTCTTGATCCCTGTAGCCTGTACAATGTCTCGAACCTCCATTTATTTCATCAGGCCACTCTATCAGATCTTGTCCCTTAAATCTATTTTCTATTTCCACTGGTATAATCATATGGGATTTGATTTAGGTCTTACTGACCGTAATGGGTCTAGTGGTGTTCCCTTCTTTTCTTCAATTTAAGTCTGAATTTGGCATTTAAAGTGTTCATGATCTGAGCCACAGTCAGCTCGTGTCTTGTTTTTTATGGGACTGTATAGAGCTTCTCCATCTTTGGCTGCAAAATATATAATCAATTTCCATTTCGGTGTTAAACCATCTGGTGATGTCCTGGGTAGTCTTCTTTGTGTTGTTGGAAGTGGGTGTTTGCTTATGAGCAGTGCATTTTCTTGGCAAAACTCTATTAGTCGTTGCCCTGCTTCATTCCATGTTCAAAGGTAAAAGTTGCCCTGTTACTCCAGGTGTTTCCTTGACTTCCTACTTTTGCATTCCAGTCCCCTATAATGAAAAAGACATCTTGTTTGGGGTGTTAGTTTCTAAAAGGTGTTGTAGGTCTTCATGGAACCATTCAACTTCAGCTTCTTCAGCGTTACTGGTTGGGGGCATAGTCTTGGAATTACCAGATATTGAATGGTTAGCCTTTGGGGAACGAAACAGAGATCAATTCTTCGTTTTTGAGATTTCTAAATGTACTGCATTTCAGACTCTTTTTGTTGACCATGATGGCTACTCCCTTCTTCTGAGGATTCCTGCCTCAGTAGTAGTTTAATGGTCTTCTGAGTTAATTTCACCCATTCAGTCATTTTAGTTTGCTGATTCCTAGTATGTCGACATTCACTTTGCATCTCTTGATTGACCACTTCCAATTTGCCTTGATTCATGGACCTGACATTCAAGGTCATATGTCAATTATTGCTCTTTATCAGCATTGGACCTTGTTCTAGCACCAGTCATATTCACAGCTGGGTATGTTTTTGCTTTGGCTCCATCCTCATTCTTTCTGGAGTTATTTCTTCCAATGATCTCCAGTCTCATATTGGGCACCACTTTACCTGGGGAGTTTCTCTTTCAGTATCCTATCATTTTGCCTTTTCATACTGTTCATGGGGTTCTCAAGGCAAGAATACTGAAGTGGTTTGCCAATTCCCTTTTTACAGTGGACCACTTTCTCTCAGACCTCTCACCATGACCTTCCCATTTGGGTAGGTTGGCCCCATGGGCATCACTTAGTGTCATTGAGTGTAGACAAGGCTGTGATCCTAGAGTGATTAGATTGGCTAGTTTTCTTGTGATTATGGGTTCAGTGTGTCTGCCCTTTGATTGCCCTCTTGCAACACTACCATCTTACTTGGGTTTCTCTTACCTCGGATAAAGGGGTTAACCTCACTGCCGCCCCGCTCCTGACCTTGAATATGGAATAGTCTCCTCCAGGCCCTCCTACGCAGGAACAGGCCACCACTCCAGGACGTGGGGTTGCTCCTCCGGCCGCTGCCCGCTGACCTTGGACGTGGGCGGTAGCTCCTCTAGCCATACCTGTTGCCGTCGCAGCCTGGCACTTCGCCGTGCCTGACTAGGACATGCGATATTCTCCTCTTGACCGCCACCCCTTGGACTTGTGGGGTCTTCCTGGATCTCTGCCCCTGACCTCGGAAGTGGGGTGGTAGCTCTCTGGCTGAGCTATGTGCCTGTGTGTTAAGGCTTTGATATGGTCAATTAAATCCTCCAACCCACTGAAGGGCACAACACACACACAAGCTGCTAAATGGTCATACCAGTAGATTGAATAGATACTTCGACCCATTGAATCATACCAGTGCAGATTGGTTTGGGTTTCCTTCTAACTTGTTAACATGTTTATGACCTTAAATTCATGGGGGAATCCCAGGCTACACCTTCGTATCCATCCCTGTAGATGTGAAGGCCATAAATTAGTGCCACAAATCACTGTGTTCCATACCAACACACTCTCTAAGGTAATAATAGACATAGTTCATAAAGCACCCAACATTGTTTATAATTACCAGGTTGTTCATTGTTAATAAGATTTAATCCTTCAACGTTGAGGAGCTTTTAAACTTAAATGACCATAGTCTGCTGTTACCATGTAGATCTACCCATAGTGTGGGAATGTTACTTTTCATAGATGAGGGTTAATTTTTTAATGGAAGATTTGCTCGTCACTCCCTTTGGAGTTTAAATCACCCTATGAGTAATCTTAATATCTATGGCAGGATCACGAACAGGTATTATTAACCTGCCAGGTGAGAAATCCCATCTGTTATATTATGAAAGATAGAACGGACTGAACACTCATCTAAAATAAATTTCCTTGTGAGTATTCCTAGAGACGAAATCCACCAAGGTAATCCAGAAGTAACTAGACACAGGTAACTGGCCTACAATGACCGAACAATTGGATTGCGTTTTAAACTAGCATAGAATCATGTCCATGATAGAAATATTTTGATTATAGGCATAGGTCCAAGATCAAGGAAAACATTATAAATGTTCATAAAAGTCATGATCAGCATCATTGGGCAAAAAGCTGTCTGCTTATGATTGTCTTTCTTTCATCCTAGGGTAGTGTGCTTACTGCTGAGTCACTTCAGTGTGTCCGGACTCTGTGCGACCCAGAGATGGCAGCCACAAGGTCCCCCGTCCCTGGGATTCCCAGCAAGAACACTGGAGTGGGTTGCCATTTCCCTTCTCCAATCCATGAAAGTGAAAAGTGAAAGTGAAGTCGCTCAGTCGTGTCCGACTTTCTGTAGCAACACCATGGACTACAGTCTACCAGGCTCCTCCATCCATGGGGATTTCAGCATTGTAGTATGGAGTGGGTTGCCATTTCTTCTCCCTAGTGTAGTATAGTTTCCTCTTTGTGCACTGTTTTAGGTGAGTTTGAGGTCAGCTAGGCCTCTCTATGTGGACCAGGTCCAGTTAGGGCCTTTTGGAAGTGGGAGTTAACCCAAAAGAGTCATTTCCCTTCAATTTCACTGTGCATGTGCTAGTTAGGTTCCATGATGGAAATGGTCCTTCCATCCAGGCTGGAAGACTGTTCCTTAAAATTATATCTTCTTAGTCTTGATTGAAAGTCATGTGTGAGGCACTGATCTTCACTTAAAGGACAGATTACTGAGAATTAGCTTCAGAAACAACCTAGAGTGTCCTTTATAATGCATTTTACGTTAGTATACCTAAACAGGCAAAAGAACATCAAGGAAATGAGTCTTAGTAGATACAGACCTCCATCAACAAAAACTAGGATTTAAACATTATTGAAACATCTCTTTCTACTAAAACTCACTGTCATTTTTACCAAATAAACCAAATTGAGACCTGTTTGTAATATAGGTTGCTCTCAATAAACTGGCCTGTTGTCGTATCTAACATTAATGGTCATAGGGACCTTTCCTTTGCTTTGCTGAGGACTTTTATAGAGTCTTCAGACTGAACTTTAACTAAGAGTTTTCAGGCTGGAAAGTCATGCCAAAGGGCTTATCACAGCTTTTGCCTAACTAGATCTAAGTAACTCCTCCTGCTCAAGGTCTCCACAAATTCCTTGAGATTTCTGTACCTGTTATTGTGATAATCTTCCTAACTTATCTGATAAATTTACGGAAACTAAGGTTTCCAAGGTTGGAGGGTTCAGAGAGAGAGAATATTAAATTGTTTAATTTGTTTATAAAATATAATTTTACCAAATTACTGTCATAATTTCATTTGAGGGAAGGTTTTTTTACACTGGAAAACACAGATTCAAATAAGTTATTTTTCAGAGAGAAACCATAAAAGTTATAAGCATATTCATCAGTTCATTCAGTCCTTTTGTTAAACTTTGTGAAGTCATCTGCTTTTCATATTAGAATTTTTACACAGTTCAAAAACTGGTCTTATCCAAAAGTCTTTTTATAAATCTTCTTGAAGAGGCAAAAATGGTTAGTGCTATGAGAATATTTTGAATGTAACTAGAATTATGCCTAGGTAACATTTTACCCAAACATTATCGAATTTTTAGGAACTTTATACAGTTTCTAGTGTTATCTATTTTTAATAATATATTACCATACAATATAACCCGAGACTTTAGTGCTACTTGGACAATTACCCTCCATGTAACTCTATATACAAAAATGAACTTAATTAGATGTAATATCTCTCTCTCGGGATGTTGCAGGGCCCTCCTGAGCATCCCAAAGTTAGATGGAAATCTTTTCTTTAGAATGATTTAGGAAGTTTTGTGAATAAAATATCAAAATGTTTTAGAACACTCAGTCAAGATGGGGATTATAGGTCAGGGTGAAACAATACTTTTAACTTAGCCAAAGTAACAATAAGGGATTTCAGAACAGTTCACTTAAGAAGTAAAGAAAACTTAAATCTATTTTCGGTTCAGTTCAGTTCCTTGCTCAGTCGTCTCCAATCTTTGAGATCCATGAACTGCTGCACACCAGGCCTCCTGTCATCACAAACTCCCGGTAGGTGACTCAAACCCTCGTCCATCTGAGTCGGTGATGCCATCCACCCATCTCAATCTCTGTCGTTCCCTTCTTCTCCTGCCTAATCTTTTCCAGCTTCAGGGTCTTTTCAAAATGAGTCAGCTCTTCACATCAGGTGGGCCAAAGTACTGGAGTTTCAGCTTCAGCATCAGTCTTCCATTGAACACTAGGACTGCCTCTCCTTTTAGGATGGGATTGGTTGGTTCTCCTAGCAGTCCAAGGGACTCTAAAGAGTCTACTCCAAACACTCACAGTTCAAAAGCATCAATTCTTCTGTGCTCAGTTTTCTTTAATAGCCCATCTCTCAACATACATACTGACACTGGAAAAAACCCTAGCTTTGACTAGATGACCTTTTGTTGGCAAAGTACGTCTCTGCTTTTTAATATGTGTCTGGTTGGTCATATTTTCTGTCCAAGGGTAAGCGTCTTTTAATTTCTTGCTGCAGTCACCATCTGCAATGATTTTGGAGCCCAGAGAAAAATTATGTAGCCACTGTGTCCACGGTTTCCCCATCTATTTGTATGAAGTGAATATCAGGCGGTTCAATACACCAATACAGTGAATACACCAGTTCATTACACCAATCACCAATATACAGTATACTAACGCATATATATGGAATATAGTCACACCACACACACCAACACACCTATATAAAAACGCATTTATATGGAATATGAAAGATGGTAATGATAAACCCTGTATGTGAAGACAGCAAAAGAGACACAGATATATAGAACAGTCCTTTTGATCTGTGGGGAGAGGAAGAGGGTGGGTTGATTTGGGAGAATGGCATTGAAACATTGTATAATATCGTATGTTGAATCGAATTGCCAGTCAGGTTCAATGATGATACAGAATGCTCGGGGCTGGTGCACTGGGTTGACGGGGATGGTATGGGGCGGGAAGGGTGGGAGCGGGGTTCAGGATGGGAAACAGTGTACACCTGTGGCAGATTATGTTTGATGTATGGCAAAAACAATACAATATTGTAAAGTAATTAGCTCCAAATTAAAATAATAAATGAATTTTTTTAAAGTGTCTTCTCCACACCGCAGGTCATAACATCAATTCTTCAGCACTCGCTTTCTTTATAGTCCATTTCTCACATCATTCATGACCACTCAGCTCTCTGGAAAACATGAGCCTTGACTAGATGGACCTTTGTTGGCAAAGTAATGTCTCTACTTTTTAATATGCTGTCTAGATTTGTCATAAACTTTTTTCAAGGAATAAGCCGTGTTTAATTTTTGGCTGTAATCATACCAATCTGCAGTGATTTTGGAGCCAGAAAATAAAGTCAGCCAATGTTTCCACTGTTTCCCCATCTATTTGCATGAAGTGATTATCAATGACGTTGAATGTCTGAAGGACTGGTTTGTCCTCTTAACAGAGAGAAAAGCTAATTTCTAATTTTTGCACCAGCTTTCTTTACTATAGGTATACTTAATTAACTTTATTTTAATACTTAGTCCTAACCCAATACAAAACTCTTTCCTCATGCTTCACTTTTCACAAACCTTATCACTTTCTGTACCCATACTGTGTTCTTCCATCCTGAAAAGCCACCTGTAAGTCACGCTTCCTTCCTTTTCCTTCACAAAATTTAATTCCATTCCTCATACCTTCTTCACCGAAAACACACTTCCTACTTCCTTTAACCATCCAAGAACTGACTTTTATATTAGCATTTTAGACATTGGTGAGCATAAATACAAGTGATAATTTCTAAAACCTTCATTTTAGGATGGCACCAAAGATCACTTCTTTTTAATCCCAAATCTCTTTAGTTTCTCTTAAGAGTGTTTGGTAATAAATGTTTTCAAAACCTTATTTTATTTGGAAATGACTTAAGCTTCCAACATTTAGTTTAGCAGAACCCTTAGAAGTTCAGTTACCCCAATCTGGATAGGACTATTTTAGACAGACATTCCAAAAGCATAATTATTCTTAATAGAGTTGACTAAAGGCTCATATCTCATTTACATTTTTAGAAGCTTCTTCACTCAGCCAGTAATTTCCTTGCTGACAAACTGTGTAACAGATATAATAATATTTAACTTAGTTAAACCTAAGGTACAATGAAAATATTCTGCTTAATGTTAAGTACTCTTAGAGATGTCCTGCATTATTTTAGATCAACAAATAAACATTAATATCAGGCTGTTTAATATTGAATATTTCCCAGTTCACATGAACCCTGAAATTCAGTTAGGATAATTTCTCTTTGTAATTAGAATTATTTGATTTGTAAGCACTTACTTTTTTGTTTGTTTGTTTGTTTTTTAATTTTATTTTATTTTTAAACTTTACAAATTGTATTAGTTTTGCCGAATATCGAAATGAACCACCCACAGGTATACCTGTGTTCCCCATACTGAACCCTCCTCCCTCCTCCCTCCCCATACCCTCCCTCTGGGTCGTCCCAGTGCACCAGCCCCAAGCATCCAGTATCGTGCATCAAACCTGGGCTGGCGACTCGTTTCATACATGATATTATACATGTTTCATGCTGTTCTCCAAATCTCCCCCACCCTCTCCTCTCCAACAGTCCATAAGACTGATCTGTACATCAGTGTCTCTTTTGCTGTCTTGTTAACAGGGTTATTGTTACCCATCCTTTTTTTTTTTTTTTTACTTTCTAAATTCCATAATATAGGCGTTAGTATACAGTATGGTGTTTTTCTTTCGGCTGTACTTCACTCTGTATAATAGTTCCAGGTTCCATCATCTCATTAGAACTGATTCAAATTGTATTCTTTTAAAGGCTGAGGAATACTCCATTGTGATATGTACCACAGCTTTCTATCTATTCATCTGCTGTGATGGGCATCAAGGTTGCTCCCTGTCTGGCTATTATAAACAGTGCTGCGATGAACCACTGGGTGTACACGTGTCCTCTTTCCCTCTGGTTTCCTCAGTGTGTATGCCCAGCAGTGGGGTTTGCTGGATCATAAGGCAGTTCTATTTCAGTTTTTTAAGGAATCTCCACACTGTTCTCCATAGTGGCTGTACTAGTTTTGCATTCCCACCAACAGTGTAAGAGGGTTCCCTTTTCTCCACACCCTCTCCAGCATTTATTGCTTGTAGACTTTTGGATCGCAGCCATTCTGACTGGTGTGAAATGGTACTTCATAGTGGTTTTGATTTGCATTTCTCTGATAATGAGTGATGTTGAACATCTTCTCATGTGTTTGTTAGCCATCTGTATGTCTTCTTTGGAGAAATGTCTATTTAGTTCTTTGGCCCATTTTTTGATTGGATCATTTATTTTTCTGGAGTTGAGCTGTAGGAGTTGCTTGTATATTTTTGAGATTAGTTGTTTGTCAGTTGCTTCATTTGCTATTATTTTCTCCCATTCTGAAGGCTGCCTTTTCACCTTTGCTAATAGTTTCCTTTGTTGTGTAGAGCTTTTAAAGTTTAATTAGGTCCCATTTGTTTTATTTTTGCTTTTATTTCCAATGTTCTGGAGGTGGGTCATAGAGGATCCTGCCTGTGATGTATGTCGGAGAGTGTTTTGCTTATGTTCTCCTCTAGGAATTTTATAGTTTCTGTCTTACGTTGAGATCTTAATCCATTTTGAGTTTATTTTTGTGTATGGTGTTAGAAAGTGGTCTAGTTTCATTCTTTTACAAGTGGTTGACCAGTTTTCCCAGCACCACTTGTTAAAGAGATTGTCTTAATCCATTGTATATTCTTGCTTCCTTTGTCAAAGATAAGGTGTCCATATGTGCATGGATTTATCTCTGGGCTTTTCTATTTTGTTCCAATGATCTATATTTCTGTCTTTGTGCCAGTACCATACTGTCTTGATAACTGTGGCTTTGTAATAGAGCCTGAAGTCAGGTAGGTTGATTCCTCCAGTTCCATTCTTCTTTCTCAAGATAGCTTTGGCTATCAAGGTTTTTTGTATTTCCATACAAATTGTGAAATTATTTGTTCTAGCTCTGTGAAGGAATACCGTTGGTAGCTTAATAGGGATTGCATTGAATCTATAAATTGCTATGGGGTAGTACAATAATTTTCACTATATTGTTCTTCCAATCCACGAACATGGTATATTTCTCCATCTATTAGTGTCCTCTTTCATTTCTTTCACCAGTGTTTTACAGTTTTCTATATATAGGTCTTTAGTTTCTTTAGGTAGATATATTCCTAAGTATTTTATTCTTTCCATTGCAATGGTGAATGGAATTGTTTTCCTTAATTCTCTTATCAGTTTTTCTCATTATTAGTGTATAGGAATGCAAGGGATTTCTGTGTGTTGATTTTATATCCTGCAACTTTACTATAATCATTGATTAGTTCTAGTAATTTTCTGGTAGAGTCTTTAGGGTTTTCTATGTAGAGGATCATGTCATCTGCAAACAGTGAGAGTTTTACTTCTTCTTTTCCAATTTGGATTCCTTTTATTTCTTTTTCTGCTCTGATTGCTGTGGCCAAAACTTCCAAAACTATGTTGAATAGTAATGGTGAAAGTGGGCACCCTTGTCTTGTTCCTGACTTTAGAGGAAATGCTTTCAGTTTTTCACCATTGAGGATAATGTTTGCTGTGGGTTTGTCATATATAGCTTTTATTATGTTGAGGTATGTTCCTTCTATTCCTGCTTTCTGGAGAGTTCTTATCATAAATGGATGTTGGATTTTGTCAAAGGCTTTCTCTGCATCTATTGAGATAATCATATGGTTTTTATTTTTCAATTTGTTAATGTGGTGTATTACATTGATTGATTTGCGGATATTGAAGAATCCTTGCATCCCTGGCATAAAGCCCACTTGGTCATGGTGTATGATCTTTTTAATGTGTTGTTGGATTCTGATTGCTAGAATTTTGTTAAGGATTTTTGCATCTATGTTCATCAGTGATATTGGCTTGTAGTTTTCTTTTTTTGTGGGATCTTTGTCAGGTTTTGGTATTAGGATGATGGTGGCCTCATAGAATGAGTTTGGAAGTTTACCTTCCTCTGCAATTTTCTGGAAGAGTTTGAGCAGGATAGATGTTAGCTCTTCTCTAATTTTTTGGTAGAATTCAGCTGTGAAGCCATCTGGACCTGGGCTTTTGTTTGCTAGAAGATTTTTGATTACAGTTTCAATTTCCGTGCTTGTGATGGGTCTGTTAAGATTTTCTATTTCTTCCTGGTCCAGTTTTGGAAAGTTGTACTTTTCTAATAATTGGTCCATTTCTTCCACGTTGTCCATTTTATTGGCATATAATTGTTGATAGTAGTCTCTTATGATCCTTTGTATTTCTGTGTTGTCTGTTGTGATCTCTCCATTTTCATTTCTAATTTTATTGATTTTATTTTTCTCCCTTTGTTTCTTGATGAGTCTGGCTAACGGTTTGTCAATTTTATTTATACTCTCAAAGAACCAGCTTTTGGCTTTATTGATTTTTGCTATGGTCTCTTTTGTTTCTTTTGCATTTATTTCTGCCCTAATTTTTAAGATTTCTTTCCTTCTACTAACCCTAGGGTTCTTCATTTCTTCCTTTTCTAGTTGCTTTAGGTGTAGGGTTAGGTTATTTATTTGACTTTTTTCTTCTTTCTTGAGGTATGCCTGTATTGCTATGAACTTTCCCCTTAGGACTGCTTTTAAAGTGTCCCACAGGTTTTGAGTTGTTGTGTTTTCATTTTCATTCGTTTCTATGCAAATTTTGATTTCTTTTGTGATTTGTTGGTTATTCAGCAGCCTGTTGTTCAGCCTCCATATATTGGAATTTTTAATAGTTTTTCTCCTGTAATTGAGATCTAATCTTACTGCATTGTGGTCAGAAAAGATGCTTGGAATGGTTTCTATTTTTTTGAATTAACCAAGGCTAGATTTATGGCCCACGATGTGATCTATCCTGGAAAAGGTTCCATGTTCGCTTGAGAAAAAGGTGAAATTCATTGTTTTGGGATGAAATGTCCTATAGATATCAATTAGGTCTAACTGGTCTATTGTATCGTTTAACGTTTGTGTTTCCTTGTTAATTTTCTGTTTAGTTGATCTATCCATAGGTGTGAGTGGGGTATTAAAGTCTCCCACTATTATTGTGTTATTGTTAGTTTCTCATTTCATACTTGTTAGCATTTGTCTTACATATTGCGGCGCTCCCGTGTTGGGCGCATATATATTTATAATTGTTATATCTTCTTCTTGGATTGATCCTTTGATCATTATGTAGTGACCATCTTTGTCTCTTTTCACAGCCTTTGTTTTAAAGTCTATTTTATCTGATAGAAGTATTGCTACTCCTGCTTTCTTTTGGTCCCTATTGGCATGGAAAATCTTTTTCCACCCCTTTACTTTCAGTCTGTATGTGTCCCCTGTTTTGAGGTGGGTCTCTTGTAGACAACATATGTAGGGGTCTTGTTTTTGTATCCATTCAGCCAGTCTTTGTCCTTTGGTTGGGGCATTCAACCCATTTACGTTTATGGTAATTACTGATAAGTATGATCCCGTTGCCATTTACTTTATTGTTTTGGGTTCAAGTTTATACACCGTTTTTGTGTTTCCTGTCAGAGAATATCCTTTAGTATTTGTTGGAGAGCTGGTTTGGTGGTGCTGAATTCTCTCAGCTTTTTCTTGTCTGAGAAGCTTTTGATTTCTCCTTCATATCTGAATGAGATCCTAGCTGGGTACAATAATCTGGGCTGTAGGTTATTTTCTTTCATCACTTTAAGTATGTCTTGCCATTCCCTCCTGGCTTGAAGAGTTTCTATTGAAAGATCAGCTGTTATCCTTATGGGAATTCCCTTGTGTGTTATTTGTTGTTTTTCCCTTGCTGCTTTTAATATTTGTTCTTTGTATTTGATCTTTGTTAATTTGATTAATATGTGTCTTGGGGCGTTTCGCCTTGGGTTTATCCTCTTTGGGACTCTCTGGGTTTCTTGGACTTGGGTGATTATTTCCTTCCCCATTTTAGGGAAGTTTTCAACTATTATCTCTTCAAGTATTTTCTCATGGTCTTTGTTTTTGTCTTCTTCTTCTGGGACCCCTATGATTCGAATGTTGTAGCATTTAATATTGTCCTGGAGGTCTCTGAGATTGTCCTCATTTCTTTTAATTCGTTTTTCTTTTATCCTCTCTGATTAATTTATTTCTACCATTCTATCTTCTAATTCACTAATCCTATCTTCTGCCTCTGTTATTCTACTATTTGTTGGCTCCAGAGTGTTTTTAATTTCATTTATTGCATTATTCATTTTATATTGACTCTCTTTTATTTCTTCTAGGTCCTTATTAAACCTTTCTTGCATCTTCTCAATCTTTGTCTCCAAGCTATTTATCTGTGATTCCATTTTGATTTCAAGATTTTGGATCAATTTCACTATCATGATTTGGAATTCATTATCAGGTAGATTCCCTATCTCTTCCTCTTTTGTTTTGTTTGGTGGGCATTTATGCTGTTCCTTTATCTGCTGGGTATTCCTCTGTCTCTTCATCTTGTTTAAATTGCTGAGTTTGTGGTGTCCTTTCTGTATTCTGGCAGTTTGTGGAGTTCTCTTTATTGTGGCATTTCCTCGCTCTGTGTGGGTTTGTACAGGTGGCTTGTCAAGGTTTCTTGTTTAGGGAAGCTTGTGTCGGTGTTCTGGTGGGTGGAGCTGTATTTCTTCTCTCTGGAGTGCAATGAAATGTCCAGTAATGCATTATGGGATGTCTATGGTTTTGGGGTGACTTTGGGCTGCCTGTATCTTGGAGCTCAGGGCTGTATTCCTTGCTACTGGAGAATTTGCTTGGTATGTCTTGCCCTGAAACTTGTTTCACCCAGAGAGGTTTACAGTGTTATATGGAGAAGAGAAGAGTGAGGAGGGAGTTAGAAGTGACCCGAATGAGATGGGGTGGAATCAATAGAGGAGAGAGTGGGCTATTCAGTAATCTCTTCCTTATGTGCACTCCACAACTGGACCGCTCAGAGTTGTTCACAGAGTTATACAGAGAAGAGAAGGAGGAAGGTGGCAAAGGTGGCCAGGAGTATAAATGGGGGGAATGAAAAGGAGGGAGACAGATCCAGCCAGTAATCAGTTCCCTAAGTGTTCTCCACCGTCTGGGACACATAGAAATTCACAGAGTTGGGTAGAGTAGAGAGGGGTTAGGGAGGAGACACAGGCAACCTAGTGGAGAAAAAGGAGAGTCCAAAGGGAGAGAGAGCAGTTAAGCCAGTAATCTCGCTCCCTTGTGAAAAATGGGTACTGAAGATTGGGTTCTTAAAGGTACACAAATTGGTAACAAATACATAAAAGCAAAAATTAAAAATCTAGAGTAGAGTTTGGAATTTCAAAAATACGATGTTAAAGAAAAGAAGAAGGAAAAGAAAGAGAGAAAAAACGAACAAACAAAAACAAACAAGGTCGCAAAAATTATAAAGAAAATATAGGTACAAAATTGATAACTAATACCAAAAAGCAAAAGTTAAAAATCTAGAGTAGAGTTTGGAATTTCAAAAATACAATGTTATTTAAAAGAAGAAGAGAAAGACACAGAGAAAAAGAAAAAGAAAAAAGAAAAAAGGGTCACAGATATTAAAAAAAAAAACTATAGGTACAAAATTGATAACAAATACTAAAAAGCTAAAATTAAAAATCTAGAGTAGAGTTTAGAATTTCAAAAATACAATATTAAAGAAAAGAAGGAAAAAAAAGGTCAAAAAAATATAAAAATATATATATATATATGAAGTTTGCTTTAAAAAAAATAGGGTCTTCTTTTTTTTTTTTTTGCAAAGTAATCTGTTATAAAACTGGAAATTAAAGGAATAATAGAGGACTTAAAAAAATTTTTTTAATTAAAAAAAAAGAAAGAAAGAATGATCGTACAAATAGTAAAAATATATCTAAGACTTTCTCTGGTTTTGTTGTGAGTATTGTGGGTTCAGTTCATTTTTGGCTAGTTCCTTGGTCCGACTTATATTTCTCAAGATCTATAGGCCCCTTCCTATGTAGATGGTAGTAACCACAGGGTTTTAATCTATTGCCTGTAGCTTCCAAGGCAGTTCCCTCTGTTATAGCTTCTTCTATTTGCTGGTCTCTTCAGTGTCTGGTTTCCACCCTGACACAAAGGGGACAGTGGAGGACACTTTTTTTTTTTTTTTTTTTAGGCGCACTTGTTCAGTCCCGCTGAGGGGAGGTAGGGAGGGATGCTGCAAACAAATAACACTGGCGTGTGCTCGCAGTGCCTCAGCCACACTGGGTCTGCCCCCTGTTCACGGCCCGTGTAGCCTCTCTGCCCATGCTGCTCAGGCTCTAGGTTGCTCTGCCAGGAGCCATCCGTGGCCAGCCCTGGGCTGCCTGTACTTCCCAGGTCCAAGCCGCTCAGGTTCAGGCACTCGGGTAGTCCTCAGAGGCGCAGACTCTTGGTTGGGCCTGCGTTTTGTGCCCTTCCCAGATCCGAGCAGCTCAGGTGATGAGGTGTTTTGCGCGCACGATTGCTGCGACTTATCGCCTCCCCGCCGCTCGGTTATCTAGTTGTGCACCAGCACACCTTCTCAGGCAGATGTTGACCGTCCAGACCCCAAAGAAGTTTTAGAGGGCAAAGAAGCCTGCTTACAGTTTTATAGATAATGTCTCTCTGGGGCTGCGATTGTCCCCTTCCGGCTCTGGCTGCCTATCACCGGAGGGGGATGGTCTGCCGCCGCTATCTCTGTCTAGTCCTTTGTTCCGTGCGAGGGCCTGGGGGTGTCATAGGTTAGGGCTGGCTTTTCGCGTGGTAGATATCCCACAGTCTGGTTTGCTAGCCCAAATTATTTCGCTCAGATAGTGCTCAGGGTATTCAGGCCAGATTCTTGCGATGCAGCCCGAGCCGCGCCTCCCTGCCCAGCCCCCGCTTGCTAATGGCGGATGCAGGCGTCTGCTCTGCTTCTCCACTGGGGGAGTTACCGTAGGGCTCGCAATGTGCGGGTTTTAATTATTTATTTTTCCTCCCTATTATGTTGCCCTCTGTGCTTCCAAGGCTCGGCACAGATTCGGCAGTGAGAAGGTTTCCTGGTGTTTGGAAACTTCTCTCTTTTTAAGACTCCCTTCCCGGGACGGAACTCCATCCCTCCCTCTTTTGTCCCTTTTTTGTCTTTTATATTTTTTCCTACCTCCTTTCGAAGACAGGTTGCTTTTCTGGGTGCCTGATGTCCTCTGCCAGCATCCAGAAGTTGTTTTGTGGAATTTACTCGGCGTTTAAATGTTCTTTTGATGAATTTGTGGGGGAGAAAGTGTTCTCCCCATCCTACTCCTCCGCCATCTTACCTCCTCCTGTAAGCACATACTTTTTTTTTTTAAGGCCTATTAAGTTAGAGCTCATTTATAAACTGATCTCAGCAATCAGCAATATTATATATATATATACATATATATATATATATATATATATATATATATATAAAAAGACACACACTGAGACATAAATATATCCGAACAGACATATGAGATCCTATAGCTTTGTTTTCCAAACTTAGTTATGAATAAAAATGGTTGGAATAAGATTTTAAAAGGTTTTGTTCCCTTTCTTTTTTTTTTTTTTCTTTTGCTTTCAGGAATTAGATATGTTATAGATAAGTGATCCTTGGAACTCTGGTCTAAAGGTATATGAGGAGTTATTTCCTCAGGGCAAGAATTCTTAAAGAGAGAATTTTTCCTTCAAGCTTCCTCTGGAGTCTAAAGAATATTGTGACCACATTGTCAAAAATCGTTTGTGTGTGTGTGTGTGTGACCATAGTTTTATTGCTCAACTTGGCCCTGATAACAAGGACAGATTGGTCCCAGCAGAGATTGCCCCTCTGGGGAAGTAGGGGTCTTAGTTTGGTCAGCCCCAGGCTGTTGATTACAGGAGAAAGTCCTGGACATTAGGGAACTTCAGTCCATTTTCCTACCCTATGTCAATAGAGATCTAATATTACAGGCCATCATTTTCATCACTGGATCATAGCTATAGATTGACCAGTCAAAAAAAAATTTTTTTTCCCAAGGGGTTCCCAGGTGGAGTGTGGAACCTTACAGTGAGCAATTCCCACATTAGCTCAAGCAGTTTATACCAGATGTCTGTGCACTCAAACCAAAAGAACAAAACCAAACTGAAGCAGAATTTCACCAGCCAGGAGTCACATTCCAAATGAAACAAAAGGCAAAGAGATACCCAGAAACCAAAAGCCAAGTGGCAAGAGTGCCCTCAAAATGTGGTAAAGTGATGCCCAGAAATCAAAAACCAAATGGCATAAATGTCAAATGTGACATCCCAGTTCGACTAGACCTGAGACCTGGCAAAGTCAGTGCTAGCAGTCTTTTTTAGTTTTGATATAATTTCAAGCAATTTCTTTTTTTTTAATATAAATTTGTTGATTTTCTGCAAAGAAGTTACTCTATCATTTCCTGTTTTAGAAGCTTCTAGATACCAGTCAAAGTAAGCACACCGACCTTTTCAAATTGTGCATGCAAAAAAAAAAAAAATCAATTGTGGAATATCAAAAGAACCCCAATTTGACCATTTTAGGTTGAGATCTCCTTCAGTATAATTTCTCCAATTAACTAGTGCTCCGTATGTATTGTACATGAATCTGGCTGGAGTGTTAGTCACACGCTGGTCTTTCTGATACCCCTTTGTTTCTGTTTTTGAGAGATTCTGTTTCCCATTTTAAGCTGAATTTGTCAGGGAGAAAACTCACTAGTGAACTTGTGTACTGGGCCCATGTGCTTCTTGTGAGCTTAACTTCTCCAGGAGTCACCTCAGACTCATTTCAGCTTGTCTTATGTGTCTCGGATTCTGCCTCCAGCAATCTAAGACCACCATGGCTGCTCAGGTCGCTGAATGGCCAGTTCTCATGTGTGACCCCAGGATGAGCAAGCGTTTTAATTAATGTGTGGGTTTCCCTATGGGACCAATGCATGGTATGAGGAGTAGGCCTGGACCACTCCCATGAATTTCTCAGTCACCTGAGAAAACCAAAACCGACCAGGAGGAGACTTGTCTTTTTTCTTCAGAGCAAAGCTCTCATGTATTTTCCTCACTTTTATCCTGACAAATTCTATAAAGGCAGTCAAATTGAGGGAAAGTGTCAGATCAGCCTCTTACTTAACCACTCAGCCAAGACCATACAGTCCCCTACAATGGAGTGTCCTGAGCATCTTTCAGCTGAGACCCGGGTATTCCTTGATTTTTTCCAATCAACACCCCCCTACTCAGTACCTTTCCACTGGGTGGGCAATTCTCCTGGCATCTTTCAGTCGGCCCCCCACCCAGTATCTTTTGACTGGGTGGGAATTCCTCAGTATCTTTCTACCAAGCCCCACTCACTGTCTAGACCATAATTGGGTAGTCCTTGGATGTGTGACCCAAGTCGTGCCCCCCTCCCCACCAGTACGTTCCTACTAGGAGGTGGCAGGTAACCTGCTTCACCGCCAAATAAAACTCAGAATCTCAACCAATATGGGAGATTCAAGAACCAGGAGAGACTTACTCAAATTCGTCTGCACTCCCCGAGGATGCAGATGGGCACAAGGGGCCACTGCTGGTATCAAAGTTCTGGTTCCTCGTGGAGTCCAGTCGAAGAAAGGAAGTCCACTCTGTGTCCCTTCGTGGTCACCATAACTGTCGACTAAAAGAAAAAGATGTACAACTTGAGAGTTGCAAGTTTTATTTGGGGCAAAATGCAGACTGCGGCCTGGGAGGCAGCATCTCAAATAGCTCTGAGAGACTGCTCCAAAGTGACAGTGGGGGAAAGTCAATATATAAGGTTTTGGTGAAGGGGGAGTTCAATGCCATGAAGCACTCAATTTGCAAAAGGTTTTTTGTTAGTCATGAGGGTCTGATGTCACCATGAAGGAAGTTAGTGCTTCTCTAGATATGAGGAGATGCAAGGACTAAGAGGATAAAATTTGTTCCTAAAACCATCCAACTATCTAAAGACCTGTCCCACCAGATTCCCTGGAGCACAGAGTGCCTCACTCCACCCTGAACTCCCTCAGGGTTTGCTGAAGGTCAATAGCTACAGCAGCATGGTCTTCAATCTCCATAGAGGCAGATGGCAAATGCCTTTGCTGTTCAGTCACTGGCAATGCAATGCAATTGCACTGGGAAGTGCAATTTGTAGTTGACAGTCAGAATGATCGGCTAAAGACAACCCAGAAGCTAATCCCATCACCAGAAAACAGAAGACTGTGGCAGAGCAATTCTCCTGGGTTCCCTTACCTACTGCTCTCCACCCAGGCGCCCTTTCCAATAAAATCGTTTGCTTTGTCAGCACATTTGTTTCCTCACACAATTCATTTCCGAGTGTTAGACAAGAGCCCACTTTCGGGCCCTGGAAGGGGACACCCTTCCTGCAACGCTTTCAGCATTACTTTGGTAGTGTGTTAGATGAGTGCAACTGTGCTGAAGTTTGAACGTTCTTTGACACTACGTTTCTTTGGGATTCGAATGAAAACTGACTTTCTCATTCCTGTGGACACTGCTCAGTTTTCCAAATTGGCTGGCATATTGAGTGCAGCACTTTCACAGCAACATCTTTTGGGATTTGAAATAGCTCAGCTGGAATTCCGTCACCTCCAATAGCATTGTTCATAGTGATGCTTCCGAAGGCCCACTTGACTTCACATTCCAGGATGTCTGGCTCTAGGTGAGTGATCACACCATCGTGTTTATCTGGGTCATTAAGACCTTTTTTGTATAGCTCTGCGTATTCTTGCCACCTCTTCTTAATACCTCCTGCTTCTGTAGGTCCATACCATTTCTGTCTTTTGATGTGCCCATCTTTGCATGAAATATTCCCTTGGTATCTCTGATTTTCTTGAAGACATCTCTAGGCTTTCCCATTCTATTGCTTTCCTCTCTTTTTCTGCATTGATCACTTAGGATGGCTTTCTTATCGCTCCTTGTTATTCTTTACAATTCTGCATTCAGATGAATATATCTTTCCTTATCTCCTTAGCCTGATACTTCTCTTCTTTTCTCAGCTATTTCTAAGGCCTCCTCAGACAACCATTTTGCCTTTTTGCATTTCTTATCCATGGGGATGGTTTTGATCACAGCCTCCTGTACATTGTTACAAACCTCCATCCATAGTTCTTCAGGCACTCTATCAGATCTAATCACTTGAATCTATTTGTCACTTCCACTGTATAATCAAAAGGGATTTGATTTCAGTCATATCTGAATGGTCTAGTGGTTTTCCCCACTTTCTTCCATTTAAGTCTGAATTTTGCAATAAAGATGTCATGATCTCATCCACAGTCAGCTCCTGGTCTTGTTTCTGCTCACTGTATAGATATTCTCCATCTTCGGCTGCAAAGAATATAATCAATCTGATTTGGGTATTGACATCTGGTGATGTCCACATGTAGAGTCATCTCTTGCATTGTTGGAAGAGGGTATTTGCTTTGACCATGCATTTTCTTGGCAAAACTCTGTTAGGCTTTGCCTCGCTTCATTTTGTACTCTAGAGCCAAACTTGCCTGTTACTCCAGTTTTCCAAGGACAAGTCTTTCACCCTCTGGTTACATTTACTTTTAGATATTTTATTCATTTTCCTGCACTGGCAAATTTCTCTTTCTCACAGTTCATTGTTAGTATATAGAAACACAACAGATTGCTAACTACTAATTTGAATCCTAATTTATTGATGATGTCAGGTAGTTTTTAGGGTGGTGTCTTTAGGATTTTCTATGTATAGTATGCTGTGGTCTCTGGCTCCAGAACTGTGGCTCTTCAGGGGTTGGTGCTGGCCTGCTGGTAGACAGGGGTATGTGTGTGCATTCAGTCATCTTTTTGCCACCTCATGGACTATAGCGCAAAAGGCTCCTCCATCCATGGAATGCTCCAGGTAAGAGTGCTGCTAGGCAGGGCAGGGTATCAAAGGCTTGCTGCAGGGCCCTGAAGGTGTGGGGAAGGTTTCAAGGCTCCCTGGTATAGGCGGCCTAGTCCTGGGATGACTGGAGGTTCAAGGGTATTAAGGCAGCCCGCCTGTTGGTGGGTTAGGCTGTGTCACCACCTGACCAGCTGCTTGTCCTGAGTTGTCTGAGTACTGGTGTCAAAAGGCTGGTAGGTCCCAGTGTGAATAAGCTAGAAGGATTCCAAAATGGTATTTGCAAGTACCAGTGTCTCTGTGGTAGAACAAGCTCCCCAAAATGGCTGCTGCCAGTGTCTGTGTCTCCTGGGTGAGCTCCAGTTGCCTCCTGCCTCCCTGGGAGGCTTTTCCAAGGTCAACAGGTAGGGCTGACCCAAGCTCATCCCAAATTATTGCTTCTTCCTTGGGTCCTGAAACATGTGAGCTTTTGTGTGCACCCTTTAAGAGCAGAGTCTCTATTTCCTCCAGGCCTCTGGCTCTCCTGAAACTAAGTCCTGTGGTCTTCCAAGCCAAATGTTCTAGAGATTTGTCTTCCTGGCACAGAACCCCCAGGACGGGGAGCCTGATGTAGAGCTTGGACACCTTCCTCCTTTGGGAGAACCTCTGCAGTTGTAATTATTCTCCCCTTTGTGAGTTTCCTGCTCACAGGAATAACCAATAACTGTGAGTTATTGGTCTTAACTATACCACATATCTGGCCCTCCTACCCAACTCTTTGTGGATCCTTCTTTGTAAATTTCATTGTAGATATTTTCTGCCTTCTGTAGGTCTTTCTTTTCAATGGAAGCTCTCTAAGTAATATAAATTTCATGGAAGGACGTGAGCTAAGGTTCTTCCTACTCCGGCATCTTGGACACTCCTTCATTAGACTTCTTACATTGTGACTAAGCAATCTCCAAAATGAAATTTTCCTTCAGCCTTCATGAATAGTTTCTACTATGCTACTTCAGTTTTTGCTTTCAACAAAGCAAAACTCACCATGTAGGACTACAGCAAAATAAAAGCTACTGTCCAGCAAAGGAAATAATCAACAAAATGAAAAGACAATTTACAGGATGGGAAAAAATATTTGCAAACCATCTATCTGATAAGGGATTAATATCCAAAATATGTAAAAAACTGATCAAACTTAACAGCAATAAAACAAATAATAAGATTTTAAAATGGGCATAGAATCTAAATAGCCATTTTTCCAAAGAATATATACATATGGCTAACCAACACATGAAAAGGTGCTCAACATCACTAATAATCAGGGAAATGCAAGTCAAAACCACGATAAGATATCCTCTCAAATCTGTTAGAAAGTCTATTACAAAAAGATAAGTCATAACAAATGCTGGCAAAGATGTAGAGAAAAGGGAATCTTTGTACACTGCCGATGGAAATGTAAATTAGTACAATCACTTTGGAAAACAGTGTGGAGGTTTCTCAAAAAACTAATACTAGAACTACCATATAATCCAGCCATCCCACTTCTCTGTATATATCTGAAGGAAATGAAATTACTGTCTTGAAGAGACGGCTGTACCTCCATATTCACTGCAACAATATTCACAATAGCCAAGACATGGAAACAATTTAAGTGTCCATTGACAGGTGAATGGTAAAGAAACTGTAGTGTGTGTGTATGTGTGTACACATGTGTGCATATACACACAAAGTGGAATATTATTAAGCAATAAAAACAAGGAAATCCTGCCATTTGTGATTATATGAATGGGCTTGGAGGACACTATGCTTAATGAAGTCACACGGAGAAAGACAAATATTCTATGATCTCATTTATATGTAAAATCTGAGAAAAAAGAAAAACCCAAACTCATAGAAACAGACAGTAGATTCGTGGTTTTTGGAGAGGCCAGGAGGAAGAAATGAGTAAAGGTGGTCAAAGAGTACAAACTTCCAGTTATAAGATGAACAATTTCTTGCCTATCTAATGTGTAGCATGATGACTATAGTTAACAATACTACATAGAATACATGAAACTTGTTAAAAGATTAAATCTGAAAAGTCCTCACCACACACACACAAAGGGTAGCAATGTGAGGTGATGGCTGTGTTAACTAGCCTTATTTCATGGTAATCATTTCACAATATATGCATATATTAAATCATCATATTGTACACCTTAAACTTACAAAGCGTTAGATGTCAATAACATAGCAATAAAGTTGGGAAAAATAAGGGCTGAATAAAAAAAAAAAAGACTGGGTCTGGAACTGGCACAGTATCCTTTTGATTACATCCTACTTGTAGGTGCCAGCCAGAAGCTCATGCGGCAGGGACTGTACAAGGGCACAAATACCAGTTGGTGTGGTTCATTGAGGGCCATCATCAGAATCAGAAAGGCAAAGGAGGAAAGGAAAGATATATCCATGTGAGTGCAGAGTTCCAAAGACTAGCAAGGAGTGATTTAAAAAAAAGGCCTTCCTAAGTGATCAATGCAAAGAAATAGAGGAAAACCATAGAATGGGAAAGACCAGAGATCTCTTCAAGAAAATTAGAGATACCAATTGAACATTTCATGCACAGATGGGCACAATGAAGGACAGAAATGATATGGATCTAACAGAAGCGGGAGATGTTAAGAAGTGGTGGCAAAATACACATAAGAACTATAGAAAGGAGAATAAGATGGCGGCGTAGAAGGACACACGCTAAACTTATCCTGTGAGAACTCCAAAATTCAAACTGACTGCTGAACAACCATCGACAGGAGAATGTTGGGTCCCACCAAAAAATGATACCCCACGTCCAAGGCTGAAGGAGAAGCCCCAACAAGATGGTAAGGAGGGGCAAAATCTCGTGTAGAATCACCCTCAGTTAACCAGCAGTTATATTTCCCAAAGAATAAATATACCTATAATTCAAAGCCACTGAGTTGGCAGGGTCTATACATTTTCTTGGCCAATCAGATCAGATGAGATCAGTTGCTCAGTCGTGTCCGACTCTTTGCGACCTCATGAATCGCAGCTCGTCAGGCCTCCCTGTCCATCACCAACTCCCGGAGTTCACTCAGACTCACGTCCATCGAGTCAGTGATGCCATCCAGCCATCTCATCCTCTGTCATCCCTTTCTCCTCCTTCCCCCAATCCCTCCCAGCATCAGAGTCTTTTCCAATGAGTCAACTCTTCGCATGAGGTGGCCAAAGTACTCGAGTTAAGAAATCTCTAAAATAAAGTCCTGAAAACTCATTCTCACCCATCTTTCAGGACTCCATATGAGAGTCCACATGTGCTTCAAAAATCAGTTTTAACCTTGTTTCATTATCAAGGAAGAATTGACAAGAAACCAGTGATAGGATGATAAAAAAGATATTTTGAAATAATCTTCTGGAAGTTCATCCAAATATTAAACCTATCTGATAAAAGATAAGAAAGATAAGACCCAGTATGAATCAACTTGGTTAAACTTAAAATACAATTTCACCATATTGTATGATGCAACCATTGAGAGCTGGTCAGAAGAGATAAGGACTGGCAGGTGGACTCTG
The DNA here is from genome assembly GCF_029378745.1 of Bos indicus. Classification (NCBI taxonomy): domain Eukaryota; kingdom Metazoa; phylum Chordata; class Mammalia; order Artiodactyla; family Bovidae; genus Bos; species Bos indicus. The sequence continues at coordinate 24,271,354 of NC_091789.1, read as the reverse complement.
GCAAAATTCACAAGTCAAGCCAGGTAAGACATGGGTATTGAGAGGTTAGGTAACTGAGCAACACTCAACTCAGTTCCACCTGTGGTGACTTTTTTCTCTTCTTTAAATGTACTAAATTCTGACCTGACTCAGAACTCTTTCTGCTATGATCTGAATATTTGCATCCCCTCAAAATCCATACGTTGAAATCCAAATGTCCAATATGATGGTATTAGGAAGTGGGATCTTTAGGAGATGATTAGGTCCTGAGGGCACACTAATCTCATGAATGGGATTAGCACCCTAATAAGAAGAGATCCCCAGGGAGATCTATACCCTTCCATCATGTGAGGATACAAGAAGTCTGTGATCTGGAAAAGGCACTCACATAATCACGCTGGCACTCCAGTTTTAGACTTCAGCATCCAGAATGGTAAGAAATAGATGTTCTTGTTTATAAGCCACCTGGTCTGTGGCATTTTGTTCAGTTCAGTATCTCAGACGTGTCCGACTCTTTGTGACCCCATGAACTGCAGCGCATCAGGATGTCAATCACCAACTATGGGAGTTTACTCAAACTCGTGTCCATTGAGTCAGTGATGCCATCCATTTCATCCTCTGTCGTCCGCTTCTCCTACTGCCTTCAATCTTTCCCAAGATCAGGGTCTTTTCAAGTGAGTCAGTTCTTCACATCACGTGGCCAAAGTATTGGAGTGTCAGCTTCAGCATCAGTCCTTCCAATGAATATTCAGGACTGATTCCTTTAGGATTGGCTGATTGGATTTCCTTGCAGTCCAAGGGACTCTCAAGAGTCTTCTCCAAAACCACAGGTTCAAAAGCATCAATTCTTAAGCACTCAGCTTTCTACATAGTCCAGTGATATTTTGTTACAGTGGCCCAAGTGGACAAAGAAACTCTCCTAAGTGGTCCATCCATCTGGAATACTACTCCGCTGCTCCATTCGGTGACTCAGCTTAAGGCCATTGAATTTGAAAACAAATTTGACAAACTCCTAGTAATCACAGTGACATACCACTGTTTTTTGCACTCACTAATTTGGACAAAATGTAAAGTTCTGGAAAATTCAAATGATAGCAAGAATTTGCAACAATGGCAACTCTAAGACACTCTGGAGGGACTATAAGGTGATCCAAACACTTTGGGGAAAAATATTAGATTATCATGCAAAAGTTGAACATCTGCATTGCCTATAATCCAACCATTCTTTTCCAGGTATGTTCCCAAGATAAACTCAAACATACACATCAAGAGGCAGGTACATGGATTTACAGCAGCACTGGATATAATAGTGGAAAGCTAGAAACAAGTAAAGTGTCCATTACCAGGAGAAGAGAATGAGAACATTCTGGTATAGTCATACAATAGAGTCCTATACATCAGGGGGGAAAATAACTGCACGTGAGCACAGGAACATGGATGGAAGTCACAAGAAATTTTGAGTGAATAAAGCAAACTCCAGAAGAAACGTAAAATATCATCCCATTTTTATAAACTTAAAAATTAAGCAAAACTAATGACACATACTTCTGGGATAAAGCATTAATGAAAACCAAAGGAATGTTTTAAAAGTCACGATCAGGAATTCCTTGGCAGCCCATTGGATAGGATTTTGTGCTTTCACTGTGGAGAGTGCAGGTTCAATCCCTGGTCAGGCAGTGCAGCCAAATGAAAGAAAGAAAGAAAAAAACGTTAGTATCTCAGGGCAGCGAGGCAGGCCTGTAAGGATACAGTGGAAAATTTAATGGCACTGATGGTGTTCTCAGGTTAATGGGTTCATGAGCATTCATGTTAATTCTTGGCTGAGCATAGAAAAATCAATGCCTTTGACTTGTGGTGCTCGAGAAGACTCTTGAGAGTCCCTTGGATGACAAGGAGATCAAACCAGTCAATCCTAAAGGAAATCAACCCTGAATATTCATTGGAAGGACTCATGCTGCAGCTGAAGCTCCAATACTTTGGCCACCAGATGCGATGAGCTGACTCATTGGAAAAGACCTGATGCTGGGAAAGACTGAGGGCACGAGGTGAAGGGGGACAACAAAGGATGAGATGATTCGATGGCATCACCCACTCAAAGGACATGAGTCTGAGCAAAATCCGAGAGTTAGTGAAGGACACGGAAGCCTGGTGTGCTGCAGTCCTTGGGGTCACAGAGTGTCAGGCATGACTTAATGGCTGAACCACAACATACAGACAGACAGATACAACCTAGATTATTTCCATGCAATGTCCTAATGAAATGTTATATTTTATATTTCCCATTTATATTCCCAGTTTATTTTCAAAACCTCCTGCCACTTCCTGGCTTTGGGGAAGTGGGCACACTACTTAGCCATTCCCAGCCTCAATAAACCATCTGTAAGATGAAGATAATAATAATACAATGGGCACCAGGAGAACTGCTGTAGGAATTCCTTGCCTGGTACCTGGCAGTGCTAATAAATGCTAGATCCTCTGAGGGACGCTGCATTCAGAGGAGTAAATCCTCCAGTCTGAACTGGTTGTAATGATTCAGCAAAAGGAGTCAGTCTTACTCGGTTTAAAACTCATGTTTTCTCTAGGTGTCCTACTCACATCTCCTTCACCCCTGGAGGGAAACAGATCTCTGGCCATTAGAGCTCTTTTCAAATGGAACTTGGGGCTTAAATCCCAAAGCATTTGTGTCCCTTGCCCACACGAGGGCAGAACAGGCTAAGAATGGTGAAGTGGATACTAATCTGTCAGGATCTCCTTTGGTGGATGCTCAAGACCTAGAAAGTAATGAACTGCCAGTTCATTAATGTCGGACACTGAATAAAATGAGCCTGGACAGGCAGCTGAGATCAAAACAGCTTCTTGCTGTTTATGTGGCAATAACTAGAGCACAACAGGCATATGAGATTTAAACACCAATGATTTAAAGGTCAACAAGACAAAATTTTTTGTCCTACAGATACTTTCTTTTATGAAATCTCACCTGAGTTCCCATGGATACTGACATGTGTGTCCATGAAGGCATTTGAGGGCACATGTGCACACTGCTGTGAGCATGTGCAGGTGAGAAGATAAATGCACCGCACTGGCAGGGAAGTCTTGTGGGTAAGCACAGAGGAATTAGGAGGGGAAGTTGAGAACATCCTTCTCACTGGAAATGCTCAAGCCTGCAATGACAGGGTGCACTGCCAAATGTGGGAAGGGGGCAATTTGAAATTTCGGTCAGCGTTGGCCTTGGCCTCATCACACCTTAGCAGCAGGCCCTGTGCCACAGAGGTGTGGCTGGGGGCTGCTGTCCTACGAACAAGCATGTTGGGCTTCCCTTTGCCCCACTTTCCTTTATTAATGGCCCAGGAACATCCTGTGGCATTATCCTATTGTTTACACATACCACACCAGTTCATATTACCTACAACTCTTGTGGCTGAAATGACATAAGCCCCAATTCCAATCAGCAAGAGAAGGAATACAGTTCATGTTTGAACAACATGGTGTTAGGGGGAGGAATTCTCGATTCTCCCTGCAGTTGAAAACTTCACTGTTGACCGCTATATCCACAGCTCCACATCCTGGGATTTATTGGGAAAAAAATCCACATATAAGTAGGCACATGCAGTTCAAGCTTGTGTTGTTCAAGGCTCAAGTATATACAGATGCGTATAATGAACCCACCAAATGGCAGCGATGCAGATGGCCTTGGGAACAATCAGAATTGTGACTCTCCTTGGAAAACTCTCTGTTTTGCATCTCTGTTTCTCCTTATGTCAGTTTCATTCTTTCTAGTTAGCTGAGTCCTACCAACAGACCCATGGCACAGACAACTCTGAATTCATAACCTTGAATTTACCATATGGTGAATTCAGGTTTCCCATATCAGGTATACCACCTGTGGTGCTAAAGGAACTTCTTAGCCCAAATTGAAAAAACTTGAAGACCTCTGGTTCACCTGTCCTGAGTCACATGGCCAACTATAAACCAACCACTATGGCCAAAGATAGGAAATTATTACTGGTCTAGCCTGAGCCACATGCCCGTCCTTGTTGCCAGCTAGGAGGGATTCTATCACTGCTACCCCTTTCCAGAACCAGGCTGGGGTGGGGAGAAGTGGTTTTCCAAAATAATCGATTTCCCATTCCAAGCAGATAAAATAACTCGTCATGCTCATGAGAAAATAAGAGGGAGTACAAAGTTCTATGTATATCCATAAGATGGACTCTATCAATTATTTCATTTACATCTTCTATCTCCTTAATAATTTTGTGTCCATTTGATTTGTCTTTTACTGAGAGTAGTATATGATAGTCTCTGTTATTACTGTGCCTCTCTCTGTGATTCCTTGTATCTCCTCTACATTTTGTCCCATTGGTAGACGCTAGATTTGATTGGCAGCCATTCATTTCCTTCCTTGGGTTTTACTGCTGCCCTTTCTGGCCTCCCTCCTCAAATTTCATCCAGTCCTTGCTTTCTGCTTTCAATGTCACAGGTATTATCTGCCGGCCTACTTTGCTCATTCTCTAAAGATGAACACACTACATTCAATAGCAAGCTAACATTTCTTGACCACTTAAGTGCTACGTACTGGGCTAAGTGCATTATCTAATATAATCATCACTGGGACCCTCATTCAGAAGCTTCAATTACCATTCTTCCTTTACATGTGAAGAACCTAAAGCACAGAAACTCTTACTTGCCCAAGGGTCACTAAGTTGGCCAATGGTAGAGCCAGGATTTTAAGCCAATCTGGCCCAAGAACTTTGCTCTGTAATATATGTCAGTTCACAGATAAGACTCAGAATGCACACTAGACCGTCTGCAAGCATTTACCTCAGGAGAGCAGAATGGGAGGGAGTGGGGAAGTGGACAGTGGGGTTCGTCATGTTTTACACTGCAAATGTTTACGTTTGACTTTCTTAAAAGGAAATCATTAGTTGTGTGCTTTTTTTCCCCAGTTTTTAAATTGTGGTAAAATATACATAACTTAAAATTTACCATTTTAACCTTTGTGAGTGTATGATTCAGTAGTGTTAAATACATTCACACTGGCATTAAATACACTCAAAACCATCACCACTATCCATCTCGGATTTTTTCTAGCATCCCAAACTGTAACTTGGTATCTACCAAACAATAACTTTGCATTCTCCCTTCTGCCCAGTCCCTAGTAGCCATCATTCTAATTTCTATCTTTATCAATTTGACTATTTTATGGTAGCTCATGTAAGTGTAATCATACAGTATTTGGTCTTTTGTGACTGGCTTCTTTACTAGCATAATTATATTCAAGGTCCATTCATGCTCTAGCATGTCTCAGAATTTTTTTTTTTTTTTTTTTTTAGGTATGATGAGGATGGATGTGTGCAGAAGCCCAGCTGTTCAGAAACAAGGCCAATGTGGGGAGGTGGTCATAGTCACAGGGAGCATCCTTAGGGGAACCAAGATTTAGATGGGCCTGGAAGAGACTGACTTGGTGACAATGGAGTCTAGTAACCTTTTCAGGACCCTGGATTCCAGATCTAGGGAAGTAACCATTCCAGTACTATGACTTACAACAAAATTACCCTCTAACTTTATGGCCTAAAGCTATACAATGTTCATTTTACTCACTAATCTAATTTGGGCAAGGCTCAGCAGTGGTGATTAGCCATGGTGACTCAGATCGTAAAGCATCTGCCTGCAATGCGGGAGTCCTGGGTTCAATCCCTGGATCATTAAGATCCCCCGGAGAATGGAATGGCTACCCACTCCAGTATTCTTGCCTGGAGAATCCCATGGACAGCAGAGCCTGGTGGGCTATAGTCCCTGGGGTCGCAAAGAGTCAGACACGACTGAGCGACTAATACTTTCTGCAGTGGAAGTTCATCTCTGCTCTATTCAGCATAAGCTGGGATCATTGAAAGTCTCATTCACTCACATGTCTGGCGGGTGATGCTATTAACAGCTGGAAGCTTGGAACTTAGTTGGGACAGTCATCGGGAACAGCCTCACCTGGACTCTCCACGTAACCTGGGCTTCCACACAGGATGGGGGCTGTGTTCCATGGACTGGCATCTCAAGAAAGAGAGGGCCAAGCAGAAGTGATGTGGCTTTCAATGACCAATCCTCAGAAATCCTCTAGCATCTCTTCTGCTGCAATTCACTGAGGCTGAGTGAAGTCCCAACCAGGTTCAAGGGGAGAGGGAATAGACCCTCCTTCTTCATAGGGAGTATCAAAGCACTGGGGGAAAAAGGCACATGGAAATATAAATACCGGCCATCTTTGGAAACTTTGGTGACAGTCACAATATAAAATCGGTGCTGTTGGCACTTGGCACACTTTCTCTCCCAGTCAGCTGGGCTCTGGTACCAGTGTTCACTTTTTGTGTGTGTGTGTGTTAGCTCTGCTTGTTTGAATGTGGGCACATTTTGTCTTACTATTAGTGCATGTTCAATGTGGTGTTTCTTTGTGAGAATCTGTTTAAATCAGTGCCCATTTTGTGGGTTTCAGTTTAGGTTAAACTAGATAGTAATAATCTGTAAATTTACAATTTTCATATATAATTAGAGCTACTAATATTTTTTTCCTGGACTCCAGAGACAAGTCCTGCTCTCCTCCTGTGAGCTAGTATAGATAACATCACTTACTTCCTTTCTGTCCTTACGTATTATGTACCATGGTGCTTTATAGTTAGTAGGTGTCCTTTGAATCTCTGACATCAGATTAAATTAATAACTTAAATAACTAAAATTAGTGGGCTTCTTTATCTGTTAGATGTACTTAAGTTGGTGAGAATATGAAAGTTCTCTGTAATCAGAGAGCAGGAAAGACGTTGTATCTTTATTTTTAGCGTAAGAACTTCTATTCAACTTATGTCTTTGAGCCTTGAGATACATTTTCCTTCAGATCACTAAGTTGAGTATCAATTACTGTTTCCTTTAACTAATGGACTTTTATTTTGTAGATCATGTAATGATATGGCTGGAAGCATCTGTGATGGGTAGAAAAATTTCTCTCAGTATTTTTTTTTTTTTCATTCAATAACTGGGTATTTTATTTTTATTTTTATTTATTTATTTTTTTGACAGCTTTAATTTTTCAGCACTTTATTTTTTTTTATTTGATAAATTTAACGCCTTTTATTGCCATACCTCATTTTACTGTGCTTTGCTTTAGTGAGCTTTATAGATACATGTTTTTTTTTTTTCCCCTTGTTAATTTTCTGTTTAGTTGATCTATCCATAAGTGTGAGTGGGGTATTAAAGTCTCCCACTATTATTGTGTTATTGTTAATTTCTCCTTTCATACTTGTTAGGATTTGTCTTACATACTGCGGTGCTCCCATGTTGGGTGGATATATACTTATAATTGTTATATCTTCTTCTTGGATTGATCCTTTGATCATTATGTAGTGACCTTCTTTGTCTCTTTTCACAGCCTTTGTTTTAAAGTCTAATTTATCTGATACGAGTATTGTGACTCCTGCTTTCTTTTGGTCCCAATTTGCATGGAAAACCTTTTTCCAGCCCTTCACTTTCAGTCTGTATGTGTCCCCTGTTTTGAGGTGGGTCTCATGTAGACAACATATGTAGGGGTCTTGTTTTTGTATCCATTCAGCCAGTCTTTGTCTTTTGGTTGGGGCATTCAACCCATTTACGTTTAAGGTAATTACTGATAAGTATGATCCCGTTGCCATTTACTTTATTGTTTTGGGTTCGAGTTTATACACCATTTTTGTGTTTCCTGTCTAGAGAATATCCTTTAGTATTTGTTGGAGAGCTGGTTTGGTGGTGCAGAATTCTCTCAGCTTTTGCTTGTCTGAAAAGCTTTTGATTTCTCCTTCATACTTGAATGAGATCCTTGCTGGGTACAATAATCTGGGCTGTAGGTTATTTTCTTTCATCACTTTAAGTATGTCTTGCCATTCCCTCCTGGCTTGAAGAGTTTCTATTGAAAGATCAGCTGTTAGCCTTATGGGAATTCCCTTGTGTGTTATTTGTTGTTTTTCCCTTGCTGCTTTTAATATTTGTTCTTTGTGTTTGATCTTTGTTAATTTGATTAATATGTGTCTTGGGGTGTTTCTCCTTGGGTTTATCCTGTTTGGGACTCTCTGGGTTTCTTGGACTTGGGTGATTATTTCCTTCCCCATTTTAGGGAAGTTTTCAACTATTATCTCCTCAAGTATTTTCTCATGGTCTTTCTTTTTGTCTTCTTCTTCTGGAACCCCTATGATTCGAATGTTGTAGCATTTAATATTGTCCTGGAGGTCTCTGAGATTGTCCTCATTTCTTTTAATTCGTTTTTCTCTTATCCTCTCTGATTAATTTATTTCTACCATTCTATCTTCTAATTCACTAATCCTATCTTCTGCCTCTGTTATTCTACTATTTGTTGGCTCCAGAGTGTTTTTAATTTCACTTATTGCATTATTCATTATATATTGACTCTTTTTTATTTCTTCTAGGTCCTTGTTAAACCTTTCTTACATCTTCTCAATCCTTGTCTCCAGGCTATTTATCTGTGATTCCATTTTAATTTCAAGATTTTGGATCAATTTCACTATCATTATTTGGAATTCTTTATCAGGTAGATTCCCTATCTCTTCCTCTTTTGTTTGGTTTGGTGAGCATTTATCCTGTTCCTTTATCTGCTGGGTATTCCTCTGTCTCTTCATCTTGTTTAAATTGCTGAGTTTGGGAGTCCTTTCTGTATTCTGGCAGTTTGTGGAGTTCTCTTTGTTGTGGCGTTTCCTCGCTGTGTGTGGGTATGTAGAGGTGGCTTGTCAAGGTTTCCTGGTTAGGGAAGCTTGTGTCGGTGTTCTGGTGGGTGGAGCTGTATTTCTTCTCTTTGTTCAGTCGCGCTATGGGGAGGGAGGGAGGGATGCTGCAAACAAATGACACTGGCGTGCGCTCGCAGTGCCTCAGCCACACTGGGTCTGCCCCCGCTCACGGCGCGTGTAGCCTCCCTGCCCACACTGCTCAGGCTCTAGGTTGTTCCGCCGGGAACAATCCGAGGCTGGCCCTGGGTTGCATACACCTCCCAGGTCCAAGCCGCTCAGGTTCAGGCACTCAGGTAGTCCTCAGAGGCGCAGACTCAGCTGGGGCTGCGTTTTGTGCTCTTCCCAGGTCCGAGCAGCTCAGGTGATGAGGTGTTTGGCGAGCGCCAATGCTGCGACTTATCACCTCCCCGCCACTTGGTTATCTGGGTGTAAAACCGGCGCACCTTCTCAGGCAGATGTTGACCGTCCAGACCCCCAATAAGTTTTAGTTAGCAAAGAAGCCAGTTTTATAGATAATGTCTCTCTGGGGCTGCGATTGCCCCCTTCCGGCTCTGGCTGCCTGTCACCGGAGGGGGAAGGTTTGCAGCCAGCTACCTCTGTTTAGTCCTTTGTTCCCTGCGCGGGCTGGCGGTGTCTTAGGTTAGGGCTGGCTTTTCGCATGGTAGATATCCCACAGTCTGGTTTGCTAGCCCAAATTATTTCGCTCAGATAGTGCTCAGGGTATTCAGGCCAGATTCTTACTCTCAGCGATGCAGCCCGCGCCGCGCCTCCCTGCCCAGCCCCCGCTTGCTAATGGCGGATGCAGGCGTCTGCGCTGCTTCTCCGCTGGAGGAGTTACCGTAGGGCTCGCAATCTGCGAGTTTTAATTGTTTATTTATTTTTTCTCCCTGTTATGTTGTCCTCTGTGCTTCCAAAGCTCGGCACGGATTCGGCAGTGAGAAGGTTTCCTGCTGTTTGGAAACTTCTCTCTTTTTAAGACTCCCTTCCCGGGACGGAACTCCGTCCCTCCCTCTTTTGTCTCTTTTATTGTCTTTAATATTTTTTCCTACCTCCTTTCGAGGAGTTGGGTTGCTTTTCTGGGTGCCTGATGTCCTCTGCCGGCATTCAGAAGTTGTTTTGTGGAATTTACTCGACGTTTAAATGCTCTTTTGATGAATTTGTGGGGGAGAAAGTGTTTTCCCCGTCCTACTCCTCCGCCATCTTGGCGCCTTCCTTGGTATCTACTAAACAATAACTTTGCATTCTCCCTTCTGCCCAGTCCCTGGTAACCATCATTCTAATTTCTATCTTTATCAATTTGACTATTTTATGGTAGCTCATGTAAGTGTAATCATACATTATTTGGTCTTTTGTGACTGGCTTCTTTCCTAGTGTAATTACATTCAAGGTTATTTCATGAATTATATTCATGCTCTAGCATGTCTCAGAATTTAAATCCTTTATAAGGGTGGATAATATTTCACTGTATGCACATGCTACAGTTTGTTTATCTATTCACCTGTTGATGGGCATGTGAGTTGTTTCCACCTTTTGGTTCTTGTGAATTATACTGCTATGAATAGGAGTGTACATGTAGTTGTGTAATTTTCTAAAACTCTGAAAAACAACACTCACGGAATTATCCCACTTATGTACGTTATGTGGCTGTGTCTATCATGTACTTGGTAGTTACGTAAATGTGTAGAAAACGATTTGAGAGATGCCCATAAAACGTTTGTGTCATCACCTCTAGAATGGGAAAAGAATGGGGTCATCAAGGAAAAGACTGTGACCTTTTTTTCAGGAGCTAGCATGTTACTTTGCACAGGACAAGTGCTCAGTAAGCAGACATTGGATCATGATAAGGAATTTTCATTTTTTTTTTGTTTTTTTTAGGTTTTCCAAGTCTCAAACCAAAAGACTATAAAAAGCCATAGCAGAACTAAGGTGTAATGTGTCAAAAGAACAAATATTTTGGAATCATTCTGATCATAAAAGTGAATTTCATTTGATAGTTCTATCAACTGTTAAGTCTGAAATGAGCCATATGTTCGTAGGTCTAGACTTGAGCCAGCACCAGCAAATGCAGTTTAAGGATAGCTTTTCAAAACCATAGTGTTGTGAGGACATAGGGAAAGTAGTGAATCTAGGTTCTGGGGTGGAAGCCCTCTTAAGATACCATCAGATGCAGTAGCAGACACGGCCCTCAAGAGAAATGTAAAAATGTACCTGGCTGAAAATATACACTATTCGTTTCTAGATATTTCGATTTTCTAGACCACTGTCCGGAGAAGGTAATGGCACCCCACTCCAGTACTCTTGCCTGGAAAATCCCATGGACAGAGGAGCCTGGTGGGCCGCAGTCTATGAGGTCACTAAGAGTTGGACACGACTGAGAGACTTCACTTTGACTTTTCACTTTATGCATTGGAGAAGGAAATGGCAACCCACTCCAGTATTCTTGCCTGGAGAATCCCAGGGATGGGGGAGCTTGGTGGGCTGCCGTCTATGGGGTCACACAGAGTCGGACACGACTGAAGTGACTTAGCAGCAGCAGCAGTCCACTGTCTGTTTAGAGAATCCTCAAGCAATTCCTGCTTCTTAACAAAGTCTTCACAAGTAGAAAGTCATCTATTCATGGCAAGAAGTTGCTGTTACCAAGGGAGTAGAGTGTCCGAAAGTGTACAAATCTCATAATCTGGTAGAGAATGTATACCCCTCCAGAGGCTTTCATTTTTGGGTGGAAAAACAAACCCGGTGTCACCTCCACATTGGGGCCACACAGACCTCACCAGCATTACAAAACCAACGTGCCAAGAGTGCAGAATGTGAAGCCGGAAGCACTCCAGGGCCAGGATCGAGATCCAGGAGAAAAAAAAAAAAAAAAAAACTGAGCATACAGCGCGAGGCCCTAGGCTGCCTCTGGTCTCACCACGCACACTAGGCCCTTTCGGTCAGAGTCCAGTCCCATGGAGGTCTGGGGACCGGCCGGGCTTCCACCCGAGTCTGTAGATTCACGGCCTACTCTTCCAGGTGCCTTCACTGGGAGTCTGCCACCAGCTGACTGGGCCCCTTTGGTCTAGGAGTGTGTCACGGATGTATATTGTCACCCTGCTTATATAACTTCTATGCAGAGTACATCATGAGAAACGCTGGACTGGAAGAAACACGAGCTGGAATCAAGATTGCCAGGAGAAATATCAATAACCTCAGATATGCAGATGACACCACCCTTATGGCAGAAAGGAAAAAGGAACTAAAAAGCCTCTTGATGAAAGTGAAAGTAGAGAGTGAAAGAGTTGGCCAAAAGCTCAACATTCAGAAAACGAAGACCATGGCATTCGGCCCCATCACTTCATGAGAAATAGATGGGGAAACAGTGGAAACAGTGTCAAATTTTATATTTTGGGGCTACAAAATCACTGAAGATGGTAACTGCAGCCATGACATTAAAAGACGCTTAGTCCTTGGAAGGAAAGTTATGACCAACCTAGATAGCATATTCAAAAGCAGGGACATTACTTTGCCAACAAAGGTCCATCTAGTCAAGGCTATGGTTTTTCCAGTGGTCATGTATGGATGTGAGAGTTGGACTGTGAAGAAGGCTGAGCACCGAAGAATTGATGCTTTTGAACTGTGGTGTTGGAGAAGACTCTTGAGAGTCCTTTGGACTGCAAGGAGATCCAACCAGTCCATTCTGAAGGAGATCAGCCCTGGGATTTCTTTTGGAAGGAATGATGCTAAAGCTGAAACTGCAGTACTTTGGCCACCTCATGCGAAAAGTTGACTCATTGGAAAAGACTCTGATGCTGGGAGGGATTGAGGGCAGGAGGAGAAGGGGACGACAGAGAAGGAGATGGCTGGATGGCATCACTGACTCCATGGACGTGAGTCTGAGTGAACTCTGGGAGTTGGTGATGGACAGGGAGGCCTGGCATGCTGTGGTTCATGGGATCACAAAGAGTTGAACATGACTGAGCGACTGAACTGAACTGATTTGACATAGGAAGGGGCCTATAGATCTTGAGAACTATAAGCCAGATCAAGGAACTATCTGAAAATGAACTGACCCCACACTGTCCACAACACCAGAGAAAGCCCTAGATATATTTTTGCTATTATCATTTTTTTAATTTTTATTTTTTTTTATTTTAAGTCCTCAATTACTCATTTAGTTTTCATTTTTATTACCTACTATTACTTTGCAAAAAAAAAAAGGATCCTATTTTTAAAGGAAATTTCATATATATATACATATATATACAAACACACACACACACACATACACACACATATTATAATTCTTATGACTTTGTTTTTTTCTTTAATATTGTATTTTTGAGAATCTAATATCTACTCTAAATTTTTAATCTTTGCTGTTTGGTATTTGTTATCAATTTTGTAGCATTAAGAACCCAATCTTCAGTACCCATTTTTACTTGGAAGTGAGATTAATGGCTTGATTGCTCTCCCCCCTTGGACTCTCCTTTTTCTCCACCAGGTCATCTCTATCTCCTCCCTCCCCCTTCTCTTCTCTGCCCAACTCTGTCAATCTCATTGTGTGTTCTGGGATGTGGAGAACACTTAGGGAACTTATTTCTGGCTAGATCTGTCTGTCTCCTTTTTGATTCCCCCTTTTATCCCCTGGGCCACCTCTGTCTCCTTCCTCCCGCTTCTCTTCTTTGTGTAATTCCATGAACATCTCTGAGGGATCCAGACTGAGGAAAGCACATAGGGAACTGATTACTGGCTAGCTTTCTCTCTCCCCTTTTGATTCTCCCTCTTCTCCTCCTGGTCACCTCTATCTCCCTCCTCCCTCTTCTTTTCTCCATGTAACTCTGTGTACCTCTCCAGGTGTCCCTCACTGTGGAAAAGTTTTCATCATAAATCTAGCTCTCTTCCCATCTGCACTGTATAGATGGAGAAGTCTTGAGGCTACTGTAAGAATAAGACTGAAAACCAGAGGCAGAAGGCTTAAGTCCAAATCCTGAGAACACCATAGAACTCCTGACTCCAGGAAACTTTAATCAATAGGTGCTCATCAAATGCCTCCATACCTACACTGAAACCAAGCACTACCCAAGGGCCAACAAGTTCCAAAGCAACACATACCATGCAAATTCTCCAGCAAAACAGGAACACAGCCTTGAGCTTCAATATACAGGCTGCCCAAAGTCAAACCAAACCCACTGACATCTCAAAACTCATTACCGTACACTCTTGCATTCCACAGAGAAGAAATCCAGCTCCATCCACCAGAACACTGACACAAGTTTCCCTAACCAGGAAACCTTGACAAGCCAACCATCCAACCCCATCCACAGGGAAGAACCTCCACAATAAAGATGAAACACAAACCGCCAGAATACAGAAAGGCCACCCCAAACCAGGCAATATAAGCAAGATGAAAAGGCAGAGAAATACCCAGCAGGTAAAGGAACAAGATAAATGCCCATCAAACCAAACAAAAGAGGAAGAGATAGGGAATCTACCTGATAAAGAATTCTGAATAATGATAGTGAAAATGATCCAAAATCTTGAAAACAAAATGGATTTACAGATAAATAACCTGGAGACAAAGATCGAGAAGATGCAAAAAAGGTTTAACAAGGACCTAGAAGAAATAAAAAAGAGTCAATATATAATGAATAATGCAATAAATCAGATCAAAAACATTCTGGAGGGATCAAACAGTAGAATAATGGAGGCCGAAGGTAGGATTAGTGAGGTAGAAGATAGAATGGTAGAAATAAATGAAACAGAGAAAAAAGAATTAAAAGAAATGAGGACTACCTCAGAGACCTCTGGGACAATGTTAAATGCCCCAATATTCAAATCATAGGAGTCCCAGAAGAAGAAGACAAAAAGAAAGACCATGAGAAAATACTTGAGGAGATAATTGTTGAAAACTTCCCTAAAATGGGGAAGGAAATAGTCACCCAAGTCCAAGAAACCCAGAGAGTTCCAAACAGGATAACCCCAAGGCAAGACACTCCAAGACACATATTAATCAAATTAACAATGATCAAACACAAAGAACAAATATTAAAAGCAGCAAGGGAAAAACAACAAATAACACACAAGGGGATTCCCATAAGGATACCAGCTGATCTTTCAATAGTAACTCTTCAGGCCAGAAGGGAATGGTAGGACATACTTAAAGTGAAGAAAGAAAATAACCTACAGCTCAGATTACTGAAACCAGCAAGGATCTCATTCAAATATGAAGGAGAAATCAAAAGCTTTACAGACAAGCAAAAGCTGAGAGAATTCAGCACCACCAAACCAGCCCTTCAACAAATGCTAAAGGATCTTCTCTTGACAGGAAACACAGAAAGGGTGTATAAACTCAAACCCATGGCAACGGGATCATACTTATCAGTAATTACCTTAAATGTAGGTGGGTTGAATGCCCCAACCAAAAGACAAAGACTAGCTGAATGGATACAAAAACAAGACCCTTATATATGTTGTCTACAAGAGACCCACCTCGAAACAAGGGACCCATACAGACTGAAAGTGAAGGGCTAGAAAAAGATATTCCATGCAAATGGAGACCAAAAGAAAGCAGGAGTAGCAATATTCATTTCAGATAAAATAGACTTTAAAACAGATGCTGTGCAAAGAGACAAAGAAGGACACTACATAATAATTAAAGGATCAACCCAGGAAGAAGATATAACAATTATAAATATATATGCACCCAACATAGAAGCACCACAATATGTAAGACAAATGCTAATAAGTATGAAAGGGGAAATTAACAATGACACAATAATAGGGGGAGACTTTAATAGCCCAATCACACCTATGGATAGTTCAACTAAACAGAAAATTAACAAAGAAACACAAACTTTAAATGATACAATTGACCAGTTAGACCTAATTGATATCTATAGGACATTTCACCCCAAAACAATGAATTTCACCTTTTTCTCAAGTGCACACGGAACCTTCTTAAGGATAGATCACATCCTGGGCCATAAATCTGGCCTTGGCATATTCAAAAAAACTGAAATCATTCCAAGCATCTTTTGTGACCACAATGCAGTAAGATTAGATGTCAATTACAGGAGAAAAACTATTAAAAATTCCAACATATGGAGGCTGAAAATACACGCGGCTGAATAACCAACAAATCACAGAAGAAATCAAAAAAAAAATCAAAATATGCATAGAAACGAATGAAAATGAAAACACAACAACCCCAAACCTATGGGACACTGTAAAATCAGTGCTAAGGGGAAGGTTCATAGCAATACAGGCTTACCTCAAGAAACAAGAAAAAAGTCACATAAATAACCTAACTCTACACCTCAAGCAACTAGAAAAGGAAGAAATGAAGAACCCCAGGGTTAGTAGAAGGAAAGAAATCTTAAAAATTGGGGCAGAAATAATTGCAAAAGAAACAAAAGAGACCATAGCAAAAATCAACAAAGCCAAAGCTGGTTCTTTGAGAAGATAAATAAAATGGACAAACCATTAGCAAGACTCATCAAGAAACAAAGGGAGAAAAACCTAATTAACAAAATTAGACATGAAAATGGAGAGATCACAACAGACAACACACAAATACAAAGGATCATAAGAGACTATTATGAGCAACTATATGCCAATAAAATGGACAACTTGGAAGAAATGGACAAATTCTTAGAAAAGTACAACTTTCCAAAACTGAACCAGGAAGAAATAAAACAATCTTAACAGACCCATCAGAAGCATGGAAATTGAAACTGTAATCAGAAATCTTCCAGCAAACAAAAGCCCAGGTCCAGACGGCTTCACAGCTTAATTTGACCAAAACTTTAGAAAGGAGCTAACACTTATCCTACTTAAACTCTTCCAGAAAATTGCAGAGGAAGGTAAACTTCCAAACTCATTCTATGAGGCCACCATCATCCTAACAGCAAAACCTGACAAAGATGCCACACACACAAAAAGAAAACTACAGGCCAATATCACTGGTGAACATAGATGCAAAAATCTTTAACAAAATTCCATCAAACAGAATCTAATAACATATTAAAAAGATCATACATCATGACCAAGTGGGCTTTATCCCAGGGATGCAAGGATTCTTCAATATTCAAAAATCAATCAATGTAATACACATTAACAAACTGACAGATAAAAACCATATGATTATCTCAACAGATGCAAAGAAAGCCGTTGACAAAATTCAACATCCATTTATGACAAAAAAAAAAAAAAAACCCTCCAGAAAGCAGGAATAGAAGGAACATACCTCAACATAATAAAAGCTATATATGACAAACCCACAGCAAACATTATCCTCAATGGTGAAAAACTGAAAGCATTTCCCCTAAAGTCAGGAACAAGACAAGGGTGCCCACTCTCACTACTACTATTCAACATAGTTTTGGAAGTTTTGGCCACGGCAATCAAAGCAGAAAAAGAAATAAAAGGAATCCAGATTGCAAAAGAAGAAGTAAAACTCTCACTGTTTGCAGATGACATGATCCTCTACATAGAAAACCTGAAAGACTACACCAGAAAATTACTAAAGCTAATCAATGAATACAGTAAAGTTGCAGGATATAAAATCAACACACAGAAATCCCTTGCATTCCTATACACTAATAATGAGAAAACAGAAAGAGAAATTAAGGAAACAATTCCATTCACCATTGCAACGAAAAGAATAAAATACTTAGGAATATATCTACCTAAAGAAACAAAAGACCTATATATAGAAAATGATAAAACACTGGTGAAAGAAATCAAAGACGACACAAATAGATGGAGAAATATACCATGTTCATGGATCGGAAGAATCAATATTGTGAAAATGAGTATACTACCCAAAGTAGTCTATAGATTCAATGCAAACCCCATCTAGCTACCAATGGTATTTTTCACAGAGCTAGGACAAATACTTTCACAATTGGTATGGAAACACAGAAACCTCGAATAGCCAAAGCAATTTTGAGAAAGAAGAATGGAACTGGAGGAATCAACCTGCCTGACTTCAGGCTCTACTACAAAGCCACAGTCATCAACACAGTATGGCACTGGCACAAAGACAGAAATATATGGAACAAAATAGAAAGCCCAGAGTTAAATCCACACATCTGTGGGCACCTTATCTTTGACAAAGGAGGCATGAATATACAATGGAGAAAACACAATCTCTCTAACAAGTGGTGCTGGGAAAACTGGTCAACAACTTGAAAAAGAGTGAAACTAGAACACTTTCTAACACCATATGCAAGAATAAAGTCAAAATGGATTAAAGATCTAAACATAAGACCAGAAATTATAAAACTCCTAGAGGAAAACATTAGAGAAGGCAATGGCACCCCACTCCAGTACTCTTGCCTGGAAAATCCCATGGACAGAGGAGCCTGGTAGGCTGCAGTCCGTGGGGTCGCTAGGAGTCGGATACGACTGAGCGACTTCCTTTCACTTTTCACTTTCACGCATTGGAGAAGGAACTGGCAACTCACTCCAGTGTTCTTACCTGGAGAATCCCAGAGATGGGGGAGCCTGCTGGGCTTCAGTCTATGGGGTCTCACAGAGTCAGACACGACTGAAGCGACTTAGCAGCAGTAGCAGTAGCAGAGGAAAACATAGGCAAAACACTCTCTGACATAAATCACAGCAGGATCCTCTAGGACCCACCTCCCAGAATATTGGAAACAAAAGCAAAAATAAAGAAATGGGACCTAATTAATATTAAAAGCTTCTGCACAACAAAAGAAACTGTAAGCAAGGTGAAAAGACAGCCTTCAAAATGGGAAAAAATAATAGCAAATGAAGCAACTGACAAACAACTAATCTCAAAAATATACAAGCAACTCCTGCAGCTCAATTCCATAAACATAAATGACCCAATCAAAAAATGGGCCAAAGAACTAAACAGACATTTCTCCAAAGAAGACATACAGATGGCTAACAAATACATGAAAAGATGCTCAACA
The DNA here is from genome assembly GCF_029378745.1 of Bos indicus. Lineage (NCBI taxonomy): Eukaryota > Metazoa > Chordata > Mammalia > Artiodactyla > Bovidae > Bos > Bos indicus. Next base: position 24,252,708 of record NC_091789.1, on the reverse strand, counting down.
TCACTCATTATCAGAGAAATGCAAATCAAAATTACTATGAGATACCAGTTCATGCCAGTCAGAATGGCTGCTACCCAAAAGTCTAAAACCAATAAATGCTGGAGAGGGTGTGGAGAAAAGGGAACCCTCTTACACTGTTGGTGGGAATGCAAACTAGTACAGCCACTATGGAGAACAGTGTGGAGATTCCTTAAAAAACTGGAAATAGAACTACCATATGACCCAGCAATCCCACTGCAGGGCATACACACGAAGGAAACCAGAATTGAAAGAGACACATGTACCCCAATGTTTGTTGCAGCACTGTTTATAATAGCCAGAACATGGAAGCAACCTAGATGTCCATCAGCAGAGGAATGGATAAGAAAGCTGTGGTACATATACACAATGGAGTATTACTCAGCTGTTAAAAAGAATGCATTTGAATCAGTTCTAATGAGGTGGATGAAACTGGAGCCTATTATACAGAGTGAAGTAAGCCAGAAAGAAAAACACCAATCAGATCAGATCAGATCAGTCACTCACTCATGTCCGAATCTTTGCGACCCCATGAATCCCAGCACGCCAGGCCTCCCTGTCCATCACCAACTCCCGGAGTTCACTCAGACTCACATCCATCGAGTCAGTGATGCCATCCAGCCATCTCATCCTCTGTTGTCCCCTTCTCCTCTTGCCCCAATCCCTCCCAGCATCAGAGTCTTTTCCAATGAGTCAGCTCTTCGCATGAGGTGGCCAAAGTACTGGAGTTTCAGCTTTAGCATCATTCCTTCCAAAGAAATCCCAGGGCTGATCTCCTTCAGAATGGACTGGTTGGATCTCCTTGCAGTCCAAGGGACTCTCAAGAGTCTTCTCCAACACCACAGTTCAATGGCATCAATTCTTCGGCGCTCAGCCTTCTTCACAGTCCAACTCTCACATCCATACATGACCACAGGAAAAACCATAACCTTGACTAGATGGTCCTTTGTTGGCAAAGTAATGTCTCTGCTTTGGAATATGCTATCTAGGTTTGTCATAAATTTCCTTCCAAGGAGCAAGCATCCTTTAATTTCATGGCTGCAGTCACCATCTGCAGTGAATTTGGAGCCCAGAAAAATAAAGTATGGCACTGTTTCCACTGTTTCCCCACCTATTTCCCATAAAGTGATGGGACCGGATGCCATCAGGAAGTTCACGGTTCACATATTGCTGAAGCCTGGCTTGGAGAATTTTAAGCATTATTTTACTAGCATGTGAGATGAGTGCAATTGTGCGGTAGTTAGAGCATTTTTTGGCATTTCCTTTCTTTGGGAGTGGAATGAAAACTGACCTTTTCCAGTCCTGTGGCCACTGCCGAGTTTTCCATATTTGCTGGAAAATTGAGTGCAGCACTTTCACAGCATCATCTTTCAGGATTTGGAATAGCTCAACTGTAATTTCATCACCTCCACTAGCTTTGTTCATAGTGATGCTTTGTAAGGCCTGCTTGACTTCGCATTCCAGGATGTCTGGCTCTAGGTCAATGATCACACCATCGTGATTATCTGGGTCGTGAAGATCTTTTTGTACAGTTCTTCTGTGTTTTCTTGCCATCTCTTCTTAATATCTTCTGCTTCTGTTAGGTCCATACCATTTCTGTCCTTTATCGAGCCCATCCGTGCATCAAATGTTCCTTTGCTGTCTCTGATTTTCTTGAAGAGATCTCTAGTCTTTCCCATTCTGTTGTTGTTTTCCTCTATTTCTTTGCATTGATCACTGAAGAAGGCTTTCTTATCTCTTCTTGCTATTCTTTGGAACTCTGCATTCAGATGTTTATATCTTTCCTTTTCTCCTTTGCTTTTCACTTCTCTTCTTTTCACAGCTATTTGTAAGGCCTCCCCAGACAGCCATTTTGCATTATTGCATTTCTTCTCCATGGGGATGGTCTTGATCCCTGTCTCCTGTACAATGTCACGAACCCCATTCCATAGCTCATCAGGCACTCTTATCTATCAGATCTAGTCCCTTAAATCTATTTCTCACTTCCACTGTATAATCATAAGGGATTTGATTTAGGTCATACCTGAATGGTCTAGTGGTTTTCCCTACTTTCTTCAATTTAAGTCTGAATTTGGCAATAAGTAGTTCATGGTCTGAGCCACAGTCAGCTCCCAGTCTTGCTTTTACTGACTGTATAGAGCTTCTCCATCTTTGGCTGCAAAGAATATAATCAATCTGATTTCAGTGTTGACCATCTGGTGATGTCCATGTGTAGAGTCTTCTCTTGTGTTGTTGGAAGAGGGTGTTTGCTATGACCAGTGCATTTTCTTGGCAAAACTCTATTAGTCTTTGCCCTGCTTCATTCCGTATTCCAAGGCTAAATTTGCCTCTGTTACTTCAGGTGTTTCTTGACATCCTACTTTTGCATTCCAGTCCCCTATAACGAAAAGGACATCTTTTTTGTGGGTTAGTTCTAAAAGCTGTTGTAGGTCTTCATAGAACCATTCAACTTCAGCTTCTTCAGCATTACTGGTTGGGGCATAGACTTGGATTACTGTGATATTGAATGGTTTGCCTTGGAAACGAACAGAGATCATTCTGTCGTTTTTGAGATTGCGTCCAAGTACTGCATTTTGGACTCCTTTGTTGACCATGATGGCTACTCCATTTCTTCTGAGGGATTCCTGCCCGCAGTAGTACATATAATGGTCATCTGAGTTAAATTCACCCATTCCAGTCCATTTCAGTTCGCTGATTCCTAGAATGTCGACATTCACTCTTGTCATTTCTTGTTTGACCACTTCCAATTTGCCTTGATTCATGGACCTGACATTCCAGGTTCCTATGCAATATTGCTCTTTACAGAATCAGACATTGCTTCTATCACCAGTCACATTCACAGCTGGGTATTCTTTTTGCCCTGGCTCCATCCCTTCATTCTTTCTGGAGTTATTTCTCCACTGATCTCCAGTAGCATATTGGGCACCTACTGACCTGGGGAGTTTCTCTTTCAGTATCCTATCATTTTACCTTTTCGTACTGTTCATGGGATTCTCAAGGCAAGAATACTGAAGTGGTTTGCCATTCCCTTCTACAGTGGACCACAGTCTGTCAGATCTCTCCACCATGACCCGCCCATCTTGGGTTGCCCTACGGGCATGGCTTAGTTTCACTGAGTTAGACAAGGCTGTGGTCCTAGTGTGATTAGATTGACTAGTTTTCTGTCAGTATGGTTTCAGTGTGTCTGCCCTCTGATGCCCTCTTGCAACCCCTACTGTATTACTTGGGTTTCTCTTACCTTGGGCGTGGGGTATCTCTTCACGGCTGCTCCAGCAAAGTGCAGCCAATGCTCCTTACCTTGGACGAGGGGTATCTCCTCACTGCCACCCTTCCTGACCTTCACCATGGGATAGCTCCTCTAGGCCCTCCTGTGCCTGGGCAGCCATGGCCTGGGGTTGGTCCTCCCGGCCACCGCCCCTGGCTTCGGGCATGGGGGCGTGGGGTAGCTCCTCCAGCCCGCCCACCACCCTTGGCCTTGGGCTTAAGGGCATGGGGTATCTCCTCCCGGCCGCCCCCCCCTGACTCGGAAGTGGGGTAACTCCTCTTGGCCACCGCCCTTTGGGCATGGGGTCCTCTTGGCTTCTGCCCCTGACCTCGGACGTTGGGTAACTCCTCTCGGCTGCATTTTAGCGCGCACTTTGCAGCCACCTGGAATTTAGAAAGATGGTAATGATGACCCTGTATGTGAGACAGCAAAAGAGACACAGAGGCACAGAACAGTCTTTTGGACTCTGTGGCAGAGGGCGAGGGTGGGATGATTTGTGAAAATGGCATTGAAACATGTATATTATCATATGTGAAATGAATCACCAGTCCAGGTTTGATGCATGATACAGGGTGCTTGGGGCTGGTGCACTGGGATGACCCAGAAGGATAGGATGGGGAGGGAGGTGGGAGGGGGGTCCAGGATGGGGAACACGTGTACCCCCATGGTGGATTCATGTCAATGTATGGCAAAACCAATACAATATTGTAAAGTAATTAGCCTCCAATTAAAATAAATAAATTTATACATTTTAAAAGAAGAAACATGTATATTACCATATGTAAAATAGATGACCAGTGCAAGTCCAATGCATCAAGCACGGCACTCAAAACCAGTGCTCTGGAAAACCGAGAGGGATGGAGTGGGAAGGGAGTGGGGAGGGGGGTTCAGGATGTGGGGGTCACATGTACACCCATGGCTGATTCATGCTGATGTATGGCAAAACCCACCACAATACTGTAAAGTAACTATCCTTCAATTAAAATAAATAATTTTAAAATAAATAAATAAATAAAACACACACACAAAAACCCACCTCAGATCAAGGGTCATCTCTTCCAGGACTCCCCACTTTGAAGAGATAGTCCTTTGGCATGATCTTGTGGCACTGTATCCTGTGACATCACAGCCTGCATATGACATTACACACCCTGTGTGCATGCATGCTAAGTCACTTCAGTCATGTCCAACGCTGTGTGACCCTGTGGACTGCAGCCTGCCAGACTTCTCTGTCCATGGGATTCTCCAGACAGGAATACTGGGGTGGGTTACCATGCCCCCCTCCTCCAGGGGATCTTCCCAACCTAGGGATTGAATCCACATCTCTTACATTGGCAGGCGGGTTCTTCACCACTAGCGACGCCTGGAAATCCCATTATATACACCGTGCTGTGCTGTGCTCTGCTGTGCTGCTGCTTAGTTGCTCAGTCATGTCTGACTCTGCAACTCCACGGACTGCAGCCCGCCAGGCTCCTCTGTCCATGAGGATTCTCCAGGCAAGAATACTGGCATGGGTTTCCATGTCCTCCTCCAGGGGATCTTCCCAACCCAGGGATTGAACCCAGGTCTCCCACATTACAGGTGGATTCTTTAGTGTCTGAGCCTCCTGGGAAGCCCAAGAATACTGGAATGGGTAGCCTATCCCTTCTCCAGGGGATCTTCCTGACCCAGGAATCAAACCTGGTTCTCCTGCATTATAGGCAGATTCTTCACCAGCTGAGCGACCAGGGAAGCCCCATTACATAACCTAGTGATTGGTTATTTACGTGTCTGTCTCTCCCTTTAGATTTCCAACTCTTAAAGGCAGGGAGTGTGACTGTCTGAATGCTCATGCTTAACACAAAGCTTCCTGTCACATAGATCTCCAGCATGCTTTTGTTGAAGCAATGAATCGTCCTTGCTACCTCTCTCTCCCTCATGCCCTATGGCCTGCCCTTCCTGAAATCCTACCCACATCAAAAGACTCCTCCAATACATTGATTACTCTCCATCTTTACCACTCTGCTTCAAGCCACCATCCTCTATCAGGTGGACCTACATAACAGCCTTCTAATTGTCAAAATTACTTTAACCCCAGCAATCTAGTTCCAATATAAGAGCTGGTGGGGGAAGGGGGGCTGGGGTTGGGTCTAAAATAGAGAGCTCATCATGTCACTCACTAGCCAGAAAGTCTTTAGTGGTATCCATTAAAAGCAGCTCAATAAAAAGCTTGAGGGACATTAAAAATCTTAATTTTAGTAAGAAAAATTCCTACAAACTTATACCCCAGGATGATTTAACCTCTAAAACACATTAAGAACTACTATAGGGCTGTAAGGTGCCTCCTTAACATTTAACAAAGAAAAATAGTTCTTCAGTATCTAGAGCTAACTCATTTTCTCTGCCTTCTGTGCTTAATAATGCCTCAAACTTTTTGGTTCAAATCTGATAGAATATTTGATGTCATGGAGAAATAAAGGATTAAAAGTCTTTTCATAGTATTTGTAGCCAGGAGCTCATGTGTCACCATGGTGAGATTATGCTGTCAGGATATGACATAGAATGATTATGAAGTCATAGGCCCCTAAAACAAGCTGAGTCATGTTAAATTCAGCAGTTTCCTTGGGAGAGGAAACAGGACAACAAGGTCCTGGACATGAATCTCTTCATTTATGTCCTCCTTTTATCAATTTGGACAAGTAGTTGTTTAGATAGAAATGAAAGCAATGGATCTGCTACTGCAGGTATGTCCCTAACCTTAAAACCTAGAAATTATGATCTATTATGTTAAATGTATTCCAGTACTTAATTAGACAAGCTAGCTGTGTGTAAGAAATCTGCTGTTTATTCTACTTTACTATGAGAAGGTCTTCGAGAATTTCTAGGACAACACCTGAAAGTTTTACTTCTGTGTAAACATTCCAAACATAGAAACATGAAGAGTACAGCCTTACTGTCCCCTTTCATTCCCCTTCCCCACCCAATCCACCAACCCCTGCACCTCCCCCACCAGCCACATCAGAAAATTCTATGTGAATGAATCTAGCATGGTACCTAACACATAGTAGGTTTCAAGAACTGTGTTTTCTTGTCCCATCCCTTTTCCCACCATACACGTTCACACAAACATCAACACTCCAGTGCATTCACACATTCAAATACCTAGGTAATGGGTTGAACAAGCCACGATGTGGGGTAACCTAGGTAATTATACTGATTAGCCAAAGACAGCTCCCAGATTTGGCTTGTAGACTGTGACTGGCTGGGGAGGTGATAGAGGGAGGAAAATGACAGTGGTTATCATGCTTAAAGAAATAATTGATGATGAGATTTGACTTGGATCTACAGTAACAAACCCCCATCAAAATGGAAGCAAACTTGGTTCCCAAGCACATGTTCTGATGATACATGTTCTTTCATAGTAACTACACGTGCTGAATTCAAGCAGACCAAACTGCAGGAATTATGGCGACGTCTACTCATTATTGTAATTGGTACCCTTATCACTGGCTATATGGTCACGTGTACCTGCTTGCTTCACTATAGCTGTGATAGCGAGGAAGCCCATAAAGCAGCCAAGTAAGTCTTACACCTTTGAATAAAAGTACAAGGTTGGGGGAGGCACGTGTTCTTCACTATACTCTGTAACTGTGAGAGCGGGGAAGTCCCCAAAGCAGCCACATTAAGTCTTACACCTTTGAACTAAAAATACAAAGTGGCGGGGTGTAGGGGTGAGGTGAGGAGGTGGGTGTGCATGCGCATGAAGAACTGTACCTGCACACGCATGCGCACTCACACGTAAGTGGGTTCACTGTTGTTTTGTTACTTACCATTAACTTTAGACTTCAGAAGAGCTACCAACATCTTGTGGGCTGGATATGTTCACTTAAATGAAGCTCTTAAATTATCTCAAGTACATTATCAACTTTAGCCAAAACTATCTCCTATTCAGGGTTCACTTGAGCCCCAGGCTGCTAATTTCATTGTAAGTTGAGTCTATGAAAAGAGGGAATGACTATCTAAATAAGACAGAATCAAAATCTTCTCAGGGGAGGAGTTGGGTCTCTGCATTCCAAAGATAGTAACACATTTTGGATAATCTATCGTTTTGAGATGTAATAACATGAAAAATTTTCAACTGTGTTCAGTGATTCTAGTCCCTGGCTTTAATATAGGAGGATTAGGCTGGCACTTGGTATACTGGGTCTCTAAAAATTTCCCAATCCAAGGACTGGTGACTGAAATATACCACTGTTCTATTCCTTCAGTTTTAGAGTTAGCATGTGAGGATTAATATGTATGGTTACAAACCTTGATGGTGTAAATATGATAGGAAAACAATGAATTTGGTCTAAGACTTTTTTATGTGACAGGTTGTGACATTTGTGCCTCAGTTGCATATCAAGTTGTGGCTTTTTTGTGAAAACTATAATTTCTGGATTAGATAAATTCTCTCTCTCTCTCTCAACAGTAGATTTGAAACAAGTTTGTGTCATTGCGTATATAGACTATATGGTTATACATTGTGGTTGACACAGCAAAATTAAGAAAAAGAAAAAGAAAAGCATTCAACACGAGTTCAAATCTGTAACCTGAGTCATAGTTTTCACCACACTCTGATTCTTACTGTGTTCAATTTTCCTGCTAGAGCCACAAAAAGACCACAAGTCTAAATTGACACAATAGCCCATATTTTCTGGTAACAGCAATCTTACTCCTCTGATTTAAATTGTCATATTCCAAATCCTCTGTATTTTCAGGGACAAGAAAGAAGATATCACCATCAAGGCATCCAGGTCATCTAAAATATCATTTACTGACTCCAAGTCACCGACTGCTGGTCTGGGTGATCCAGAAAGACAATCCGTGGTATCCAGAATAGATAAGTCATCTGGGCCCTCAAGTCCACGAAAAGTTCCTTCAAGTGCAGAAAAGTTAGTCAGGCCCTCGAGTCAAAAAAAACCATCCAAGCCATCAGCTCCCAAAAAAGTGTTAGGATCACCCCCCCAGGAAAAGTTGCATAGAACACGCAGTCCAAAAAAGGCACATAGGCAGGCTCATGCCCATAAGCTAGTCAGTCAGGTCAGTCCATCCTATCCAGAGAAGGCCATCAAGTCAACTTGGCCACCAAGTCTACAGTGTCGGGTCAAGCCAACCAAAACTCCTCTACCCTATCCAAAGAATCAAAGCTTCCCTGAGCAATCAAGTGTAGATAAACTGACCAAACGCCAGAGATATCTTAAACTAAAATGCCCAGCTAGTGCAGGTAGGGCAGAAATATTATCTAGGCCTCATCCAGTGAAGTTTTGTCGATGCTACAAGGAAAAGTGCCTTGTTTGCAGAGCTGTTTCTGAGCCGTTCATCACTCATGTTTCAGACGCCAATAAAAAGCATGTTCCAGTTACACTGTTTTCACGGGAATTGAAGCACTTTTACAAGTCGTATAAAAAGAAACAACCCATATACAACACACTGTATGGCAACATGAGGGACAGTGATATCACAACATACAACAGTGATGGTGAGAGTGACAGGGAGGTGATTATAATGTGCAATATAAAATGCAAGGAAGACATGTTTAAAAACTCCCAAAATAATTAAGGGATCAAAAGAAAGACCACCCATGCAGAAGCAAGCTTCTATGAATTATTATATGCTCACCATATTTAAGAACCTGGTAGAGGAAAACTCCACTTGGTATCACTATTGAGATTAGACTTATATCCATCTCGAGGCAATTTACTTGAAAAATAGTAAATAAATGTGTGACATAACAACTGATTTTGTTGTAATTATTATTGTATTTTAGAGGTATAAATCTCTTTGGGAGGTATCTTAGATCTACTTGGGCAAATTCTGGAGATGGTGAGGGACAGGGAAACCCAGCCTGCTGCAGTCCATGGGGTCACACAGAGTTGGACACGACTTGATGGCTGAACAACAACAACGTAGATCTGGTCACTTGGATGGGCTTCCCAGCTGGTGCAGTGGTAAAGAATCCACCTGCCAATGGAAGAGATGTGGGTTTGATCCCTGGGTTGGGAAGATCCTTTGGAGGAGGAAATAGCAACCCACTCCAGTAGTCTTGCCTGGGAAATTCCATGGACAGAGGAGACAGAAGGGCTACAGTCGATGGGTTGAAAAGAGTTGGACACAGGCACAGGGTTATATGCGAACCACAGTCACACACACACACACAAATACAAAAAGGGATTGCAAGATGGGTACCCTGGGCTCCTCTTCCCCTTGGATTAGCCCTCAACTGAAGTCTCAACCCAACTATCTTTTAAATTTTGACAGAGTGTCCTCACAGTTTAAGACTGTCTTTCTCTGGTGCCCAGTGTGTGGCGGAAATGGCTCTGTGTGCTTGATTCTGGCTGCATTGGGGAAATTCCTGATAGTTATTTCCTTTTTTAAAACATATTTATTTGACCATGCCAGTTCTTAGTTGTGGCATGCAAACCCTTGGCTGCAGCATGTGATTCTCTGACCAGGGATAGAACCCAGACCCCCTGCATTGGGAGTGTGGAGTTTTAGCCACTGAACCACCAGGGAAGTCCCAATACTCATTTCTAATACCACTGCCTCTGATGACTGCTACCAAAGTAAGGGTCCAGGCTCCAGCCCCCACTCTCAAGGTTTTTGATTCTTTCGGTTACCCTTCAAATTGATAAAGAGAGTTTGCCCTGTTGTGCATTCTCAGAATGGCCCAGATAGAGGTCGGATATCTACCCATTTTCTTCACAGGGTACCTTCTTACTTAGAATCCAGAGGGCTGGGAGGCCAGGGGAAAACCTTGGAGTTATATTTTCTAGCTTCCTCACTGATGAGAGGTTATCCCTGCCCACTTCCAAGAGCATGGTTCAGAAAAACAGACAAAATCCTGCAGTCCCAGCCTATATTCTAGTACAGTGAGGTCAGTCCCCTGTCACATTCAGCAGGGTCAGTTAAATTCCATAGCTAGCATATATTGGATGTGTACTACTTGCCAGACATTGTACTAAGTCCCTTTATGTCTGGGATATCTGAAGGCCACCCTCCCCTCAATTTTACTGATTTAGAAAAAGGACTCACAAGACTCAAAAGCAGATTATAGTCATGGCTGAGTTTTATTAGAGCAAAAATATACAAATCAAGAGCAACAGGAAAAAGATGTCTTTTCGGATGAATCAGAGAGTTTGGACATGCGCTTTTGAGTACTTGCCCCTCTGGGGCATTCTCTAGGACATTCTCTCTTCTCTAGCAACAAACTAGAGGCATGTGTGCAACATGGCTCTGCCCAGGGAAGCCTCAGCATCTGAGGCTTTTATTGAGAACAGGTCCCATAGGTACATCATGCTCCATAACCAGACATGGCAAGTGAAACTCAGGATCCCAACAATGACACCAGATGCACATTATTGATGTTGATGTTTGTGCCAAGCAATCAGGTGAACAAAACATGATCATCAACCAATTAACATTAGAACATTCCCCCTGGGTTGACCAATAGTCAAATCATGGTTTCCAGTTCCCTTGACATACAAGGACCAAACAACCAGACCTGCTGTGTTAACACTTTCCTCACATTCACATATTTTATTTAATCCCCAACAGTCCCCTATTATATGGACTACCATATGAGTTAACTGATGCTCTGTATCATATAGTAAGATCACATCTAGCAATTGATTGAATCAAGAAATGAATCTATGATTGACTTAAGTTCAAATTTTCATTATGCTGTACTGCCTTCTCACTTCCAGTTTCTGGGGTATGTGTTTATTCTCAGATCACCCAGTCCACTGGTATCAGCAAAGTCCTTACTTGACTTTTAATCAATCTGGACCATCCTCCTAACTTACCAGGAGCATATAAATATGTCTTGACTTCATTCACATCTGACTTCCCCATAACCTCTGCCTCCTCCACTGGTAGTCTCCTGGTGGGGTCTGTAAGGTCATCATGAAATTCACAGATGGCATGATATATAAAAGTTTTAAGAGGTAGAAAATGCATTTGAAAAGCATTGTGGTAGCTACAGACTTGATTTCCTACTGGTATTACATTTTTTGTGAAGATAAACTGCAAAGGGTTAGAATTGTTCTGGGATAGCCTGGTCTTTTTAAAATTCACAAATAGAAGCAAAAGTTCTGATGAAATTTTTATGGTTTAGTATGAAAAACAGTTCAAACAAAAAAGTAGGAGTATGAATGAACACCCATATAAACATTGCTCAGATTCAACAATTATCATTACATGGCCAATGTTGTTTCATTTAAACTACTATCCATTGCCCTCCCATTTATATCTCAAAAAATAATAAATTTTAAAAATACATAAACACAATACTCCATGGGATCACAAAGAGTCAGATACGACTGAGTGACTGAACTTAACTGAACTGAAACACAATACTATTATCTCATATGAAACTTAATAATAATTCCTTAATATAAATTATCCAGTCTGTATGCAAATTTCCTCCATTTGCCTCATTTTTTTTAGTGGTTGCTTTGTTCAAATGATGTTAACCAGCATTTGACAGCATCTCAGTCTAAATTTTTTAAAAATTAAAATTTCATTGGGTAATCTGGCTTCATATTGTAAGATGATTTTGGAGTTTATCTGGGCTATCAGTAGCCAACGTCAAAACTGCATAGTTTTTCAGCTTAAATTCAACCGAAGTCTTGGTAGGCAAAATCAAATGACCTAAGCTTTCTTCTCTTTATCATTCTTAAGCTAAAGACTTGTAATACTTTAAAGGCTGGGAATATTAATATCTAATAAAAAGGACTAACTGCCAGTGACAACCAATGATAATGGCATGTTAAACACAAGCTATGAGCATGAGTATGTATGTTGCTTTTTAAACCACACTTAATTATAGAGAAGGAGTCTACAGAATATTTGAAGCTCATTCAACGTGAAAAATTCTCGGTGCATTAGTATGGGGCTTCACACATAAAACCAATATAAAATATGTAAAAAAGCATGTACCCTGAGTTAGAGAAGAAATTTTGCAAAAAAGAAAAATAATAATTTTTTTACCAGTCAAAGCTTCCACAAGTTAATACCTAAAACAACTCGTCTCACTTCAAAGGATAGTTTTTGACACTTCTTGGCAATGTCCTGGTTTAAGTAAGAGGACTCTGAATCTCTATTTCCTAGCCTTCTTGTAGCATTATCTTACCTGTCATGATATCTTTCTTCTGTCTGGCTCCCATTTTATATTTCCGGGTTCAGCAAGTATCAGGGCTGTATGTCAGTCAGTCCTTGGCTTCCTTACATTTCCGGCCACCAGGGGTCGCTGTGAAGCCAGTTTCAAACGTGGTCCTTCCCTCTAAGACCATCAGCGCTGTGTTTCCCTTTCATCCACATTCCTTACCTTCATCTCCAAAACTCATAGCTTGTTCCTGTCTATGGAACTAAAATCGTTAGTTCTTCAGTCATGTCCAACTCTTTCTGGCTCCTTGGATTATAGCCCACCTTACTTCTCTATCGACGGAATTCTCCAGGCAAGAATCCTGGAGTAGGCAGTCCTTCCTTTCTCTAGGGGATCTTCCAGACCCAGGGATCCAACTCAGGTCGCCAGCACCGCAGGCAGATTCTTTACCATCTGAGCTACCAGGGAAGCTCTGGGGTCACAGAGAGTCGGAGACGACTGAATGACTAACACAACGATAACAATGGAACTGAAATTATTTATATTTTGCTCCTTTTATTCAGTAAGTTCATTTCAGTTCAGTCGCTCAGACCTGTCCAACTCTTTGTGACCCCTTGGACTGCAGCACGCCAGGCTTGCCTGTCCACCACCAAATCCAGGAGCTTACTCAAACTCATGTCCATCGAATGGGTGATTCCACCCCACCATCTCATTCTCTGTCGTCCCCTTCTCCTCCCGCCTTCAATCTTTCCTAGCATCAGAGTCTTTTCATGAGTCAGTTCTTTGCATCAGGTGGCCAACGTATTGGAGCTTCAGCTTCAGTATCAATCCTTCCAAGGAATATTCAGGACTGATTTCCTTTAGGATTGACTGGTTAGATCTCCTTGACTGGTTGAATCTCACTTTATTCAATAAAGTGCTTTCTAAAAACCTATCCCTTAAAAAAAGTGCAAAAATGCAGATTTCAAACATTTCCAACATGTATTTCTACATGAAATTCTATAAGCATGGAAGTACACAACATTGTAAATCAACTTTACTTCAATAAAATTTTTAAAACTTAAACTTTTAAAATTAAAAAAAAAATTAAGAAATTATATATACAATGGAATATCACTCAGCTATAAAAGGAATGTATTTGAGTTAGTTCTAATGAGGTGGATGAAACTTGAGTTTATTATACAGAGTGAAGTAAGTCAAAAATAGAAAGGCAAATACTGTATAGTAACACATACATGTGGAACCTAGAAAGATGGTACTGATGATCCTACATGCAGGGCAGCAAAGGAGACACAGATGTAAAGGACAGACTTTTGGACTCAGTGGGAGAAAGAGAGGGTGGGATAATTTGAGAGAACAGTATTGAAACATATACATTACCATATGTAAAATAGATAGCCAGTGTGAGTTTGAGGTATGAGGCATGGCCAGGGCACCTAAAGCAGGTGCTCTGTGACAACCTGGAGGGATGGAGTGGGGTGGGAGTTGGGAGGGGGGTTCAGGAGGGAAGGGACACAAGTATACTTTGGCTGATTCATGTTGCTATATGACAAAAACCATCACAATATTGTAAAATAATTATTCTCCAATTAAAATGAAGGCATAAATTTTTTAAAAAGAAATTATAGAAACATGTAGCTGAAAGGATGCTTAGAAATCCTCTCTTCTATCTCCTGTGGGGAGAGGGGGCTATGAAGAGCTGAAGGAATGCTCACTCTGCTAGAAGACCATGTTTTACCAGGCTAACAGGGTTGAGGATGCTAGCTCGCTGTGGCATGTGCCTGGTTGGCAGATCTTTAAGTGGCAACAGAGAAGTGCTACACCAGATGAGGGATATTTAAAATTCTCCAGTTTTATCAACTCTCAAAATCCTCCAGTCCCTGCCACGTCGTGAAATTCCTAAGAATTAGAAGCAACAAAGGAAGGGAACTAGAAGTAGGAAGAAAGTTTTCTGAGAGCTTCAGTCAAATATCTCCTTAAGGGCAACCTATATCAGTTTAGTTCAGTTCAGTCGGGCAGTCATGTCTGACTCTTTGCAACCTCATGAATCGCAGCACGCCAGGCCTCCTTGTCCATCACCAACTCCCGGAGTTCACTCAGACTCACGTCCATCGAGACAGTGATGCCATCCACCCATCTCATCCTCTGTCGTCCCCTTCTCCCCCTGCCCCCAGTCCCTCCCAGCATCAGAGTCTTTTCCAATGAGTCAACTCTTCGCATGAGGTGGCCAAAGTACTGGAGTTTCAGCTTTAGCATCATTTCTTCCAAAGAAATCCCAGGGCTTATCGCCTTCAGAGTGGACTGGTTGGATCTCCTTGCAGTCCAAGGGACTCTCAAGAGTCTTAGCCAACACTACAGTTCAAAACCATCAATTCTTCGGTGCTCAGCTTTCTTCACAGTCCAACTCTCAAATCCATACATGACCAATGGAAAAACCATAGCCTTGACTAGACGGACCTTTGTTGGCAAAGTAATGTCTCTACTTTTCAATGTGCTATCTGTGTTGGTCATAACTTTGCTTCCAAGGAGTAAGCGTCTTTTAATTTCATGGCTGTAGTCACCATGTACAGTGATTTTGGAGCCCCAAAAAATAAAGTCTGACACTGTTTCCACTGTTTCTTCATCTATTTCCCATGAAGTGATGGGACAGATGCCATGATCTTCGTTTTCTGAATGTTGAGCTTTAAGCCCACTTTTTCACTCTCCACTTTCACTTTCATCAAGAGGGTTTAGTTCCTCTTCACTTTCTGCCATAAGGGTGGTGTCATCTGCATATCTGAGGTTATTGATATTTCTCCCAGCCATCTTGTTCTAGCTTGTGCTTCTTCCAGCCCACAATTTCTCTTGATGTACTCTGCATATAAGTGAAATAAGCAGGGTGACAATATACAGCCCTGACGTACTCCTTTTTCTATTCGGAACCAGCCTGTTGCTCCATGTCCAGTTCTACTGTTGCTTCCTGACCTGCATATAGGTTTCTCAAGAGGTAGGTCAGGTGTTCTGGTATTCCCATCTCTTTCAGAATTTTCCACAGTTTATTGTGATCCACACAGTCAAAGGCTTTGGCATAGTCGATAAAGCAGAAATAGATGCTTTTCTGGAACTCTCTTGCTTTTTCAATGATCCAGCGGATGTTGACAATTTGATCTCATGTTCCTCTGCCTTTTTTAAAACCAGCTTGAACATCTGGAAGTTCACAGTTCATGTATTTCTGAAGCCTGGCTTCGAGAATTTTGAGCATTACTTTACCAGCGTGTGAGATGAGTGCAACTGTGTGGTAGTTTGAGCATTCTTTGGCATTGCCTTTCTTTGGGATTGGAATGAAAACTGACCTTTTCCAGTCATGTGGGCACTGCTGAGTTTTCCAAATTTGCTGGCATATTGAGTGCAGCACTTTCACAGCATCATCTTTCAGGATTTGGAATAGCTCAACTGGAATTCCATCACTTCCACTAGCTTTGTTCGTAGTGATGCTTTCTAAGGCCCGCTTGACTTCACATTCTAGGATGTCTGGCTCTAGGTGAGTAATCACACCATCGTGATTATCTTAGTCTTGAACATCTTTTTTGTACAGTTCTTCTGTGTATTCTTGCCACCTCTTCTTAATGTCTTCTGCTTCTGTTAGGTCCATTCCATTTCTGTGCTTTATCGAGCCCATCCTTGCATGAAATGTTCCCTTGGTATCTCGAATTTTCTTGAAGAGATCTCTAGTCTTTCCCATTCTGATGTTTTCCTCTATTTCTTTGCATTGATCACTGAGGAAGGCTTTCTTATCTCTCCTTGCTATTCTTTGGAACTCTGCATTCCGATGCCTATATCTTTCCTTTTCTCCTTTGCTTTTCACTTCTCTTCTTTTCACAGCTATTTGTAAGGCCTCCCCATACAGTCATTTTGGTTTTTTGCATTACTGTTCCATGGGGATGGTCTTGATCCCTGTCTCCTGTACAATGTCATGAACCTCCGTCCATATTTCATCAGGCACTCTATCTATCAGATCTAGGCCCTTAAATCTATTTCTCACTTCCACTGTATAATCATAAGGTATTTGATTTAGGTCATACCTGACCTCAATGGTCTAGTGGTTTTCCCTACTTTCTTCAATTTAAGTCTGAATTTGGCAATAAAGTGTTCATGATCTGAGCCACAGTCAGCTCCCAGTCTTGTTTTTGTTGACTGTATAGAGCTTTTCCATCTTTGGCTGCAAAGAATATAATCAATTTGATTTCGGTGTTAACCATCTCATGATGTCCATGTGTAGAGTCTTCTGTTGTGTTGTTGGAAGAGGGTGTTTGCTATGACCAGTGCATTTTCTTGGCAAAACTCTATTAGTCTTTGCCCTGCCTCATTGCATATTCCAAAGCCAAAGTTGCCTATTACTCCAGGTGTTTCTTGACTTCCTACTTTTGCATTCCAGTCCCCTATAATGAAAAAGACATCTTTTTTGGGTGTTAGTTCTAAAAGGTGTTGTAGGTCTTCATAGAACCATTCAACTTCAGCTTCTTCAGCATTACTGGTTGGGGCATAGCCTTGGATTACTGTGATATTGAGTGGTTTGCCTTGGAAACGAACAGAGATCATTCTGTCGTTTTTGAGATTTCAAAAGTACTGCATTTCAGACTCTTTTGTTGACCATGATGGCTACTCCATTTCTTCTGAGGGATTCCTGCCCGCAGTAGTACATATAATGGTCATCTGAGTTCAATTCACGCATCCCAGTCCATTTCAGTTCGCTGATTCCTAGAATGTCGACATTCACTCTTGCCATCTCTTGTTTGACCACTTCCAATTTGCCTTGATTCATGGACCTGACATTCCAGGTTCCTATGCAATATTGCTCTTTACAGCATCGGACCTTGCTTCTATCACCAGTCATATCCACAACTGGGTATTGCTTTTGCTTTGGCTCCATCCCCTCATTCTTTCTGGAGTTATTTTTCCACTGATCTCCAGGCGCATATTGGGCACCTACTGACCCAGGGAGTTCCTCTTTCAGTATACTATCATTTTGCTTTTTCATACTGTTCATGGGGTTCTCAAAGCAAGAATACTGAAGTGCTTTGCCATTCCCTTCTCCAGTGGACCACTTTCTGTCAGACCTCTCCACCATGACCTTCCCATCTTGGGTGGCCCCACAGGCATCACTTAGTTTCATTGAGTTAGACAAGGCTGTGGTCCTAGTGTGATTAGATTGGCTAGTTTTCTGTGATTATGGGTTTCAGTGTGTCTGCCCTTTGATGCCCTCTTGCAACACCTACCATCTTACTTGGGTTTCTCTTACCTTGGAAAAGGGTTATCTCCTCCCTGCCGCCGCTCCTGACCTTGAACATGGAATAGCTCCTCTAGGCCCTCCTGCGCCTGCACAGCCACCGCTCCTTGGACGTGGGGTTGCTCCTCCCGGCCGCTGCCCCTGACCTTGGACGTGGGGTAGCTCCTCTCAGCCATTCCTGTGCCGTCGCAGCCTGGCACTCTCTGCCACTGCGCTGACCTTGGACATGTGGTAACTCCTCTTGGCTGCCGCCCCTCGTACATGGGGTCCTCCTGGCTTCTTCCCCTGACCTCGGAAGTGGGGTAGCTCCTCTTGGCTGCGCTATGTGCCTGTGTGTTAAGGCTTAGATATGGTCAATTAAATCCTCCAACCCCATTGAAGGCACACACACACACACAAGCTGCTAAATGGTCATACCAGTAGAATACAGATCTTTGACCCATTGACATCATACCAGTGCTAGATTGGTTAGGGTTACCTCTAACTTGTTAACATGTATGACCTTAAATTCCTGGGAATCCCAGGCTACACCTTCGTATCCATCCTTGTAGATGTGAAGGCCATGAACTAGTGCCACAAATCCACTGAGTTCCATACCAATCACACTCTCTAAGGGTAATAATAGACACAGTTCATAAAGCACCCAGCCTTGTTTCATAATAACCAGGTTGATCATTTTTAATATGATTTAACCCTTCCCAATGTAGAGGAGCTTTTAAACTTAAATGACCATAGTCTGCTGTTAACCATGTAGATCTACCCCATAATTGCGGGATTTTTACTTTTCATAAATGAGAGGTTAATTTTTTAATGGAGACTTAGCTTGTCACTCCCTTTGAGTTTAAATCACCCTAAGAGAAATCTTAAATCTATGGCCAGGATCACAACAGGTACTATTAACTGGCCAGGTGAGAGAATCCCATCTAGTAATATCATGAAGATAGAACAGGACTGAACACTCATCTAAATTTCCTTGTGAGTATCCCTAGAGAACAGAAATCCACCAAGGTAATCCAAAAGTACTAGACACAGGTAACTGGCCACAACCGAACAATTGGATTGCGTTTTAAACTAGCATAGAATCATGTCCATGATAGAAAAATTTGATTAATAGGCATAGGTCCAAGGAATCAAGAAAACATTATAAATGATCATAAAAGTCAGATCAGCATCTTGGGCAAGCTGTCTGCTTCTGATGTCATCTTCTTCTCATCCTAGTGTAGTGTGCTACTGCTGAGTCACTTCAGTCGTGTCCGACTCTGTGCGACCCCAGAGATGGCAGCCCACAAGGCTCCCCCGTCCCTGGGATTCTCCAGGCAAGAACACTGGAGTGGGTTGCCATTTCCTTCTCCAATCCATGAAAGTGAAAAGTGAAAGTGAAGTCGCTCAGTCGTGTCCGACTCTTAGCAACCCCATGGACTACAGCCTACCAGGCTCCTCCATCCATGGGATTTTCCAGGCAAGAGTACTGGAGTGGGTTGCCATTGCCTTCTCCCTCGTGTAGTATAGTTTCCTCTATTTGAGCACTGTTTTAAGGTGAGTTTGAGGTCAGCAGGCCTCTCTATAGACCAGTCCAGCTTAGGGGCCTTTTGGAAGTGGGAGTTAACCCAAGAGTCAATTTCCCTTCAGTGTCACTGGGCATGAGCTAGTTAAGAGTTCCTGATGGAAAGGTCCTTCCATCCAGGCTGGAGACAGTTCCTTAAATTATATCTTCTTCCAGTCTTGATTGAAGGTCATGTGTGAGGCACCTGAGCTTCATTTAAAGACAGATTACTGAGATTAGCTTCAGAAACAACCCTAGAGTGTCCTTTAATAATTCAATTTTACTTTAGTATACCCTAACAGCAAAGAACCATCAAGAAAATGAGTCTTAGTAGATACAGACCTCCATCAACAAACTAGGATTTAACATTCATTGAAACATCTCTTTCTACCTAAACTCACTGTCATTTTTACCAAATATAACCAAATTGAGACCTGTTTGTAATATAGGTCTGCTCTCAATAAACTTGGCCTGATGACTTATATAACCATAATTGGTCATAGACTTCTTTGCTTTGCTGAGACTTTTATAGAGTCTCAGACTGAACTTTTAAAATAAGAGCTTTCAGGGCTAGGAAAGTCATGCCAAAGGCTTATCACAGATTTTGCCTAACAGATCTAAGTAAACTCCTCCCTTCTCAAGGTCTCCAAAATTCCTTGAGATTTCTGAACCTGTTATTGAGATATTGAGAATGCATTTGAATCAGTTCTAATGAGGTGGATGAAACTGGAGCCTATTATACAGAGTGAAGTAAGCCAGAAAGAAAAACACCAATCAGATCAGATCAGTCACTCAGTCGTGTCTGACTCTTTGCGACCCCATGAATCTCAGCACACTAGGCCTCCCTGTCCAAATCCAAATCTCGGAGTTCACTCAAACTCACGTCCATTGAGTCGGTGATGCCATCCAACCATCTCATCCTCTGTCGTCCCCTTCTCCTCTTGCCTCAATCCCTCCCAGCATCAGAGTCTTTTCCAATGAGTCAACTCTTCGCATGAGGTGGCCAAAGTACTGGAGTTTCAGCTTTAGCATCATTCCTTCCAAAGAAATCCCAGGGCTGATCTCCTTTAGAATGGACTGGTTGGATCTCCTAGCAGTCCAAAGGACTCTCAAGAGTCTTCTCCAACACCACAGTTCAAAAGCATCAATTCTTTGGCACTCAGCCTTCTTCACAGTCCAACTCTCACATCCATAACATGACCACAGGAAAAACCATAGCCTTGATTAGACGGACCGTTGTTGGCAAAGTAATGTCTCTGTTTTTGAATATGCTATCTAGCTTGGTCATAACTTTCCATCAAAGGAGAAAGCATCTTTTAATTTCATGGCTGCAGTCACCATCTGCAGTGAATTTGGAGCCCAGAAAAATAAATTCTGACACTTTTTCCACTGTTTCCCCATCTATTTCCCATGAAGTGATGGGACCGGATGCCATGATCTTCGTTTTCTGAATGTTGAGCTTTAAGCTAAGTTTTTCACTCTCTACTTTCACCTTCATCAAGAGGCTTTTTAGTTCTCTTCACTTTCTGCCATAAGGGTGGTGTCATCTGAATATCTGAGGTTATTGATATTTCTCCCGGCAATCTTGATTCCAGCTTGTGTTTCTTCCACTCCAGTGTTTCTCCTGATGTACTCTGCATATAAGTTAAATAAACAGGGTGACAATATACAGCCTTGACATACTCCTTTTCCTATTTGGAACCAGTCTGTTGTTCCATGTCCAGTTCTGACTGTTGCCTCCTGACCTGCATACAAATTTCTCAAGAGGCAGATCAGGTGGTCTGGTATTCCCATCTCTTGAAGAATTTTCCACAGTTTATTGTGATCCACACAGTCAAAGGCTTTGGCATAGTCAATAAAGCAGAAATAGATGTTTTTCTGGAACTCTCTTGCTTTTTCCATAATCCAACGGATGTTGGCAATTTGATCTCTGGTTCCTCTGTCTTTTCTAAAACCAGCTTGAACGTCAGGAAGTTCACGGTTCACATATTGCTGAAGCCTGGCTTGGAGAATTTTAAGCATTACTTTACTAGCGTGTGAGATGAGTGCAATTGTGCGGTAGTTTGAGCATTTTTTGGCATTTCCTTTCTTTGGGAGTGGAATGAAAACTGACCTTTTCCAGTCCTGTGGCCACTGCTGAGTTTTCCAAATTGGCTGGCATATTGAGTGCAGCACTTTCATAGCATGATCTTTCAGGATTTGAAATGGCTCAACTGGAATTCTATCACCTCCTCTAGCTTTGTTTGTAGTGATGGTTTCTAAGGCCCACTTGACTTCCCATTCCAGGATGTCTGGCTCTAGGTCAGTGATCACACCATCGTGATTATCTGGGTCATGAAGATCTTTTTGTACAGTTCTTCTGTGTATTCTTGCCATCTCTTTTTAGTATCTTCTGCTTCTGTTAGGTCCATACCATTTCTGTCCTTTATCGAGCCCATCTGTGCATCAAATGTTCCTTTGGTATCTCTGATTTTCTTGAAGAAATCTCTAGTTTTTCCCATTCTGTTGTTTTCCTCTATTTCTTTGCATTGATCGCTGAAGAAGGCTTTCTTATCTCTTCTTGCTATTCTTTGGAACTCTGCATTCAGATGTTTATATCTTTCCTTTTCTCCTTTGCTTTTCACTTCTCTTCTTTTCACAGCTATTTGTAAGGCCTCCCCATACAGTCATTTTGCTTTATTGCATTTCTTCTCCATGGGGATGGTCTTGATCCCTGTCTCCTGTACAATGTCACGAACCCCATTCCATAGCTCGTCAGGCACTCTTATCTATCAGATCTAGTCCCTTAAATCTATTTCTCACTTCCACTGTATAATCATAAGGGATTTGATTTAGGTCATACCTGAATGGTCTAGTGGTTTTCCCTACTTTCTTCAATTTAAGTCTGAATTTGGCAATAAGGAGTTCATGGTCTGAGCCACAGTCAGCTCCCAGTCTTGCTTTTGCTGACTGTATAGAGCTTCTCCATCTTTGGCTGCAAAGAATATAATCAATCTGATTTCAGTGTTGACCATCTGGTGATGTCCATGTGTAGGGTCTTCTCTTGTGTTGTTGGAAGAGGGTGTTTGCTATGACCAGTGCATTTTCTTGGCAAAACTCTATTAGTCTTTGCCCTGCTTCATTCCGTATTCCAAGGCTAAATTTGCCTCTGTTACTTCAGGTGTTTCTTGACATCCTACTTTTGCATTCCAGTCCCCTATAACGAAAAGGACATCTTTTTTGTGGGTTAGTTCTAAAAGCTGTTGTAGATCTTCATAGAACCGTTCAACTTCAGCTTCTTCAGCATTACTGGTTGGGGCATAGACTTGGATTATTGTGATATTGAATGGTTTGCCTTGGAAACGAACAGAGATCATTCTGTCATTTTTGAGATTGCGTCCAAGTACTGCATTTTGGACTCTTTTGTTGACCATGATGGCTACTCCATTTCTTCTCAGGGATTCCTGCCCGCAATAGTAGATAAAATGGTCATCTGAGTTAAATTCACCCATTCCAGTTCGCTGATTCCTAGAATGTCGACATTCACTCTTGTCATTTCTTGTTTGACCACTTCCAATTTGCCTTGATTCACGGACCTGACATTCAAGGGCAATATTGCTATTTACAGCATCGGACATTGCTTCTATAACCAGTCACATTCACAGCTGGGTATTCTTTTTGCTTTGGCTCCATCCCTTCATTCTTTCTGGAGTTATTTCTCCACTGATCTCCAGTAGCATATTGGGCACCTACTGACCTAGGGAGTTTCTCTTTCAGTATCCTGTCATTTTGCCTTTTCATACTGTTCATGGGATTCTCAAGGCAAGAATACTGAAGTGGTTTGCCATTCCCTTCTCCAGTGGACCACGTTCTATCAGATCTCTCCACCATGACCCGCCCATCTTGGGTTGCCCTACGGGCATGGCTTAGTTTCATTGAGTTAGACAAGGCTGTGGTCCTAGTGTGATTAGATTGACTAGTTTTCTGTCAGTATGGTTTCAGTGTGTCTGCCCTCTGATGCCCTCTTGCAACACCTTCCATCTTACTTGGGTTTCTCTTACCTTGGGCGTGGGGTATCTCTTCACGGCTGCTCCAGTAAAGTGCAGCCAATGCTCCTTACCTTGGACGAGGGATATCTCCTCACCGCCACCCTTCCTGACCTTCAACGTGGGATAGCTCCTCTAGGCCCTCCTGTGCCTGGGCAGCCATGGCCTGGGGTTGGTCCTCCCGGCCACCGCCCCTGGCTTCGGGCATGGGGGCGTGGGGTAGCTCCTCCAGCCCGCCCGCTGCCCCTGGCCTCGGACTTAGGTGGGTGGGGTATCTCCTCCCGGCCACCCCCCATGACCTCGGACGTGGGGTAACTCCTCTTGGCCACCGCCCTTCGGGCATGGGGTCCTCCCGGCTTCTGCCCTTGACCTCGGACGTGGGGTAGTTCCTCTCGGCTGCATTTTAGCGTGCCCATCGCAGCCGCCTGGAATTTAGAAAGATGGTAATGATGACCCTGTATGTGAGACAGCAAAAGAGACACAGAGGCACAGAACCGTCTTTTGGACTCTGTGGCAGAGGGCGAGGTTGGGATGATTTGTGAAAATGGCATTGAAACATGTATATTATCATATGTGAAATGAATCGACAGTACAGGTTTGATGCATGATACGGGATGCTTGGGGCTGGTGCACTGGGATGACCCAGAAGGATGGGATGGGGAGGGAGGTGGGAGGGGGGTCCAGGATGGGGAACACATGTACACCCATGGTGGATTCATGTCAATGTATGGCAAAATCAATACAATATTGTAAAGTAATTAGCCTCCAATTAAAATAAATAAATTTATACATTTTAAAAGAAGAAACATGTATATTACCATATGTAAAATAGATGACCAGTGCAAGTCCAATGCATCAAGCACGGCACTCAAAACCAGTGCTCTGGACAACCGAGAGGGATGGAGTGGGAAGTGGGGGGGGTTCAGGATGTGGGGGTCACATGTACACCCATGGCTGATTCATGCTGATGTATGGCAAAACCCACCACAATATTGTAAAGTAACTATCCTTCAATTAAATAATTTTTAAATAAATAAATAAATAAAACACACACACACAAAAACCCACCTCAGATCAAGGGTCATCTCCTCCAGGACTCCCCACTTTGAAGAGATAGTCCTTTGGCATGATCTTGTGGCACTGTATCCTGTGACATCACAGCCTGCATATGACATTACACACCCTGTGTGCATGCATGCTAAGTCACTTCAGTCATGTCCAACGCTGTGTGACCCTGTGGACTGCAGCCTGCCAGACTTCTCTGTCCATGGGATTCTCCAGACAGGAATACTGGGGTGGGTTACCGTGCCCCCCTCCTCCAGGGGATCTTCCCAACCTAGGGATTGAATCCACATCTCTTACACTGGCAGGCGGGTTCTTTACCACTAGCGACGCCTGGAAAGCCCATTATATACACCGTGCTGTGCTGTGCTCTGCTGTGCTGCTGCTTAGTTGCTCAGTCATGTCTGACTCTGCAACTCCACAGACTGCAGCCCGCCAGGCTCCTCTGTCCATGAGGATTCTCCAGGCAAGAATACTGGCATGGGTTTCCATGTCCTCCTCCAGGGGATCTTCCCAACCCAAGGATTGAACCCAGGTCTCCCACATTACAGGTGGATTCTTTACCTTCTGAGCCACCTGGGGAGCCCAAGAATACTGGAATGGGTAGCTATCCCTTCTCCAGGGGATCTTCCTGACCCAGGAATCAAACCTGGTTCTCTTTCATTATAGGCAGATTCTTCACCAGCTGAGCGACCAGGGAAGCCCCATTACATAACCTAGTGATTGGTTATTTACGTGTCTGTCTCTCTCTTTAGAGTTCCAAGGCAGGGACTGTGACTGTCTGAATGCTCATGCTTAACACAAAGTTTCCTGTCACATAGATCTCCAACATGCTTTTCTTGAAGCAATGAATCATCCTGGCTACCTCTCTCTCCTTCAAGCCCTATGGCCTGCCTTTCCTCAAGTCCCACCCACATCAAAAGATTCCTCCAATGCATTGATTACTCTCCATCTTTACCACTCTGCTTGAAGCCACCATGCTCTATCAGGTGGACCTACATAACAGCCTTCTAATTGTCTAAATTACTTTAACCCCAGCAATCTAGTGCCCATACAAGAGCCAGGGTGGGGGGATGGTTTCTAAAATGGAGAACTTATCATGTCACTCACTAGACAGAAAGTCTTTAGTTCAGTTCAGTTCAGTTCAGTCACTCAGTCGTATCCGACTGTTCGCGGCCCCATGAATCACAGCACGCCAGGCCTCCCTGTCCATTACCAACTCCCGGAGTTCACTCAGACTCACGTCCATCGAGTCAGTGATGCCATCCAGCCATCTCATCCTCTGTCGTCCCCTTCTCCTCCTGCCCCCAATCCCTCTCAGCATCAGAGTCTTTTCCAATGAGTCAACTCTTCTCATGAGGTGGCCAAAGAGTTTCAGCTTCAGCATCATTCCCTCCAAAGAAATCCCAGGGCTGATGTCCTTCAGAATGGACTGGTTGGAACTCCTTGCAGTCCAAGGGACCCTCAAGAGTCTTCTCCAACACCACAGTTCAAAAGCATCAATTCTTTGGCGCTCAGCCTTCTTCACAGTCCAACTCTCACATCCATACATGACCACAGGAAAAACCATACCCTTGACTAGACGGACCTTTGTTGGCAAAGTAATGTCTCTGCTTTTGAATATGCTATCTAGGTTGGTCATAACTTTCCTTCCAAGGAGTAAGCGTCTCTTAATTTCATGGCTGCAGTCACCATCTTCAGTGATTTTGGAGCCCCAAAAAATAAAGTCTGACACTGTTTCCCCTGTTTCCCCATCTACTTCCCATGAAGTGATGGGACCGGATGCCATGATCTTGGGTACCCATTAAAAGCAGCTCAATAAAAAGCTTGAGGGATATTCAAAATCTTAATATTTGTAAGAAAAATTCCTACAAACTTATACCCCAGGATGATTTAACCTCTAAAACACGTTAAGAACTACTATAGGGCTGTAAGGTGCCTCCTTAACATTTAATAAAGAAAAATAGTTCTTCAGTATCTAGAGCTAACTCATTTTCTCTGCCTTCTGTGCTTAATAATGTCTCAAACTTTTTGATTCAGATCTGATAGAATATTTGATGTCATGGAGAAATAAAGGATTAAAATTCTTTTCATAATATTTGTACCCAGGAGCTCATGTGTCACCATGGTGAGATTATGTTGTCAGGATATGACAGAGAATGATTATGAAGTCATTATTATAAAACAAGCTGAGCCATTTTAAATCCAGCAGTTTCCTTGGGAGAGGAAACAGGACAACAAGGTCCTGGACATGAATCTCTTCATTTATGTCCTCCTTTTATCAATTTGGACAAGTAGTTGTTTAGATAGAAATGAAAGCAATGGATCTGCTACTGCAGGTATGTCCCTAACCTTAAAACCTAGAAATTATGATCTATTATGTTAAATGTATTCCAGTACTTAAACAAGCTAGCTGTGTATAAGAAATCTGCTGTTTATTCTACTTTACTATGAGTAGGTCTTCGAGAATTTCTAGGACAACACCTGAAAGTTTTACTTCTGTGTAAACATTCCAAACATAGAAACATGAAGAGTACAGCCTTACTGTCCCCTTTCATTCCCCTTCCCCACCCAATCCACCAACCCCTGCCCCTCCCCCACAAGCCATACCAGAAAATTCTATGTGAATGAATCTAGCATGGTACCTAACACATAGTAGGTTTCAAGAACTGTGTTTTCTTGTCCCATCCCTTTTCCCACCATACACATTCACACACACATCAACACTCCAGTGCATTCACACATTCAAATACCTAGGTAATGGGTTGAACAAGCCACGATGTGGGGTAACCTAGGAAATCATACTGATTAGCCAAAAGGCAGCTCCCAGATTTGGCTTGTAGACTGTGGCTGGCTGGAGAGGTGATAGAGGGAGGAAAATGACAGTGGTTATCATGCTTAAAGAAATGATTGATGATGAGATTTGACTTGGATCTGCAGTAACAAACCCCCATCAAAATGGAAGCAAACTTGGTTCCCAAGCACATGTTCTGATGATACATGTTCTTTCACAGTAACTACACATGCTGAATTCAAGCAGACCAAACTGCAGGAATTACGGCGACGTCTACTCATTATTATAATTGGTACCCTTATCACTGGGTATATGGTCACGTGTACCTGCTTGCTTCACTATAGCTGTGATAGCGAGGAAGCCCATAAAGCAGCCAAGTAAGTCTTACACCTTTGAATAAAAGTACAAGGTTGGGGGAGGCACGTGTTCTTCACTATACTCTATAACTGTGAGAGCGGGGAAGTCCCCAAAGCAGCCACATTAAGTCTTACACCTTTGAACTAAAAACACAAAGTGGCAGGGTGTAGGGGTGAGGTGAGGAGGTGGGTGTGCACGCGCATGAGGAACTGTACCTGCACACGCATGCGCACTCACACGTAAGCGGGTTCACTGTTGTTTTGTTACTTACCATTAACTTGAGACTTCAGAAGAGCTACCAACATCTTGTGGGCTGGATATGTTCACTTAAATGAAGCTCTTAAATTATCTCAAGTACATTATCAACTTTAGCCAAAACTACCTCCTATTCAGGGTTCACTTGAGCCCCAGGCTGCTAATTTCATTGTAAGTTGAGTCTATGAAAAGAGGGAATGACTATCTAAATAAGACAGAATCAAAATCTCAGGGGAGAAGGAGTTGGGTCTCTGCATTCCAAAGATAGTAACACATTTTGGATAATCTATCATTTTGAGATGTAATAACATGAAAAATTTTCAACTGTGTTCAGTGATTCTAGTCCCTGGCTTTAATATAGGAGGATTAGGCTGGCACTTGGTATACTGGGTCTCTAAAAATTTCCCAATCCAAGGACTGGTGACTGAAATATACCACTGTTCTATTCCTTCAGTTTTAGAGTTAGCATGTGAGGATTAATATGTATGGTTACAAACCTTGATGGTGTAAATATGATAGGAAAACAATGAATTTGGTCTAAGACTTTTTTATGTGACAAGTTGTGACATTTGTGCCTCAGTTGCATATCAACTTGTGACTTTTTTGTAAAAACTATAATTTCTGGATTAGATAAATTCTCTCTCTCTCTCTCAACAGTAGATTTGAAACAAGTTTGTGTCATTGCGTATATAGACTATATGGTTATCCACTGTGGTTGAAACAGCAAAATTAAGAAAAAGAAAAAGCATTCAACACGAGTTCAAACCTGTAACCTGACTCATAGTTTTCACCACACTCTGATTCTTACTGTGTTCAATTTTCCTGCTAGAGCCACAAAAAGACCACAAGTCTAAATTGACACAATAACTCATATTTTCTGGTAACAGCAATCTTGCTCCTCTGATTTAAATTGTCATATTCCAAATCCTCTGTATTTTCAGGGACAAGAAAGAAGATATCACCATCAAGGCATCCAGGTCATCTAAAATATCATTTACTGACTCCAAGTCACCGACTGCTGGTCTGGGTGATCCAGAAAAACAATCCGTGGTATCCAGAATAGATAAGTCATCTGGGCCCTCAAGTCCACGAAAAGTTCCTTCAAGTGCAGAAAAGTTAGTCAGGCCCTCGAGTCAAAAAAAACCATCCAAGCCATCAGCTCCCAAAAAAGTGTTAGGATCACCCCCCCAGGAAAAGTTGCATAGAACACGCAGTCCAAAAAAGGCACACAGGCAGGCTCATGCCCATAAGCTAGTCAGTCAGGTCAGTCCATCCTATCCAGAGAAGGCCATCAAGTCAACTTGGCCACCAAGTCTACAGTGTCGGGTCAAGCCAACCAAAACTCCTCTACCCTATCCACAGAATCAGAGCTTCTCTGAGCAATCAAGTGTAGATAAACTGACCAAACGCCAGAGATATCTTAAACTAAAATGCCCAGCTAGTGCAGGTAGGGCAGAAATATTATCTAGGCTTCATCCAGTGAAGTTTTGTCGATGCTACAAGGAAAAGTGCCTTGTTTGCAGAGCTGTTTCTGAGCCGTTCATCACTCATGTTTCAGACGCCAATAAAAAGCATGTTCCAGTTACACTGTTTTCACGGGAATTGAAGCACTTTTACAAGTCGTATAAAAAGAAACAACCCAAATACAACACACTGTATGGCAACACGAGTGACAGTGATATCACAACATACAACAGTGATGGTGAGAGTGACAGGGAGGTGATTATAATGTGCAATATAAAATGCAAGGAAGACATGTTTAAAAACTCCCGAAATAATTAAGGGATCAAAAGAAAGACCACCCATGCAGAAGAAGCAAGCTTCTATGAACTATTATACGCTCACCATATTTAAGAACCTGGTAGAGGAAAACTCCACTTGGTATCACTATTGAGATTAGACTTATATCCATCTCGAGGCAATTTACTTGAAAAATAGTAAATAAATGTGTGACATAACAACTGATTTTGTTGTAATTATTATTGTATTTTAGAGGTATAAATCTCTTTGGGAGGTATCTTAGATCTACTTGGGCAAATTCTGGGAGATGGTGAGGGACAGGGAAACCCAGCCTGCTGCAGTCCATAGGGTCGCACAGAGTTGGACACGACTTGATGCCTGAACAACAACAATGTAGATCTGGTCACTTGGATGGGCTTCCCAGCTGGTGCAGTGGTAAAGAATCCACCTGCCAATGGAAGAGATGTGGGTTTGATCCCTGGGTTGGGAAGATCCTTTGGAGGAGGAAATAGCAACCCACTCCAGTAGTCTTGCCTGGGAAATTCCATGGACAGAGGAGACAGAAGGGCTACAGTCGATGGGTTGAAAAGAGTTGGACACAGGCACAGGGTTATATGCGAACCACAGTCACACACACACACACAAATACAAAAAGGGATTGCAAGATGGGTACCCTGGGCTCCTCTTCCCCTTGGATTAGCCCTCAACTGAAGTCTCAACCCAACTATCTTTTAAATTTTGACAGAGTGTCCTCACAGTTTAAGACTGTCTTTCTCTGGTGCCCAGTGTGTGGCGGAAATGGCTCTGTGTGCTTGATTCTGGCTGCATTGGGGAAATTCCTGATAGTTATTTCCTTTTTTAAAACATATTTATTTGACCATGCCAGTTCTTAGTTGTGGCATGCAAACCCTTGGCTGCAGCATGTGATTCTCTGACCAGGGATAGAACCCAGACCCCCTGCATTGGGAGTGTGGAGTTTTAGCCACTGAACCACCAGGGAAGTCCCAATACTCATTTCTAATACCACTGCCTCTGATGACTGCTACCAAAGTAAGGGTCCAGGCTCCAGCCCCCACTCTCAAGGTTTTTGATTCTTTCGGTTACCCTTCAAATTGATAAAGAGAGTTTGCCCTGTTGTGCATTCTCAGAATGGCCCAGATAGAGGTCGGATATCTACCCATTTTCTTCACAGGGTACCTTCTTACTTAGAATCCAGAGGGCTGGGAGGCCAGGGGAAAACCTTGGAGTTATATTTTCTAGCTTCCTCACTGATGAGAGGTTATCCCTGCCCACTTCCAAGAGCATGGTTCAGAAAAACAGACAAAATCCTGCAGTCCCAGCCTATATTCTAGTACAGTGAGGTCAGTCCCCTGTCACATTCAGCAGGGTCAGTTAAATTCCATAGCTAGCATATATTGGATGTGTACTACTTGCCAGACATTGTACTAGTCCCTTTATGTCTGGGATATCTGAAGGCCACCCTCCCCTCAATTTTACTGATTTAGAAAAAGGACTCACAAGACTCAAAAGCAGATTATAGTCATGTCTGAGGTTTATTAGAACAAAAATGTACAAATCAAAAGCAACAGGAAAAAGACTTCTTTTTGGGTGAATCAGAGAGTTTGGACATGCGCTTTTGAGTACTTGCCCCTCTGGGGCCACCTAGGACATTCTCTCTTCTCTAGCAACAAACTAGAGGCATGTGTGCAACATGGCTCTGCCCAGGGAAGCCTCAGCATCTGAGGCTTTTATGGAGAACAGGTCCCATAGATACATCATGCTCCATAACCAGACATGGCAAGTGAAACTCAGGATCCCAACAATGACACCAGATGCACATTATCGATGTTGATGTTTGTGCCAAGCAATCAGGTGAACAAAACATGATCATCAACCAATTAACATTAGAACATTCACCCAGGGATGACCAATACTCAAATCATGGTTTCCAGTTCCCTTGACATACAAGGACCAAACAACCAGACCTGCTGTGTTAACACTTTCCTCACGTTCACATATTTTATTTAATCCCCAACAGTCCCCTATTATATGGACTGCCATATGAGTTAATTGATGCTCTGTAACATATAGTAAGATCACATCTAGCAATTGATTGAATCAAGATATGAATCTATGATTGACTTAAGTTCAAATTTTCATTATGCTGTACTGCCTTCTCACTTCCAGTTTCTGGAGTATGTGTTTATTCTCAGATCACCCAGTCCACTGGTATCAGCAAAGTCCTTACTTGACTTTTAATCAATCTGGACCATCCTCCTAACTTACCAGGTGCATATAAATATGTCTTGAGTTCATTCAGACCTGACTTCCCCATAACCTCTGCCTCCTCCACTGGTAGTCTCCTGGTGGGGTCTGTAAGGTCATCATGAAATTCACAGATGGCACGATATATAAAAGTTTTAAGAGGTAGAAAATGCATTTGAAAAGCATTGTGGTAGCTACAGACTTGATTTCCTACTGGTATTACACTTTTTGTAAAGATAAACTGTAAAGGGTTAAAACTGTTCTGGGGTAGCCTGGTCTTTTTAAAATTCACAAATAGAAGCAAAAGTTCTGATCAAATTTTTATGGTTTAATATGAAAAACAGTTCAAACAAAAAAGTAGGAGTATGAATGAACGCCCATATAAACATTGCTCAGATTCAACAATTATCATTACATGGCCAATGTTGTTTCATTTAAACTACTATCCATTGCCTTCCCATTTATATCTCCAAAAAATAATAAATTTAAAAAATACATAAACACAATACTCCATGGGGTGACAAAGAGTTGGATACGGCTGGGTGACTGAGCCAAACTGAACTGAAACACAATACTATTATCTCATATAAAACTTAATAATAATTCCTTAATATAAATTATCCAGTCTATATGCAGATTTCCTCCATTCGCCTCATGCTTTTAATGGCTGCTTTGTTCAGATGATGTTAACCAGCATTTGACAGCATCTCAGTCTAAATTTTTTTTAAAAATTAAAATTTCATTGGGTAATCTGGCTTCATATTGTAAGATGATTTTGGAGTTTATCTGAGCTATCAATAGCCTGGAAAATAGCCAATGTCAAAACTGCATAGTTTTTCAGCTTAAATTCAACCAAAGTCTTGGTTCAGTTCAGTTCAGTTCAGTTCAGTTGTTCAGTCGTGTCCGACTCTTTGCAAACCCGTTAATTGCAGCACGCCAGGCCTCCCTGTCCATCACCAACTCCTGAAGTTCACTCAGACTCATGTCCATCGAGTCAGTGATGCCATCCAGCCATCTCATCCTCTGTCGTCCCCTTCTCCTCCTGCCCCCAATCCCTCCCAGCATCAGAGTCTTTTCCAATGAGTCAACTCTTCACATGAGGTGGCCAAAGTACTGGAGTTTCAGCTTCAGCATCATTCCCTCCAAAGAAATCGCAGGGCTGATCGCCTTCAGAATGGACTGGTTGGATCTCCTTGCAGTCCAAGGGACTCTCAAGAGTCTTTTCCAACACCACAGTTCAAAAGCATCAATTCTTTGGTGCTCAGCCATCTTCACAGTCCAACTCTCACATCCATACATGACTACAGGAAAAACCATAGCCTTGACTAGATGGATCTTTGTTGGCAAAGTAATGTCTCTGCTTTTGAATATGCTATCTAGGTTGGTCATAACTTTCCTTCCAAGGAGTAAGCGTCTTTTAATTTCATGGCTGCAGTCACCATCTGCAGTGATTTTGGAGCCCAAAAAAATAAAGTCTGACACTGTTTCCACTGTTTCCCCATTTATAGGCAAAGCCAAATGATCTAAGCCCTCTTCTCTTTATCATTCTTAAGCTAAAGACTTGTAATATTTTAAAGGCTGGGAATATTAATATCTAATAAAAAGGACTAACTGCCAGTGACAACCAATGATAATGACATGTTAAACACAAGCTATGAGCATGAGTATGTATGTTGCTTTTTAAACCACACTTAATTATAGAGTAGGAGTCTACAGAATATTTGAAGCTCATTCAACGTGAAAAATTCTAGGTGCATTAGTATGGGGCTTCACACATAAAACCGATATAAAATATGTAAAAAAGCATGTACCCTGAGTTAGAGAAGAAATTTTGCAAAAAAGAAAAATAATAATAATATTTTTTTTACCAAAGCTTCCACAAGTTAATACCTAAAATAACTTGTCTCACTTCAAAGGATAGTTTTTGGCACTTCTTGGCAATGTCCTGCTTTAAGTAAGAGGGCTCTGAATCTCTATTTCCTAGCCTTCTTGCAGCATTGTCTTACCTGTCATGATACCTTTCTTATGTCTGGCTCCCATTTTATGTTTCCCGGTTCAGCAGGTATCAGGGCTGTATGTGTCAGTCCTTGGCTTCCTTACATTTCCGGCCACCAGGGGTCGCTGTGAAGCCAGTTTCAAACGTGGTCCTTCCCTCTAAGACCATCAGCGCTGTGTTTCCCTTTCATCCACATTCCTTACCTTCATCTCCAAAACTCATACCTTGTTCCTGTCTATGGAACTAAAATCGTTAGTTCTTCAGCCATGTCCAACTCTTTCTGGCTCCATGGACTGTAGCCCACCTTACTTCTCTATCGACGGAATTCTCCAGGCAAGAATCCTGGAGTAGGCAGTCCTTCCTTTCTCTAGGGGATCTTCCAGACCCAGGGATCCAACTCAGGTCGCCAGCACTGCAGGCAGATTCTTTACCATCTGAGCTACCAGGGAAGCTCTGGGGTCACAGAGAGTATGACACAACTGAGTGACTAACACAACAATAACAATGGAACTGAAATTAATTATATTTTGCTCCTTTTATTCAGTAAGTTCATTTCAGTTCAGTCGCTCAGACCTGTCCAACTCTTTGTGACCCCTTGGACTGCAGCATGCCAGGCTTGCCTGTCCACCACCAAATCCAGGAGCTTACTCAAACTCATGTCCATCGAATGGGTGATTCCATCCCACGATCTCATTCTCTGTCGTCCCCTTCTCCTCCCGCCTTCAATCTTTCCTAGCATCAGAGTCTTTTCATGAGTCAGTTCTTTGCATCAGGTGGCCAACGTATTGGAGCTTCAGCTTCAGTATCAGTCCTTCCAAGGAATATTCAGGACTGATTTCCTTTAGGATTGACTGGTTAGATCTCCTTGACTGGTTGAATCTCACTTTATTCAATAAAGTGCTTTCTAAAAACGTATCCCTTAAAAAAAGTGCAAAAATGCAGATTTCAAACACTTCCAACATGTATTTCTACATGAAATTCTATAAGCATGGAAGTACACAACATTGTAAATCAACTTTACTTCAATAAAATTTTTAAAAATTAAACTTTTAAAATTTAAAAAAATTTAAGAAATTATATATACAATGGAATATTACTCAGCTATAAAAGGAATGCATTTGAGTCAGTTCTAATGAGGTGGGTGAACCTTGAGTTTATTATACAGAATGAAGTAAGTCAGAAAGAGAAAGACAAATACTGTATAGTAACACATACATGCGGAATCTAGAAAGATGGTACTGATGATCCTACATGCAAGGCAGCAAAGGAGACACAGATGTAAAGGACAGACTTTTGGACTCAGTGGGAGAAGGAGACGGTGCGATGATTTGAGAGAACAGCATTGAAACATATACATTACCATATGTAAAATAGATAGCCAGTGTGAGTTTGAGGTATGAGGCAGGGCCAGGGCACCCAAAGCAGGTGCTCTGTGACAACCTGGAGGGATGGGGTGGAGTGGGGGATAGGACACAAGTATACCTATGGCCAATTCATGTTGATGTAAGGCAAGAACCATCACAATATTTTAAAGTAATTATTCTCCAATTAAAATAAATACATAAAAATTTTAAAAAGAAATTATATAAAAATGTAGCTGAAAGGATACTTAGAAATCCTCTCTTCTATCTCCTGTGGGGAGAGGGGGCTGTGAAGAGCTAAAGGAATGCTCACTCAGCTAGAAGACCACGTTTTACCGGGCTAACAGGGTTGAGGACGCTAGCTTGCGGTGGCATGTGCCTGGTTGGCAGATCTTTAAGTGGCCACAGAGAAGTGCTACACCAGATGAGGGACATTTAAAAGTCTCCAGTTTTATCGACTCTCAAAATCCTCCAGTCCCTGGCACATTGTGAAATTCCTAAGAATTAGAAGCAACAAAGGAAGGGAACTAGAAGTTGGAAGAAAGCTTTCTGAGAGCTTCAGTCAAATATCTCCTTAAAGGCAACTTATATACAACCCTCAATTATTCCTCTGCTGTTGCAACCTTATAAAACAAGGGTTAATCATGATTAATTAGCTTGGAATTATATATATAATACACAGAAAAGGCCGTCTTTAAAATAAGCAAGAGCTAATAATAGCTTACATCTAAGAACTTTGAGGTAGTGCTACTTGAGAATAATTCTACTTAGAATTATTCCCTGATGTGCCTGAATCAAAATAACACATTGAAAAGACAGCTGAAGGAGATGAAGAAATAAATTGGTATAAATCTGTTGTATATAATTATTTTACTTTAAAAAGTAAGATACAGGAACTATATAGTCATTGTTCTCTGAATAGTAGAAATTTGCTGATAATAAAAAAAATCTGTAGATATCTTCTATCATCAAACTATTCCCTTAGTTACCAATTTTCCTAGCAAAATGAGCTATTTTTTAATCCATATTAAAATTGCCTAAAGGCTGGGAGTGTAAGTTGGTACAGCCACTGTGGAAAAAGTAAAGCAGTTCCTCAGAAAACTAAAAATAGAATTACCATTTGATCCAGCAATCTCACTCTTGGGCATATATCTGGACAAAATCAAAATTCCAAAAGATACATATATCCCTATGTTCACAGAAGCATTATTCACAATAGCCAAGACATGGAAATAAATCTAAATGTCCATCAACAGAAGAGTGGATAAAGATGTGGTCCATATGTATGATGGAATACTACTCGGTCATAAAAAGAATGAAATAATGTCATTTGCAGCAACATGGATGCAACTAGAGATTATTGTACTAAGTGAAATAAGTTAGAAAGAGAAAGGCAAATATTATATGATATCACTTATATGTAGAATCTAAAATATGAAACAAATAAACCTATCTATGAAACAAACTGATGGACATGGAAAACAGATTGATGGTTGCCAAGGGAGAGGGGATTGAGGGGTGGGGGTTAGCAGATGTAAGTGTTTATATATATAATGGATAAGCAATAAGGTCTTCCTGTATAGCACAGAGATATATCCTATGGTAAACCAAAATGGAAAAGAATACATTGTACAGCAGTAATTAACACATTGCAAATCAACTATACTACAATTTAAAAATTTTTTAGAATTACCAAAAGGCAGGTAATCACAAAGAGGAAAAGAAGAAACAAAGGCTTATGCTAATAAATGGCTGGAATAATTAGTCCTGAAAAAACTGAATGGACTGTATCTATCATATTTACACCTTCTCTGCCAGTTTGCAAAATAAAAAAAAAATCAGTGTCCAATTGTGGGACTTCCCTGGTTGTCCAGTGGCTAAGACTCTGCACTCACAATGCAGGGACCCTGGGTTTGATCCTTGGTCAGGGAACTGGATCCCACACGTGGCAACTAAGAGTTCACATGCTGCTAAAGATCCTGCACATGCAACAAAGATCCCACATGCCACAACTGAGATTAGGCACAGCCAAATAAATAAGTAAAACTGTCCAATTGTGTGGCTGCGAATCAGAACAATAGAACGTGACTGACACCAAATGTTCACAGCAGACCTATTTACAACAGCTAAGATATGGAAACAATCCAAGTTCCCAATAAACTATTTCCTTAAGAATAAGTGGTATATATATATATGTATATATATGTGTGTGTGTGTATATATATATATATATTCGATGGAATATTACTCTGGCATAAAAATGAATGAAATAATGCCATCTGGCAGCAACAAGGATGGACCTACAGGTTATCATACTAAGTGGACTAAGAAAGAGGAAGGCAATATCATATGATGTCACCTACATGGAGAATCTAAAAACTGATACAAATGAACTTATTTACAAAACAGACACAGATTCACAGATATACAAAACAAACCTATGGTTACCAAAGGGGAAAGGAAATGGGGCATAATTAGGAGTTTGAGATTAGCTAATACAAATTACTATACATAAAATAGATGTTATAAGGGTTACAGTAGAGCACAGGGAATTATACCCAATATCTTATAAGAACCAATAATGGGAAAGAATCTGAAAATATATATATTAAATATATCAGTGAACTTGCTGTATACCTGAAACTAATACAAAGTTGTAAATCAAGTATACTTCAATTTAAAAAAAAAGAACGTGATTGAGCTACTTACCTTCAATTTCCACATGTTTATATAAATAAAAAATTACCCACAGCAAAATGAAATAAAATTCTAAAGTACCAAAGGACTAATGAAAGATATTATAAATTAGTAACAATGAAGATATGAAGGTAGTCAACTCTTGATATTTGCTCAAAAAAGGACTATAACACTGTTGTGTAAACAAGTTTCTTTCATAAACCTTAGTTTCACTGAATGAACAGTGAAGACAAAATGAAATTGACAAATAAAGGTTTATGGTTTTAAAGATTTTCTCATCATGTTTAATGGGAAACAACTAAAATGTCATGAAAACAGTGCAGTAGGGAAACATTTACTATTTGTCTTTCAGATCATATACTTTTTCTTCAAAATCTGCACATATTCTTGTGATGTTTTCAAAAGTAGGTCCTGAAATAGATTTGACTCATCTGTAGATCCTAGAGGAGACACTCTTTAGGATCCAGATTTAAATTCATCAGCAGGTTTTTCTAGTTCTCTAGTTATATTATTTTGCAACTCCCACTGCATCTTGGTCAAGTAAGTCGCCATGTTGTTATTTGAAGGGCGTGGAATTGAGATAGAAAACACTACATTTGCTCTCAAAGTAAGATTTCTAGAAAGAAAGAAAGTCACTCAGTTGTGTCTGACTCTTTGCAACCTCATGGACTGTAGCCTTCCAGACTCCTGGGATTTTCCAGGCAAGAATACTGGAGTGGGTTGCCATTTCCTTCTCCAGGGGATCTTCCTGACCCAGGGATTGAACCCGGGTCTCCCACACTGCAGGCAGACTCTTTACCATCTGAGCCACCAGGGAAGCCCAGAGTAAGATTTCTATTGAGCACTAAACTACTATTGAAATTTCCAACACAAGGGGGCTCCAGGACTGGCCTCGTGGTAAGAGGGCTGAGTCAAGATCTGTTCTGCTGTTTCTCCACCACAAGTTGGGTGATGGTATCTACCAGCTTCTCATTAGTCTTGTTTATTTGCCAATGACTTTCTTTCTTTCTTTCTTTCTTTTTTTTTTTTTTTGCCAATGACTTTCTAATATCTAGTTCCACTAGGTAGAGTGGCTTATATTTTCCAATCTGCTGTATTAGAATCTTCTTGAAAAGTTTTCACCTAGGAGAATTCAGATTTCAAGTCTTTAATTCTGGGTTCCATCTGACTTCTTATTGAAGCATTATTCTTCTCTCCTAACTGCTCTAAGTTTCCTTGAAATTCTGCTTGTATTTTCATAGATAATAATTCCTGTCAAAGAACTTGATTTTTTGCACTCAGGTGCAGACATTCTGAAGATGCAGCTTCCAGCTCTGCTGAAAGATCATCAGTCTGACTTGTGAGTTGACATAATTTCTTATTTCAACCCTGTACCTCATCATCTACGTTAGCACGATAACATGACATGGACTCCAGTGAAGCCTCCGACATAGACTGCATTTTTAGGGTATCAGCCAGTTTTTGCTGAAATTGTCTCACAACTGCTTTGGCGATCTGCATCATCAGATTTCTGCAGCTGCCACCACCAGAGGTCCCAGGCCACCCGGGCTCCCAGTCTTGACTTTCCCCGGGCAGTTAGAGCCCCAGCAGAAAAATAAAGTTTTCTATGCTGATCTCTTGAGGTTACTTACAGGAAAAAATAAGAACATACTGCAAGTCATGTAAAAAATCAAAATGGTGGGGGGTAAGCTATTTCAGGAGCCATATACCATTACTAGACTCATGGATTGTCAGAAAACCAGTCTTGGCTACTAAACACTAATTCAAGCTACTTTTCTTTTCTCATTACTGTTATATGCATGAAATCATGTAAGTCTGATACAGATTTATGGTGTTCTAGAGCTTTTATGCTTTAGCCAGCCTCCCAAGAACACCTCCCCCATTCATTAACTAGGTACTGGATGTTGGACTGGAGGGAAAAAAATATTTTTTCATGACCATAACATCCCATGGGTCCTCCATATATGCCAGATTTTGTGGTTTAGTTTAGTGGTTTTTCAGGGGCATTTGGTGGCACGTGATGCCACCAAAACTAAAAAAGAAAAGAAAAGAAAACAGTTGATGTTTCAGCCAACCAGCTTGCAGTAATTTATCATGGTAGCCTTTGAAACTAATGCACTTGGATGAAGTCTGCGGTTGCCTTAAAAATAGCTAAGACCAAATAAGGGAAAAATAATAGGGGAGTGTTAGGGAGGAAGTGCCCTTTCACACCTCATCCCCACAGGAAAAGCAGTGACTAATCTGGTCTTACAGAGTTAAACTGCATCAGGCCACACATCATGAGTGCATAAGATCACTATATTGAAAGGTGATTGTGTTTGCTATGCAGTCTTTGTCTATGCTATACCAGCAAAGGTCTGTCTAGCCAAAGCTATGTTTTATCCAGTAGTCATGTATCGATGTCAGAGTTGGATTGTAAAGTAAGCTGAGCACCAAAAAAAAAACTGATGCTTTAGAACTGTGGTGTTGGAGAAGACTCTTAAGCATCCTTAGGACTGCAAGGAGATCAAACCAGTCGATCCTAAAGGAAATCAACCCTGAATATTCATTTTAAGGACTGATGCTGAAGCTGAAGCTTCAATACTTTGGCCACCTGATGTGAAGAACTGACTCATTAGAAAAGACCCTGATGCTGGAAAAGATCAAAGGCAGGAGGAGAAGGGGACGGCAGAGGATGAGATGGTTGGATGGCATCACCGACTCCATGCAAGTGAGTTTGAGCAAGCTCCAAGAGATGGTGAAGGACAGGGAAGCCTGGTGTGCTGCTGTCCATGGGGTCGCAAAGAGTCAGACACAACTGAGTCACTGAACAACATTTGCACATACATTTTTTTGACCCTCCAGTGTGGCTTGTGGGATCTTAGTTCCCCAATCAGGGATGGAACAGTGAAAGCACTGAGTCCTAACCACTGGACCGACAGGGAATTCCCATTTGTTTATACTATTTATTTATTTATTGTCTTCTTAGTATATGTAGAATTTGTAGTGATATGATTTTGCTCATCCATTTGTGTCTTCTCTCCTTTTTCTTGATAAGTCTGGCTAGAGGTCTATCCGTTTTATTGATCTTCACCAACAACATTTGGTTTCATTGACTTTTTCTCCCTTGTTTTTTGGTTTTTCATTTATTTCTGCCCCAATCTTTATCATTTTGTTTCCTCTGCCTGTGCTGAGTTTAATTTCTTCTTTTTCTAGTTTCTTAAGATGGGAGCAGAGGTTACTAACTTGAGATCATTCTCCTTTTCAAACTTAGGCATTTAGTGCTATAAATTTCCCCCAATCCCTGCTTTAAGAGCATCCCACTAATTCTGTTATGCTGTCTTCATTTTCATTCATTTCAAAATACTTTCCAAATTATCTTCTGATATTTTTTGTTGACCCATGGGCTATCTAGAAACATGTCATTTTGTTCCCAAATATACGGGGGTTTTCAAGTGATTGAAAAGGGAGGAGAGGAGCTACCCCTCGCCCAAGGTCAGAGGTGGTGACCGAGAGTGCCAGACTGTGTCAGCACAGGAGCGGCCGAGAGGATCTACCCCAAGTCCGAAATCAGGGGCGGCAGCTGAGAGGAGCTAACCTCACGTCCAAGGTCGGGGGGGGGGGGGGGGCGGCGGTGGGGGTTGGCCGAGAAGAGCTACCGCATGCTCAAGGTCAGGGCAGCAGCTGAGAGGAGCTACCCCATGCCTGAGGTCAGGGGAAACGGCTGAGAGGAGCAAGCCCACAACCAAGGAGTGGCGGATGCAAGGGCTCAGGAGGGCCGAGAGGTGCTACTCCACGTTCAAGGTCAGGAGGGGTGGCCTTGAGGAGATACCCCTCATCCAAGGTAAGGAGCAGTGGCTGCACTTTGCTGGAGCAGCCGTGAAGAGATACCCCACTTCCAAGGTAAGAGAAACCCAAGTAAGACTGTAGGTGTTGCGAGAGGGCATCAGAGGGCAGACACACTGAAACCATAATTAGAGAAAACTAGCCAGTCTGATCTCATGGGCCACAGCCTTGTCTAACTCAATGAAACTAAGCCATACCATGTGGGGCCACCCAAGATGGGAGGGTCTTGGTGGAGAGGTCTGACAGAATGTGGTTCACTGGAGAAGGGAATGGCAAACCACTTCAGTATTCTTGCCTTGAGAACCCCATGAACAGTATGAAAAGGCAAAATGATAGGATACTGAAAACTCCCCAGGATGGTAGGTGCTCAATATGCTACTGGAGATCAGTGGAGAAATAACTCCAGAAAGAATGAAGGGATGGAGCCAAAGCAAAAACAATACCCAATTGTGGATGTGACTGGTGATAGAAGCAAGGTCCGATGCTGTAAAGAGCAATATTGCATAGGAACCTGGAATGTCAGGTCCATGAATCAAGGCAAATTGGAAGTGGTCAAACAGGAGATGGCAAAAGTGAACATCGACATTCTAGGAATCAGCAAACTAAAATGGACTGGAATGGGTGAATATAACTCAGATGGCCATGGTATCTACTACTGTGGGCAGGAATCCCTTAGAAGAAATGGAGTAGCCATCATGGTCAACAACAGAGTCCGAAATGCACTACTTGGATGCAATCTCAAAAATGACAGAATGATCTCTGTTTGTTTCCAAGGCAAACCACTCAATATCATGGTAATCCAAGCCTATGCCTCAACCAGTAATGCTGAAGAAGCTGAAGTTGAATGGTTCTATGAAGACCTACAAGACCTTTTAGAACTAACACCCAAAAAAGATATCCTTTTCATTATAGGGGACTGGAATGCAAAAGTAGGAAGTCAAGAAATGCCTGGAGTAAGAGGCAAATTTGGCCTTGGAGTATGGAATGAAGCAGGGCAAAGGCTAATAGAGTTTTGCCAAGACAATGCACTGGTCATAGCAAACACCATCTTCCAACAACACAAGACTCTACACATGGATATCACCAGATGGTCAACACCGAAATCAGACTGATTATATTCTTTACAGCCAAAGATGGAGAAGCTCTATACAGTCAACAAAAACAAGATCAGGAGCTGACTGTGGCTCAGATCATGAACTCCTTATTGCCAAATTTAGACTTAAGTTGAAGAAAGTGGGGAAAACCACTAGACTATTCAAGTATGACCTAAATCACATCCCTTATGATTATACAGTGGAAGTGAGAAATAGATTTAAGGGACTAGATCTGATATGACAGAGTGCCTGATGAACTATGGACAGAGGTTTGTGACATTGTACACGAGACAGGGATCAATACCATCGCAATGGAAAAGAAATGCAAAAAAAGCAAAATGACTGTCTGAGGAGGCCTTACAAATAGCTGTGAAAAGAAGAGAAGCAAAAAGCAAAGGAGAAAAGGAAAGATATAAGCATCTGAATGCAGAGTTCCAAAGAATAGCAAGGAGAGATAAGAAAGCCTTCCTCAGCGATCAATGTAAAGAAATAGAGGAAAACAACAGAATGGAAAAGACTAGAGATCTCTTCAAGAAAATTAGAAATACCAAGGGAACATTTCATGCAAAGATGGATTCAATAAAGGACAGAAATTGTAGGGATATAACAGAAGCAAAAGATATTAAGAAGAGGTGGCGAGAATACACAGAAAAACTGTACAAAAAAGAGCTTCATGACCAAGATAATCACGATGGTGTGATCACTCACCTAGAGCCAGACATCCTGGAATGTGAAGTCAAGTGGGCCTTAGAAAGCATCGCTACAAACAAAGCTAGTGGAGGTGATGGAATTCCAGTTGAGCTATTTCAAATCCTGAAAGATGATGCTGTGAAAGTGCTGCACTCAATATGCCAGCAAATTTGGAAAACTCAGCAATGGCCGCAGGGACTGGAAAAGGTCAGTTTTCATTCCAATCCTAAAGAAAGGCAATGCCAAAAAATGCTCAAACTCCCTCACAATTGCACTCATCTCACACGATAGTAAAGTAATGCTCAAAATTCTCCAAGCCAGGCCTCAGCAGTACGTGAACTGTGAACTTATAGATGTTCAAGCTGGTTTTAGAAAAGGCAGAGGAACCACAGATCAAATTGCCAACATCTGCTGGGTCACTGAAAAAGCAAGAGAGTTTCAGAAAAACATCTATTTCTGCTTTATTGACTATGCCAAAGCCTTTGACTGTGTGGATCACAATAAACTGTGGAA
This sequence comes from Bos indicus, assembly GCF_029378745.1. Classification (NCBI taxonomy): domain Eukaryota; kingdom Metazoa; phylum Chordata; class Mammalia; order Artiodactyla; family Bovidae; genus Bos; species Bos indicus. The sequence continues at coordinate 24,208,818 of NC_091789.1, read as the reverse complement.
AATTCTGAAAGAGATGGGAATACCAGAACACCTGACCTACCTCTTGAGAAACCTATATGCAGGTCAGGAAGCAACAGTAGAACTGGACATGGAACAACAGACTGGTTCCAAATAGGAAAAGAAGTATGTCAAGGCTGTATATTGTCACTCTGCTTATTTAACTTATATGCAGAGTACATCATGAGAAACGCTGGGCTGGAAGAAGCACAAGCTGGAATCAAGATTGCCAGGAGAAATATCAATAACCTCAGATATGCAGATGACACCACCCTTATGGCAGAAAGAGAAGAGGAACTCAAAAGCCTCCTGATGAAAGTGAAAGAGGAGAGTGAAAAAGTTGGCTTAAAACTCAACATTCAGAAGATGAAGACCATGGCATCTGGTCTCATCACTTCATGGGAAATAGATGGTGAAACAGTGGAAACAGTTTCAGACTTTATTTTGGGGGGCTCCAAAATCACTGTAGATGGTGATTGCAGCCATGAAATTAAAAGATGCTTATGCCGTGGAAGGAAAGTTATGACCAACCTAGATAAAATATTGAAAAGCAGAGACATTACTTTGCCAACAAAGGTCCGTCTAGTCAAAGCTAGACGGTTTTTCCAGTGGTCATGTATGGATGTGAGAGTTGGACTGTGAAAAAGCTGAGCACCAAAGAATTGATGCTTTTGAACTGTGGTGTTGGAGAAGACTCTTGAGAGTCCCTTGGACTGCAAGGAGATCCAACCAGTCCATCCTAAAGGACATCGTTCCTGGGAGTTCATTGGAAGGACTCATGCTGAAGCTGAAACTCCAGTTCTTTGACCACCTCATGCGAAGAGTTGACTCGTTGGAAAAGACCCTGATGCTGGGAGGGATTGGGGGCAGGAGAAGAACGGGGCGACAGAGGATGAGATGGCTGGATGGCATCACTGACTCGATGGACATGGATTTGAGTGAACTCTGGGAGTTGGTGAAGGACAGGGAGGCCTGGCGTGCTGCAATTCATGGAGTCGCAAAGAGTCGAACATGACTGAGAGACTGAACTAACTAACTCTACTGATTTATTTGTTATTGATCTTTTTTAATTCCATTATTGCCAGATTGTGGTTTAAATTACTTTAAATATCAACATGAATCAGCCATGTTTGACAGAAAGCAACAAAATTCTGTAAAGCAATTATCCTTCAGTTAGAAAATAAATTAATAAATCTTTTAAAAATGCAAGTGGAAAAAGTTTAAAAAAATATTTTAAGTATATTGAGACATCTTATGGCACAGCATATGTTCTATGTGAGTAAATATTTCATAGATACTTGAAAGAAATGTATATTCTAGGATGAGAGGTGGGACGGAGGCTCAAGAGGGAGGGGACATATGTATACCTGTAGCAGATTCATGTTGATGTATAGCAGAAACCAACAGAACATTATAAAGAAATTATCCTCCAATTAAAAATAAGCAATTTTAAATATATATATATATATATATATATATATATATATATATATATATATATATATATATCTTTCTGTGGTTGGGTAGAGTCTTCTACAAATGCCAATTAGGTCAAATTGGTTCATTTATTGTTGATGTTGTTAGTCACTAAATCATGTTCAACTTTTTTTGCAACCTATGGCCTGTTGCCCACCAGGCTCATCTCTCCATGAATTTCCCAGGAAAGGATACTAGAGTGGGTTGCCATTTCCTTCCCCAGGGGATCTTTTCGACGTAGGGATCGAACCCCAGTCTCCTGAATTAGCAGGAAGATTTTTTACCACTGAGCCACCAGGGAAGCCCAAATTAGTTCATACTGCACTTTAATTCTTCTATAAGCTTTCAGATTTTCCACCCAGCTGTTCCATCAATATCAATAACCGAGAGATAAGTGTTGAAATTTCCCACCATAACTTTAGCTGTGTTTTTCAGCACATAAATGTTTAGATCATTATCTCTTGATAAATTGGCCTTTTTATTATTACAAAACAACTTAATTTAACTGCAGTGCAATTCTTTGCTCTAAAATCTACTTTGATATTAATATAAGCATCCCATCTTTCATTTGACTATTGCTATCATGGCGTATTTTATTTCATTGTTATATTTTCATCTATTTTTGCCTGTCATTATACTTAAAGTTGGTTTCTTGTGAAAAGAATGCAGCTGGGCCTTCTTTTTTCTTTTTATTTCCCTATCTAATATGGCAATCTCTGCCTTTAATTGAGGCATTTAGACCATTTTAATTTAACATGACCACTGATATGGTTAACTTCAATTGTATCATTTTTCTTGACTTTCTATTTTCCCATTTGTACTCTTTTCTCTTTCATCATTTTCTGGCTTATTTTGGATTAACTTAGTATTTTGTATGATTATAGTTTATCTCCTCTGTTAGCTTATTACCTATAACTCTTCATTCCACTGTTTCAGGGATTGTCTCAGGATTTATACTTTAACTTATCACAGTCTACCTATAAATGATATTATACTACTTCACATATAGTATAAGAATCATGCAACAGCATACTTTGATTTCTCCTCTCCTGGCCTTTTGCTATGCTTGCCAGATAGCATGCTTCTACATATATTATAACTCCACAGAAACTCTGCCTGACTCTACCTGGGTTCCCTTTGTGCACTGCCACCTGGAAACTTTCTCAAGGTAGTAAGCTGGGACATTGCAGTGTTGTCCTTGTTTCCAAACTCGGAATCACTGTTCTTTGTTTTCGGACATCTTGAGAATACTGTTGCAATAGTTTTTCATTGTTTCATGTGGGAGTGTAAATCTGGCCTAGATTGCTCCATCTTGATTGGAAGCTAAAGTCCAGAAGGAGCTTTGTGAGTCTAGTTGAGGAATCTGCTTTGACTCAGAACAAGAGTGCAATCAAGGAGTTAAATGAAGATTGACAGATATCTAAAAATATTGTCTCAGCTAGAGACAGATGAGTAACCAGGTATATGAAAAAACTTGAAGGCAATGGCTTAGAACTGAACATGAAGCAGATCCCCAAATGAGAGGCAGTGTCTGAAAGACACTGGCAAGGATATGGATCAAAGACTGTGGGAGAGAGACAGGTCAATAACAGTTAATGCAAGTGAATGATGACTCCTCGGACCATAACCTGACTGTCATGGATGGGCCACAGTTAGTCAACTTTCTTGCAGATGTAAACCGGGATTCAGAGAGAGGGCAGGTTGACTAACTTGCAGCCTTCAAGACCATAGTTTGGCTAAGTGCTGATTATTTAATAAAAATAAATTCCTATAGCTTTTTTTGTTAATATCATTTATTCCTATAGCTTTAAAGTAATAGGGATGTTTATGGCTATTTTGTCCTCATAACAAATCTGAAAGAAGAGACAAACATCATTTCCCACTGATAAAGGAAATTTTCATATTGGGACTCACAAAATGGAGGCAGCCCAAGTGGTCCACATGCAAAAATAAACCCATGTCAGCCCACACTCACAGGAAACACCTCACTGTCTAGGAAACCTAACATACATTAATCACTCAACTTTAGCTAGCTTATCTTAGGCTAGAAAATAGACCTATTAGCCTTACCAGGAAATCCTTGATCTCCTAGCCAATCATGCCTTGTTTCTACATTGCCTCTTCTAATGCTCTATAACACCCATTCTTGCTGAAATCCCTCCGGAAGAGTGCTCCACTGCTTGTGAGGCACTGGGCACCCCTAACTCATGGGTTGTTTACTCCCAAATAAAGGACACTGCATTAGTTACTAAATTGTACTGTTTTTGTCATTTGATACCCCATTTGACAGATTAACAAACTAAGGTTACAAAATGCTGAAATGACCTACCCATGTTTACAGTTAAGCAGGAATTTGATGTGAGGGCCATCTGACTCCACAGCCAAGATTTGAATGACAATCTGTGCCACTGCCAAAGCATTTTTTAAATTTAATGTCTTAACATTTTAAAATGTAAGTGTATTTGTATATTTAATTTTTTCCCTTAAAATATATTTACAATTTTATATATATTTTTTCTTGTATTTCATGGGGGGGGGGGTGTTTTGGTCACACCACACAGCTTGTGGGATCTTAAGTTCCCAGACCAGGGAGTGGACCCTGTCCCACAGTAGTGAAAGCAGTGAGAGTTAACCACTGGACCCTGGACTACCAGGGAATTTCCTATTTTTTTTTATTTTATAGCTGTGGGTCTTGGATGTATATAGGTCAGCATGAGGTCTTTTTGTTTACAAAAGTAGATGAACAATTATTTGTTCTAGATTTGTGAAAAATGCCATTGGTAATTTGATATGGATTGCATTGAGAAAATCTCTAGATTGTCCTAGGCAGTCTGGTCATTTTAATGATAGTAATTCTTTCAATTCAGGAGCACAGTATATCTTTCCATCTGTTTCTGTCATCATCAGTTTCTTCAATCAGTGTCTTATAGTTTTCCAAGATCACTTCATTTCAGTTCAGTTACTCAGTTGTGTCCCACTCTATATGACCCTATAGACTGCAGCATGCCAGGCTTCCCTGTCCATCACCAACTTCCGGAGCTTGCTCAAACTCATGTCCATTGAGTCGGTGATGCCATCCAAGTATCTCATCCTCTGTCGTTCCCTTCTCCTCCTGAATTCAATCTTTCCTACCATCAGGTTCCTTCTAAGTGAGTCAATTTGTGCATCAGGTGGCCAAAGTACTGGAGCCTCAGCTTCAGCATCAATCCTTCCAGTGAATATTCAGGGTTGATTTCCTTTAGGATTGACTGGTTTGATTTCCTTGCAGAAACAAACTCTCAAGAGTCTTCTCCAACACCACAGTTAAAAAGCATCAAATCTTTGGCACTTAGCTTTCTTTATGGTCCAACTCTCACGTCAATACATGACTACTGGAAAACCATAGCTTTCAGACCTTTGTTGGCAAAGTAACACCTCTGCTTTTTAATATGCTGTCTACGTTTGTCATAGTTTTTCTCCCAAAGAGCAAGAGTCTTTCAATTTCATGGTAGCAGTCACCATCTTCGGTGATTTAAGAGTCCAAGAAAATACAGCCTGTCACTATTTCCATTGCTTCCCCATCTATTTGCCATGGAGTGATGGGACAGAAAAAGACCCTGATATCAGCTGGAACAGACTGAAGGCAGGAGAAGAAGGGGATGACAGAGGATGAGATGGTTGGATGGCATCACCAACTCGATGGACACAAGTTTGAGCAAGATCCAGGAATTGGTGATGGACAGGAAAGCCGGGTGTGCAGCAGTTGATGGGGTTGAAGAGTCAGACATGACCGAGCAACTGAACTGAAATGAATTGATGGGACCAGATGCCATAATCTTCATTTTTTGAATGTTTAGTTTGAAGCTTTTTCACTCTGCTCTTTCATTTTCATCAAGAGGGTCTTTAGTATCATGTGCATATCTGAGGTTATTGATATTTCCCCCGGCAGTCTTGATTCCAGCTTGTGCTTCATCCAGCCTGGCATTTCACATGATGTATTCTGCATGGAAGTTAAATAAGCAGGGTGACAATATACAGCCTTGACGTACTCCTTTTCCAATTTGGAACCAGTCCGTTGATCCATGTTCTGTTCTAACTGTTGTTTCTTGACCTGCATACAGATTTCTCAGGAGGCAGGTAGGGTGGTCTGATATTCCCATTTCTTGAAGAATTTTCCAGTTTGTTGTGATCCATGCAGTCATAGGGTTTAGCATAGTCAATGAAGCAGAAGTAGATGTTTTTCTGGAATTGTCTTGCTTTTTCTATGATCCAACAGATGTTGGCAATTTGATATCTGGTTCCTCCGCCTTTTCTAAATCTAGCTTGAACATATGGAAGTTCTTGGTTCACATACTATTGAGTTGAAGCCTAGCTTGGAGTATTTTCAGCATTACTTTCAACTGTGTGAGATGAGAACAACTGTGTGGTAGTTTGAACATTCTTTGGCATTGCCTTTCATTGGGACTGCAATGAAAACTGACCTTTTCCAGTCCTGTGGCCACCACTGAGTTTTCCAAATTAGCTGGAATATTGAGTGCAGCACTTTCACAGCATCATCTTTTAGGGTTTGAGTCACCTCCACTAGCTTTGTTCATAGTGATGCTTCCTAAGGCCCACTTGACTTCCCATTCCAGGATGTCTGGCTCTAGGTGAGTGATCACACCATCGTGATTATCTGGGTCATTAAGATTTCTTCTGTATAGTTCTGGGTATTCTTGCCATGTCTTCTTAATATTTCCTGCTTCTCTTAGGTCCATACCATTTCTGTCCTTTAAAGAGCCTCTTGATGAAAGTGAAAGAGGAGAGTGAAAAAGCTGGCTTAAACTCAACATTCAGAAAATGAAGATCGTGGCATCTGGTCCCATCATTTCATGGCAAATAGATGGGGAAACAATGGAAATGGTGAGAGACTCTATTTTGGGGGGCTCCAAAATCACTGCAGATAGTGACTTCAGCCATGGCATTAAAAGATGCTTGCTCCTAGGAAGAAAAGCTATGAGCAACCTAGACAGCAGATTAAAAAGCAGAGACATTACTTTGCCAACAAAGGTCCATCTAGTCAAAGCTATGGTTTATCCAGTAGTCATGTATGGATGTGAGAATTGGACTATTAAAAAAGCTGAGCGCGGAAAAATTGATGCTTGAACTGTGGTGTTGGAGAAGACTGCAAGGAGATCAAACCAGTCCATCCAAAAGAAAATCAATCCTGAATATTCATTGGAAGGGCTGATGCTGAAGCTGAAACTCCAATATTTTGGCCACCTGATGCGAAGAACTGACTCCTCGGAAAAGACCCTGATACTGGGAAAGATTAAGGCAGAAGGGTACAACTGAGGATGAGATGGTTGGATGAAATCACCAACTCGATGGACATGAGTTTGAGCAATCTCCGGGATTTGGTGATGGACAGGGAAGCCTGGCATGGTGTGGTCCATGGGGTCGCAAAGAGTCAGACACAACTGAGTGACTGAACTGAACTGAACTTACGTGAAATGTTCCTTTGGTATCTCTGATTTTCTTGAAGAGATCTCTAGTCTTTCTCATTCTATTGTCTTCCTCTTTCTTTGCATTGGTCACTTAGGATGGCTTTCTTATCTCTCCTTGCTATTCTTTGCAACGCTGCATTCAAATGGATATATATTTCCATTTCTCCTTCACCTTTCACTTCCCTTCTTTTCTCAACTATTTATAAGGCCTCCTCAGACAACCATTTTGCCTTTTTGCATTTCTTTTCCTTGGATTGGTTTTGATCACAGCCTCCTGTACAATATAATGAACCTCCATCCATAGTTCTTCAGGCACTATGTCTATCAGATCTAATCCCTTAAATCTATTTCTCACTTCCACTGTATAATGTTAAGGGATTTGATTTAGGTCATACCTGAATGGTCTAGTGGTTTTCCCCACTTTCTTCAATTTAATTCTGAAATTTGCAATAAGGACTTCATGATCTGAGACACAGCTCCCTGTCTTCTTTCTGCTGACTGTATAGAGCTTCTCCATTTTAGGCTGCAAAGAATATAATCAATCTGATTTCAGTATTATCTATCTGGTGATGTCCATGTGTAGTGTCGTCTCTTGCGTTGTTGGAAAAGGGTGTTTTCTATGACCAGTGCATTCTCTTGGCAAAATTCTGTTAGCTTTCTCCCTGCTTCATTTTGTACTCCAAGGCCAAACTTGCCTGTTCTCCAGTTTTCCAAGTACAGGTCTTTTACCTCCTTGATTAGATTTACTCTTAGATATTTTATTCATTTTCCTGCACTGGTAAATTTCTCTTTCTCACAGTTCATTGTTAGTATATAGAAAACAACAGATTGCTGCCTACTAATTTTGTATCCTAATTTATTGATGAGATCAGGTAGTTTTTTGGGTGGTGTCTTTAGGATTTTCTATGTATAGTATCCTGCGATCTCCGGCTCCAGAACTGCAGAGTTTGAGGAGTTGGTGCTTGCCTGCTGGCAGACAGGGGTGTGTGTGTGTTCTCAGTCATCTTGTTGTGACCCCATGGACTGTAGCCCACTAGGCTCCTCCATCCATGGAATGCTCCAGGCAAGAATGCTTTTAGGCAGAGCAGGGTATCAAAGGCTGGCTGCAGGGCCCTGAAGGTGTGGGGAAGGTTCCAAGGCTCCCTGGTATAGGCGGCCTAGTCCTGGGATGACTGGAGGTTCAAGGGTCTTAAGGCAGCCCGCCTGTTGGTGGGTAAGGCTGTGTCACCACCTGGCCAGCTGCTTGCCCTGAGTTGTCTGAGTACTGGTGCCGACAGGCTGGTATGTCACAGTACAAACAAGCTAGAAGGATTCCAAAATGATATTTGCCAGTACCAGTGTCTTTGTGATAGAACAAGCTTCCAAAAATGGCTGCCAGAGTGTCTGTGTCCCCTGGGTGAGCTCCAGTTGCCTCCTGCCTCCCTGGGAGGCTTTCCCAAGGTCAGCAGGTAGGGCTGACCCAGGCTTATCCCAAATTATTCCTTCTTCCCTGGGTCCTGGAACATGTGAGCTTTAGTGTGCACCCTTTAAGAGCAGAGTCTCTATTTCCTCCAGGCCTCTGGCGCTCCTGAAACTAAGCCCTCTGGTCTTCAAAGCCAAGTTCTAGAGGTTTGTCTTCCTGGCACAGAGCCCCCAGGACGGGGAGCCTGATGTAGAGCTTGGACACCTTCCTCCTTTGGGAGAACCTCTGCAGTTGTAATTATTCTCCCCTTCGTGGGTTTCCTGCTCAGCGAGTTATTGGTCTTAACTATACCACATATCTGGCCCTCCTACCCAACTCTTTGTGGTTCCTTCTTTGTAAATTTCATTGTAGAAATTTTCTGCCTTCTGTAGGTCTTTCTCTTCAATGGTTGCTCTGTAAGTAGTATAAATTTCATGGAAGGGGGTGAGCTAAGGGTCTTCCTACACTGCCATCTTGGACACTCCCTTGTTAGACTTCTTACATTGTGATAAACAATCTCCAAAATGAAATTTTCCTTCAGCCTTAATGAGTAGTTTCTACTAAGCCTTTTTAGTTTTTTTTTTTTCAGCAAAAGCAAAACTCACCATGTAGGACTACATCACAATAAAAGCTACTGCCAAGCAAAAGAAATAATCAACAAAATGAAAAGGCAATCTACAGAATGGGAAAAAATGTTTGCAAACCATCTATCTCATAAGGGGTTAATATCTAAAATATATAAGGAACTCATAAAACTTAACAGCAATAAAACAAATTATCAGATTTTAAAATGGACAAAGAATCTGAATAGACAATTTTCCAAAGAATATGTACAAATGGCCAACTGATACATGAAAAGGTGCTCAACATCACCAATCATCAGGGAAATGCAAATCAAAACCACAATAAGATATCCTCTCAAATCTGTTAGAAACTCTATGATAAAAGGACAAGTCATAACAAATGCTGGCAAAGATGTGGAGAAAAGGGAATCTTTATACACTGTTGATGGAAATGTAAATTAGTACAACCCCTTAGGAAAACAGTGTGGAAGTTCCTCAAAAAATTAACACTAGAATTTACCATATGATCCAGCAATCCCACTCCTGTGTATATATCTGAAGGAAATGAAATTACTGTCTTGAAGAGATGGCTGTAACTCCATATTCACTGCAGCAATATTCACAATAGTCAAGACATGGAAACAACTTAAGTGTCCATTGACAGATGAAAGGTAAAGAAATTGTAGAGTGTGTGTATGTGTGTACACATGTGCATAGACACACAAAGTGGAATATTATTAAGCAACAAAAAGAAGGAAATCCTGCCATTTGTGATAATATGAATGGACTTAGAGGACATTATGCTTAATGAAGTCACACAGAGAAGGACAAATATTTTATGATCTCATTTATATGTGGAATCTAAAAAAAGAAAAACCCAGACTCATAGAAAGAGAGGGTAGATTGATGGTTTTTCTAGAGGCCAGGAGGAAGAAATGAGTAAAGATGTTCAAAGGGTACAAACTTCCAGTTATAAGATGAGCAATTTCTTGGTATCTAATCTATAGCATGATGACTATAGTTAACAACACTGCATAGTATACTTGAAACTTGATAAGAGATTTAAATCCAAACAGTCCTCACCACACACACAAAAAAGGCAGCTATGTGAGGTGATGGCTGTGTTAATTAGCCTTATTTCATGGTAATCATTTCATGAGATATGCATATATTAAATCATCACATTGTACACCTTAAACTTACAAAGTGTTAGATGTCAATTACATACCAATAAAGTTGGGAAAAAATAAAGGCTGAATATTAAAAAAAAGAAGAGAGGGTCTGGAACTGACACAGTATCCCTTCCATAGCAACCTACTAGTTAGTGCAGCCAGAGGCCCATGTGGCAGGGATTGTACAAGATAACAAATACCAGTTGGTGTGCTTCATTGAGGGCCATCATCAGAATCAGAAAGGCAAAGGAGAAAAGGAAAGATATACTCATCTGAGTGTAGAGTTCCAAAGAATGGCAAGGAGAGATAAGAAAGACTTCCTAAGTGATCAATGCAAAAAAAAAAAAAAAATAGAGGAAAACAATGGAATGGGAAAGACCAGAGATCTCTTCAATAAAATTAGAGATACCAGTTGAACATTTCATGCACAGATGGGCACAATGAAGAACAGAATCAGTATGGACCTAATAGACGCAGGAGATATTAAGAAGAGGTGGCAAGAATACACAGAAGAACTATACAAAAGAGAATAAGATGGCAGAGTGGAAGGGTGTGCGCTCATCTTCTCCAGCAAGAACTCCAAAATTCAAACTCACTGCTGAACAACCATCGACAGGAGAATATTGGGTCCTACCAAAAAATGATACCCCACATCCAAGGGCAAATGGGAAGAACCAACAAGATAGTAGGAGGGGCAAAATTGCATTTAGAATCACACTCATTTAACCAGCAGTTATATTTTCCAAGGAATAAATATAACTGTAATTCACAGCTACTGAGTTAACAGGGTCTATACCCTTTCTTGGCCAAAGAAACCTATAAAATAAATTCCTGAAAATTCATTCTTACCCATCTTTCAGGATTCCATATGAGAGTCCACATGTGCTTCAAAAATCAATTTTAAAGTTGTTTGATAAACAAAGAGGAATTGATGAGAAACCAGTGAAGGGATGATAAGAAAGATATTTTCAAATAAATTTCTGGAAGTTCATCCAAATGTTAAACCTATCAAATAAAAGATAAGAAGCATAACCCAGTGTGAATCAACTTGGTTAAACTTAAAACACAACTTCACCATATTATATGATACAAACATTGAGAGCTGGTCAGAGATAAGGACTGGCAGGTGGAATCTGGCAGATTTCACAGGTCAAGTCAGGTAAGATATGAGGTACTGAGAGGTTAGCTAACTGGGCAGTAGTGAAGGCATTGCATTCCACCTGTGGTGACTTTTTTCTCTTCTTTAAATGTACTAACTTCTGATCTGACTCAGAACTCTTTCTGCTATAATCTGAATGTTTGCGTCCCCTCAAAATCCATATGTTGAAATCCTAATATCCAATATGATGGAAGATGGGCTTTTTAGGGGATGATCAGGTCGTAAGGGTGGAGCTCTCATGAATGGGATTAGTGCCCTTATAAGAAGAAAGCCCCCGGGAGCCCTAGTCCACTCCATCCTGTGAGGATACAAGGAGAAGTCTGTGACCTGGAAGAGGGCACTCACATAATCAGACTGGCACTCCAACTTTGGACTTCAGCATCCAGAATTGTAAGAAAGAGATTGTTTTTGTTTGTTTATAAATTACCCGTTCTGTGGTATTTTGTTATAGTGGCCCAAATGGACAAAGAAACTTTCTTAAGTGGTTCATCCATCTGGAATATTATCCCTTTGCCCCATTCAGTAACTCAGCTTAAGGCCATTGAATCTGAAAACAAATTTGACCAACTCCTAGTAATCACAGTGACATACCACTTTTTTTTTTTTTTTTTTTTTGTACTCACTAATTTGACCAAAATGTAAAGTTCTGGAAAATTCAAATGATAGCAAGAATTTGCAATAATGGCAACTTTCACACTCTGGTGGGGCTATAAGTTGATCAAAACACTTTGGGGAAGAATATTAGATTATCATGCAAAAGTTGAACATCTGCCGCCCCTATAATGCAGCCACTTTCTTCCAGGTATGCTCCCAAGAGAAACTCTTAAATCTACACATCAAGAGGCAGGTACATGGATTTACAGCAACACTGGGTATAATAGTGGAAAACTAGAAACAACCAAAGTGTCCATTACCAGGAGAAGGGAATGAGAACATTCTGATATAGTCAGAAAATATGGTCATATACATCAGGGGAAAAAGAACTCCAAGTGCTCACAGGAACATGGATGGAAGTCACAAGCAATTTTGAATGAATAAGGCAAACTACAGAAGAAATGTAAAATATCTTCCCATTTTTATAAACTTAAAAATTAAGCAAAACTAATGACACGTACTTCTGGGATAAAGCATTAATGAAAACCAAAGGAATATTTTAAAAGTAAGGATCAGGAATTCCTTGGCAGTCCAGTGCTTAGGATTTTGTGCTTTCATTGCCAAGGGTGCGGGTTCAATCCCTGGTCAGGAAGCATGGCCAAAGGATACAAAGGGAAAAAAAAGTCAATAACTAAGGGCAGTAAGGCAAGACTATAAGGATACACTTTGAAATTTAATGGCACTGATGGTGTTCTCAGGTTAATGGGTTCGTGAGGATTCATGTTATTTCGTGGCTGAGTGCTGAAGAATCAATACCTTTGAATTGTGGTGCTGGAGAAGACCTTTGAGAGTCCCTTGGATGGCAAGGAGATCAAACCAGTCAATCCTAAAGGAAATCAACCCTGAATATTCATTGGAAGGATTGATGCTGAAGCTGAAGCTCCAATACTTTGGCCACCTGATGCAATGAGCCAACTCATTGGAAAAGACCCTGATGCTGGGAAAGAGTGAGGGCAGGAGGAGAAGGGGGGCAACAGAGGATGAGATGGTTGGATGGCATCACCCACTCAATGGACATGAGTTTGAGTAAACTCGGAGTTAGTGAAGGACATGGAAGCCTGCATGTCCTTGGGGGTCACAGAGTGTCAAAAATGACTTAGTGGTTGAACAACAACATATAGAAAGATAGATAGAAAGATAGATATATAGATAGAACCGAGATTATTTCCATGCAATGTCGTAGTGAATGTTATATTTTATATTTCCCATTTATATTCCCAGTTTATCTTGAAAACATCCTAGCTCTGCCACTTCCTGGCTTTGGGAAATTGGGCATGCTACGTAGCCATTCCCAGCCTCAATAGGCCCATCTGTAAGATGAAGATAATAATACAATGGCCACCAGGAGAACTGCTGTAGGAATTCCTTGCCTGGTACCTGTCAGTGCTAATAAATGCTACATTCTCTGAGGGATGCTGCATTCAGAAGAGCAAATCCTCTAGTCTGAACCGGTTGTAACAATTCAGTGAAAGGAGTCAGTCTTATTTGGTTCAAAACTCATGTTTTCTCTAGGTGTCCTTCCCAATTCTCCCTCACCTCTGGAGGGAATGATCAGATCTCTGATCATTAGAGCTATTTTCAAAAGAAACTTGGGGCTTAAATCCCAAAGTATTTGTGTCCCTTGCCCACAGGAGGGCAGAACAGGCTAAGAATGGTGAAGTGGATACTCATTTGTCAGGATCTCCTTTGGTGGATGCTCAAGACCTAGAAAGTAATGAACTGCCAGTTCATTAATGTCGGACATTGAATAAAATGTGACTGGACAGGCAACTGAGATCAAAACAGCTTCTTGCTGTTTATGTGGCAATAACTAGAGCACAACAGGCATATGAGATTTAAACACCAATGATTTAAAGGTCAACAAGACAAAATTTTTTGTCCTACAGATGCTTTCTTTTATGAAATCTCACCTGAGTTCCCATGGATACTGACATGTGTGTTCGTGAAGGCATTTGAGGGCACATGTGCACACGTGCTGAGAGCATGTGCAGGTGAGAAGATAAGTGCACCATACTGGCGGGGAAGTCTTGTGGGTAAGCACAGAGGAATTAGGAGGGGAAGTTGAGAACATCCTTCTCACTTGGAAATGATCAAGCCTGCAATGACAGGGTGCACTGCCAAATGTGGGAAGGGGGCAATTTGAAATTTCGGTCAATGTTGGCCTCGGCCTCATCACACCTTAGCAGCAGGCCCTGTGCCACAGAGGTGTGGCTGGGGGCTGCTGTCCTATGAACAAGCATGTTGGGCTTCCCTTTGCCCCACTTTCCTTTATTAATGGCCCAGGAACACCCTGTGTTATTATCCTATTGTTTACACATACCACACCAGTTCATATTAACTACAACTCTTGTGGCTGAAATGACATAAGCCCCAATTCCAATCAGCAAGAGAAGGAATACAGTTCATGTTTGAACAACATGGTGTTAGGGGCAGGAATTCTCGATTCTCCCTGCAGTTGAAAACTTCACTGTTGACCGCTATATCCACAGCTCCACATCCTGGGATTTATTGGGAAAAAAATCCACATATAAGTAGGCACATGCAGTTCAAGCTTGTGTTGTTCAAGGCTCAAGTATATACAGATGCGTATAATGAACCCACCAAATGGCAGCGATGCAGATGGCCTTGGGAACAATCAGAATTGTGACTCTCCTTGGAAAACTCTCTCTGTTTTGCATCTCTGTTTCTCTTTGTCAGTTTTATTCTTTCTAGTTAGCTTAGTCCTACCAACAGTCCCATGGCACAGGCAACTCTGAATTCATAACCTTGAACTTACCATATGGTGAATTCAGGTTTCCCATATCAGGTATACCACCAGTGGTGCTAAAGGAACTTCTTAGCCCAAATTGTTTGAAAAAACTTGAAGAACCCTGGTTCACCTGGCCTGAGTCACATGGCCAACTATAAACCAACCACTATGGCCAAAGATAGGAAATGATTACTGGTCTAGCCTGAGCCACATGCCCGTCCTTGCTGCCAGCTAGGAGGGATTCTATCACTGCTACCCCTTTCCAGAACCAGGCTGGGGTGGGAAGAAGTGGTTTTCCAAAATAATCGATTTCCCATTCCAAGCAGATAAAACAACTCGTCATGCTCATGAGAAAATAAGAGGGAGTACAAAGTTCTATGTATATCCATAAGATGGACTCTATCAATTATTTCATTTACATCTTCTATCTCCTTAATAATTTTGTGTCCATTTGATTTGTCTTTTACTGAGAGTAGTATATGATAGTCTCCGTTATTACTGTGCCTCTCTCTGTGTTTCCTTGTGTCTCCTCTACATTTTGTCCCATTGGTAGATGCTAGATTTGATTGGCAGCCATTCATTTCCTTCCTTGGGTTCTACTGCTGCCCTTTCTGGCCTCCATCCTCAAATTTCATCCAGTCCTTGCTTTCTGCTTTCAATGTCACAGGTATTATCTGCCGGCCTACTTTGCTCATTCTCTAAAGATGAACACACTACATTGAATAGCAAGCTAACATTTCTTGACCACTTAAGTGCTACGTACTGTGCTAAGTGCGTTATCTAATATAATCATCACTGGGACCCTCATTCAGAAGCTTCAATTACCATTCTTCCTTTACATGTGAAGAACCTAAAGCACAGAAACACTAACTTGCCCAAGGGTCACTAAGTTGGCCAATGGTAGAGCCAGGATTTTAACCCAGTCTGGCCCAAGAACTTTGCTCTGTAATGTATGTCAGTTCACAGATAAGACTCAGAACGCACACTAGACCGTCTGCAAGCATTTACCTCAGGAGAGCAGAATGGGAGGGAGTGGGGAAGTGGAGAGTGGGGTTCGTCATGTTTTACACTGCAAATGTTTACGTTTGACTTTCTTAAAAGGAAATCATTAGTTGTGTGCTTTTTTTCCCCCAGTTTTTAAATTGTGGTAAAATATACATAACCTAAAATTTACCATTTTAACCTTTGTGAGTGTATGATTCAGTAGTGTTAAATACATTCACACTGGCATTAAATACACTCAAAACCATCACCACTATCCATCTCGGATTTTTTCTAGCATCCCAAACTGTAACTTGGTATCTACTAAACAATAACTTTGCATTCTCCCTTCTGCCCAGTCCCTGGTAACCATCATTCTAATTTCTATCTTTATCAATTTGACTATTTTATGGTAGCTCATGTAAGTGTAATCATACATTATTTGGTCTTTTGTGACTGGCTTCTTTCCTAGTGTAATTACATTCAAGGTTATTTCATGAATTATATTCATGCTCTAGCATGTCTCAGAATTTAAATCCTTTATAAGGGTGAATAATATTTCACTGTATGCACATACTACAGTTTGTTTATCTATTCATCTGTTGATGGGCGTGTGAGTTGTTTCCACCTTTTTGTTCTTGTGAATGATGCTGCTATGAATAGGAGTGTACATGTAGTTGTGTAATTTTCTAAAACTCTGAAAAACAACACTCAGGGAATTATCCCACTTATGTACGTTATGTGGCTGTGTCTATCATGTACTTGGTAGTTACGTAAATGTGTAGAAAACGATTTGAGAGATGCCCATAAAAAGTTTGTCATCACCTCTAGAATGGGAAAAGAATGGGGTCATCAAGGAAAAGACTGTGACCTTTTTTTCAGGAGCTAGCATGTTACTTTGCACAGGACACGTGCTCAATAAGCAGATATTGGATCATGATAAGGAATATTCCTTTTTTTTTTTTTTTGTAGGTTTTCCAAGTCTCAAACCAAAAGACTATAAAAAGCCATAGCAGAACTAAGGTGTAATGTGTCAAAAGAACAAATATTTTGGAATCATTCTGATCATAAAAGTGAATTTCATTTGATAGTTCTATCAACTGTTAAGTCTGAAATGAGCCGTATATTCGTAGGTCTAGACTTGAGCCAGCACCAGCAAATGCAGTTTAAGGATAGCTTTTCAAAACCATAGTGTTGTGAGGACATAGGGAAAGTAGTGAATCTAGGTTCTGGGGTGGAAGCCCTCTTAAGATACCATCAGATGCAGTAGCAGACACGGCCCTCAAGAGAAATGTAAAAATGTACCTGGCTTAAAATATACACTATTCGTTTCTAGATATTTCGATTTTCTAGACCACTGTCCGGAGAAGGTAATGGCACCCCACTCCAGTACTCTTGCCTGGAAAATCCCATGGACAGAGGAGCCTGGTGGGCCGCAGTCTATGAGGTCGCTAAGAGTTGGACACGACTGAAAGACTTCACTTTGACTTTTCACTTTATGCATTGGAGAAGGAAATGGCAACCCACTCCAGTATTCTTGCCTGGAGAATCCCAGGGACGGGGGAGCTTGGTGGGCTGCCGTCTATGGGGTCACACAGAGTCGGACACGACTGAAGTGACTTAGCAGCAGCAGCAGTCCACTGTCTGTTTAGAGAATCCTCAAGCAATTCCTGCTTCTTAACAAAGTCTTCACAAGTAGAAAGTCATCTATTCATGGCAAGAAGTTGCTGTTACCAAGGGAGTAGAGTGTCCGAAAGTGTACAAATCTCATAATCTGGTAGAGAATGTATACCCCTCCAGAGGCTTTCACTTTTGGGTGGAAAAACAAACCCGGTGTTACCTCCACATTGGGGCCACACAGACCTCACCAGCATTACAAAATCAACGTGCCAAGGGTGCAGAATGTGAAGCTAGAAGCACTCCCAGGCCAGGATCGAGCTCCAGGAGGAAAAAAAAAAAAAAAACTGAGCATACAGCGCAAGGCCCTAGGCTGCCTCTGGTCTCACCACGCACACTAGGCCCTTTTGGTCAGAGTCCAGTCCCAGGGAGGTCTGGGGACAGGCCGGGCTTCCACCCGAGCCTGCGGATTCACGGCCTACTCTTCCAGGTGCCTTTATTGGGAGTCTGCCACCAGCTGACTGGGCACCTTTGGTCTAGGAGTATGTCACGGCTGTATATTGTAACCCTGCTTATTTAACTTCTATGCAGAGTACATCATGAGAAACGCTGGACTGGAAGAAACACAAGCTGGAATCAAGTTTGCCAGGAGAAATATCAATAACCTCAGATATGCAGATGACACCACCCTTATGGCAGAAAGCAAAAAGGAACTAAAAAGCCTCTTGATGAAAGTGAAAGTAGAGAGTGAAAGAGTTGGCCAAAAGCTCAACATTCAGAAAATGAAGACCATGGCATTCGGCCCCATCACTTCATGAGAAATAGATGGGGAAACAGTGGAATCAGTGTCAGATTTTATATTTTGGGGCTCCAAAATCACTGAAGATTGTGATTGCAGCCATGAAATTAAAAGACGCTTACTCCTTGGAAGGAAGTTATGACCAACCTAGATAGCATATTGAAAAGCAGGGACATTACTTTGCCAACAAAGGTCCATCTAGTCAAGGCTATGGTTTTTCCAGTGGTCATGTATGGATGTGAGAGTTGGACTGTGAAGAAGGCTGAGCACCGAAGAATTGATGCTTTTGAACTGTGGTGTTGGAGAAGACTCTTGAGAGTCCTTTGGACTGCAAGGAGATCCAACCAGTCCATTCTGAAGGAGATCAGCCCTGAGATTTCTTTGGAAGGAATGATGCTAAAGCTGAAACTCCAGTACTTTGGTCACCTCATGGGAAGAGTTGACTCATTGGAAAAGACTCTGATGCTGGGAGGGATTGAGGGCAAGAGGAGAAGGGGACGACAGAGAAGGAGATGGCTGGATGGCATCACTGACTCCATGGACGTGAGTCTCAGTGAACTCCGGAAGTTGGTGATGGACAGTGAGGCCTGGCATGCTGTGATTCATGGGGTCACAAAGAGTTGAACATGACTGAGTGACTGAAGTGAACTGATCTGACATAGGAAGGGGCCTATAGATCTTGAGAACTATAAGCCAGATCAAGGAACTATCTGAAAATGAACTGACCCCACAGTGTCCACAACACCAGAGAAAGCCCTAGATATATTTTTGCTATTATCATTGTTTTAATTTTTAATTTTTTTATTTTAAGTCCTCAATTACTCATTTAGTTTTCATTTTTATTACCTACTATTACTTTGCAAGAAAAAGGACCCTATTTTTAAAGGAAACTTCATATATATATATATATATATATATATATATATATATACACACACATATATTATAATTCTTGTGACTTTGTTTTTTTCTTTGATATTGTATTTTTGAGAATCTAACCTCTACTCTAAATTTTTAATCTTTGCTTTTTGGTATTTGTTATCAATTTTGTAGCATTAAGAACCCAATCTTCAGTATCCATTTTTACTTGGAAGTGAGATTAATGGCTTGATTGCTCTCCTCCCTTGGACTCTCCTTTTTCTCCACCAGGTCATCTCTATCTCCTCCCTCCCCCTTCTCTTCTCTGCCCAACTCTGTCAATCTCATTGTGTGTTCTGGGATGTGGAGAACACTTAGGGAACTTATTTCTGGCTAGATCTGTCTGTCTCCTTTTTGATTCCCCCTTATATCCCCTGGGCCACCTCTGTCTCCTTCCTCCCTCTTCTCTTCTCTGTGTAATTCCCTGAATATCTCTGAGGGATCTAGACTGAGGAAAGCACATACGAAACTGCTTACTGGCTAGCTTTCTCTCTCCCCTTTTGATTCTCCCTCTTCTCCTCCTGGTCACCTCTATCTCCCTCCTCCCTCTTCTTTTCTCCATGTAACTCTGTGTACCTCTCCAGGTGTCCCTCACTGTGGAAAAGTTTTCATCATAAATCTAGCTGTCTTCCCATCTGCACTGTATAGACGGAGAAGTCTTGAGGCTACTGTAAGAATAAGACTGAAAACCAGAGGCAGAAGGCTTAAGTCCAAATCCTGAGAACACCATAGAACTCCTGACTCCAGGAAACTTTAATCAATAGGTGCTCATCAAATGCCTCCATACCTACACTGAAACCAAGCACTACCCAAGGGCCAACAAGTTCCAAAGCAACACATACCATGCAAATTCTCCAGCAAAACAGGAACACAGCCTTGAGCTTCAATATACAGGCTGCCCAAAGTCAAACCAAGCCCACTGACATCTCAAAACTCATTACCATACACTCTTGCACTCCAGAGAGAAGAAATCCAGCTCCATCCACCAGAACACTGACACAAGTTTCCCTAACCAGGAAACCTTGACAAGCCAACCATCCAACCCCATCCACAGGGAAGAACCTCCACAATAAAGATGAAACACAAACCGCCAGAATACAGAAAGGCCACCCCAAACCAGGCAATATAAGCAAGATGAAAAGGCAGAGAAATACCCAGCAGGTAAAGGAACAAGATAAATGCCCATCAAGCCAAACAAAAGAGGAAGAGATAGGGAATCTACCTGATAAAGAATTCCGAATAATGATAGTGAAAATGATCCAAAATCTTGAAAACAAAATGGATTTACAGATAAATAACCTGGAGACAAAGATCGAGAAGATGCAAGAAAGGTTTAACAAGGACCTAGAAGAAATAAAAAAAGAGTCAATATATAATGAATAATGCAATAAATCAGATCAAAAACATTCTGGAGGGATCAAACAGTAGAATAATGGAGGCCGAAGGTAGGATTAGTGAGGTAGAAGATAGAATGGTAGAAATAAATGAAACAGAGAAAAAAGAATTAAAAGAAATGAGGACTACCTCAGAGACCTCTGGGACAATGTTAAATGCCCCAATATTCAAATCATAGGAGTCCCAGAAGAAGAAGACAAAAAGAAAGACCATGAGAAAATACTTGAGGAGATAATTGTTGAAAACTTCCCTAAAATGGGGAAGGAAATAGTCACCCAAGTCCAAGAAACCCAGAGAGTTCCAAACAGCATAACCCCAAGGCAAGACACTCCAAGACACATATTAATCAAATTAACAATGATCAAACACAAAGAACAAATATTAAAAGCAGCAAGGGAAAAACAACAAATAACACACAAGGGGATTCCCATAAGGATACCAGCTGATCTTTCAATAGTAACTCTTCAGGCCAGAAGGGAATGGTAGGACATACTTAAAGTGAAGAAAGAAAATAACCTACAGCTCAGATTACTGAAACCAGCAAGGATCTCATTCAAATATGAAGGAGAAATCAAAAGCTTTACAGACAAGCAAAAGCTGAGAGAATTCAGCACCACCAAACCAGCTCTCCAACAAATGCTAAAGGATCTTCTCTTGACAGGAAACACAGAAAGGGTGTATAAACTCAAACCCATGGCAACGGGATCATACTTATCAGTAATTACCTTAAAGGTAGGTGGGTTGAATGCCCCAACCAAAAGACAAAGACTAGCTGAATGGATACAAAAACAAGACCCTTATATATGTTGTCTACAAGAGACCCACCTCGAAACAAGGGACCCATACAGACTGAAAGTGAAGGGCTAGAAAAAGATATTCCATGCAAATGGAGACCAAAAGAAAGCAGGAGTAGCAATATTCATTTCAGATAAAATAGACTTTAAAACAGATGCTGTGCAAAGAGACAAAGAAGGACACTACATAATAATTAAAGGATCAACCCAGGAAGAAGATATAACAATTATAAATATATATGCACCCAACATAGAAGCACCGCAATATGTAAGACAAATGCTAATAAGTATGAAAGGGGAAATGAACAATGACACAATAATAGGGGGAGACTTTAATAGCCCAATCACACCTATGGATAGTTCAACTAAACAGAAAATTAACAAAGAAACACAAACTTAAATGGTACAATAGACCAGTTAGACCTAATTGATATCTATAGGATGTTTCACCCCAAAACAATGAATTTCACCTTTTTCTCAAGTGCACACGGAACCTTCTTAAGGATAGATCACATCCTGGGCCATAAATCTGGCCTTGGCATATTCAAAAAAACTGAAATCATTCCAAGCATCTTTTGTGACCACAATGCAGTAAGATTAGATGTCAATTACAGGAGAAAAACTATTAAAAATTCCAACATATGGAGGCTGAAAATACACGCGGCTGAATAACCAACAAATCACAGAAGAAATCAAAAAAGAAATCAAAATATGCATAGAAACGAATGAAAATGAAAACACAACAACCCCAAATCTATGGGACATTGTAAAAGCAGTGCTAAGGGGAAGGTACATAGCAATACAGGCTTATCTCAAGAAACAAGAAAAAAGTCACATAAATAACCTAACTCTACACCTAAAGCAACTAGAAAAGGAAGAAATGAAGAACCCCAGGGTTAGTAGAAGGAAAGAAATCTTTAAAATTAGGGCAGAAATAAATGCAAAAGAAACAAAAGAGACCATAGCAAAACTCAACAAAGCCAAAAGCTGGTTCTTTGAGAAGATAAATAAAATTGACAAACCATTAGCCAGACTCATCAAGAAACAAAGGGAGAAAAACCAAATTAACAAAATTAGACATAAAAATGGAGAGATCACAACAGACAACACAGAAATACAAAGGATCATAAGAAACTATTATGAGCAACTATATTCCAATAAAATGGACAACTTGGAAGAAATGGACAAATTCTTAGAAAAGTACAACTTTCCAAAACTGAACCAGAAAGAAATAGAAACAATCTTAACAGACCCATTAGAAGCATGGAAATTGAAACTGTAATCAGAAATCTTCCAGCAAACAGAAGCCAAGGTCCAGATGGCTTCACAGCTTAATTTGACCAAAAATTTAGAAAGGAGCTAACACCTATCCTACTTAAACTCTTCTAGAAAATTGCAGAGGAAGGTAAACTTCCAAACTCATTCTATGAGGCCACCATCATCCTAACAGGAAAACCTGACAAAGATGCCACACACACAAAAAGAAAACTACAGGCCAATATCACTGGTGAACATAGATGCAAAAATCTTTAATATAATTCCATCAAACAGAATCCAACAACATATTAAAAAGATCATACATCATGACCAAGTGGGCTTTATCCCAGGGATGCAAGGATTCTTCAATATCCACAAATCAATCAATGTAATACACCACATTAACAAACTGAAAGATAAAAACCATATGATTGTCTCAATAGATGCAGAGAAAGCCTTTGACAAAATTCAACATCCATATATGACAAAAAAAAAACCCTCCAGAAAGCAGGAATAGAAGGAACATACCTCAACATAATAAAAGCTATATATGACAAACCCACAGCAAACATTATCCTCAATGGTGAAAAACTGAAAGCATTTCTCCTAAAGTCAGGAACAAGACAAGGGTGCCCACTCTCACTACTACTATTCAACATAGTTTTGGAAGTTTTGGCCACGGCAATCAAAGCAGAAAAAGAAATAAAAGGAATCCAGATTGCAAAAGAAGAAGTAAAACTCTCACTATTTGCAGATGACATGATCCTCTACATAGAAAACCCGAAAGACTCCACCAGAAAAATATTAGACCTAATCAATGAATACAGTAAAGTTGCAAGATATAAAATCAACACACAGAAATCCCTTGCATTCCTGTACACTAACAATGAGAAAACAGAAAGTGAAATTAAGGAAACAATTCCATTCACCATTGCAACGAAAAGAATAAAATACTTAGGAATATATCTACCTAAAGAAACAAAAGACCTATATATAGAAAATGATAAAACACTGGTGACAGAAATCAAAGATGACACAAATAGATGGAGAAATATACCATGTTCATGGATCAGAAGATTCAATATTGTGAAAATGAGTATACTACCCAAAGTAGTCTATAGGTTCAATGCAAATCCCATCAAGCTACCAACGGTATTCTTTACAGAGCTAGGACAAATACTTTCACAATTTGTATGGAAATACAAAAAACCTTGAATAGCCAAAGCAATTTTGAGAAAGAAGAATGGAACTGGAAGAATCAACCTGCCTGACATCAGGCCCTACTACAAAGCCACAGTCATCAACACAGTATGGCACTGGCACAAAGACAGAAATATAGATCAACGGAACAAAATAGAAAGCCCAGAGATAAATCCACACATCTATGGACACCTTATCTTTGACAAAGGAGGCATGAATATACAATGGAGAAAAGACAGTCTCTCTAACAAGTGGTGCTGGGAAAACTGGTCAACAACTTGTAAAAGAATGAAACTAGAACACTTTCTAACACCATACACAAGAATAAAGTCAAAATGGATTAAAGATCTAAACATAAGACCAGAAACTATAAAACTCCTAGAGGAAAACATCGGAGAAGGCAATGGCACCCCACTCCAGTATTCTTGCCTGGAAAATCCCATGGACAGAGGAGCCTGGTAGGCTGCAGTCCGTGGGGTCGCTAAGAGTCGGATATGACTGAGTGACTTCCCTTTCACTTTTCACTTTCACGCATTGGAGAAGGAACTGGCAACTCACTCCAGTGTTCTTACCTGGAGAATCCCAGGGATGGGGGAGTCTGGTGGGCTTCCATCTATGGGGTCTCACAGAGTCAGACACGACTGAAGCGACTTAGCAGCAGTAGCAGTAGCAGAGGAAAACATAGGCAAAACACTCTCTGACATAAATCACAGCAGGATCCTCTAGGACCCACCTCCCAGAATATTGGAAATAAAAGCAAAAATAAAGAAATAGGACCTAATTAATATTAAAAGCTTCTGCACAACAAAAGAAACTATAAGCAAGGTGAAAAGACAGCCTTCAGAATGGGAGAAAATAATAGCAAATGGAGCAACTGACAAAGAATTAATCTCAAAAATATACAAGCAACTCCTGCAGCTCAATTCCATAAAAATAAACGACCCAATCAAAAAATGGGCCAAAGAACTAAACAGACATTTCTCCAAAGAAGACATACAGATGGCTAACAAATACATGAAAAAGTGCTCAACATCACTCATTATCAGA
The DNA here is from genome assembly GCF_029378745.1 of Bos indicus. Lineage (NCBI taxonomy): Eukaryota > Metazoa > Chordata > Mammalia > Artiodactyla > Bovidae > Bos > Bos indicus. The sequence continues at coordinate 24,184,134 of NC_091789.1, read as the reverse complement.
GAAATGCAAATCAAAACCACAATGAGGTACCATTTCACACCAGTCAGAATGGCTGCTATCCAAAAGTCTACAAGCAATAAATGCTTGAGAGGGTGTGGAGAAAAGGGAACACTTTTGCACTGTTGGTGGGAATGCAAACTAGTACAGCCACTATGGAGAACAGTGTGGAGATTCCTTAAAAAACTGGAAATAGAACTGCCATACGACCCAGCAATCCCACTGCTGGGCATACACACCAAGGAAACCGAATTGAAAGAAACACATGTACCCCAATGTTTGTTGCAGCACTGTTTATAATAGCCAGAACATGGAAGCAACCTAGATGTCCATCAGCAGAGGAATGGATAAGAAAGCTGTGGTACATATATACAATGGAGTATTACTCGGCCATTAAAAAGAATGTATTTGAATCAGTTCTATTGAGGTGGATGAAACTGGAACCTATATACAGAGTGAGGTAAGCCAGACAGAAAAACACCAATCAGATCAGATCAGATCAGTCACTCAGTCGTGTCTGACTCTTTGCGACCCCATGAATTGCAGCACGCCAGGCCTCCCTGTCCATCACCAACTCCCGGAGTTCACTGAGACTCATGTCCATTGAGTCAGTGATGCCATCCAGCCATCTTATCCTCTGTCGTCCCCTTCTCCTCTTGCCCCCAATCCCTCCCAGAATCAGAGTCTTTTCCAATGAGTCAACTTTTTGCATGAGGTGGCCAAAGTACTGGAGTTTCAGCTTTAGCATCATTCCTTCCAAAGAAATTCCAGGGCTGAACTCCTTCAGAATGGACTGGTTGGATCTCCTTGCAGTCCAAGGGGCTCTCAAGAGTCTTCTCCAACACCACAGTTCAAAAGCATCAATTCTTTGGCACTCAGCCTTCTTCACAGTCCAACTCTCACATCCATACATGACCACAGGAAAAACCATAGCCTTGACTAGATGAACCTGTGTTGGCAAAGTAATGTCTCTGCTTTTTAATATGCTATCTAGGTTGGTCATAACTTTCCTTCCAAGGAGCAAGCATCTTTTAATTTCATGGCTGCAGTCACCATCTGCAGTGAATTTGGAGCCAAGAAAAATAAAGTCTGACACTGTTTCCACTGTTTCCCCACCTATTTCCCATGAAGTGATGGGACCGGATGCCATGATCTTCGTTTTCTGAATGTTGAGTTTTAAGCCAACTTTTTCACTCTTCACTTTCACCTTCATCAAAAGGCTTTTAGTTCCTCTTCACTTTCTGCCATAAGGGTGGTGTCATCTGCATATCTGAGGTTATTGATATTTCTCCTGGCAGTCTTGATTCCAACTTGTGTTTCTTCCACTCCAGTGTTTCTCATGATGTATTCTGCATATAAGTTAAATAAACAGGGTGACAGTATACAGCCTTGACGTACTCCTTTTCCTATTTGGAACCAGTCTGTTGTTCCATGTCCACTTCTAACTCTTGCTTCCGGATCTGCAAACAAATTTCTCAAGAGGCAAATTAGGTGGTCTGGTATTCCCATCTCTTTCAGAATTTTCCACAGTTTATTGTGATCCACACAGCCAAAGGCTTTGGCATAGTCAATAAAGCAGAAATAGATATCTTTCTGGAACTCTCTTGCTTTTTCCATGATCCAGCGGATGTTGGCAATTTGATCTCTGGTTCCTCTGCCTTTTCTAAAACCAGCTTGAACATCTGGAAGTTCACGGTTCACATATTGCTGAAGCCTGGCTTGGAGAATTTTAAGCATTAATTTACTAGAGTTTAGATGAGTGGAATTGTGCGGTAGTTAGAGCATTCTTTGGCATTTCCTTTCTTTGGGATTGGAATGAAAACTGACCTTTTCCAGTTCTGTGGCCATTGCTGAGTTTTTCAAATTTGCTGGCATATTGAGTGCAGCACTTTCACAGCATCATCTCTCAGGATTTGGAATGGCTCAACTGGAATTCCATCACCTCCACTAGTTTTGTTCGTAGTGATGCTTTCTCAGGCCCACTTGACTTCACATTCCAGGATGTCCGGCTCTAGGTCAGTGATCACACCATCGTGATTATCTGGGTCGTGAAGATCTTTTTTGTACAGTTCTTCTGTGTATTCTTGCCATCTCTTCTTAATATCTTCTGCTTCTGTTAGGTCCATACCATTTCTGTCCTTTATTGAGCCCATCTGTTCATCAAATGTTCCTTTGGTATCTCTGATTTTCTTGAAGCAATCTCTAGTCTTTCCCATTCTGTTGTTTTCCTCTATTTCTTTGCATTGATCGCTGAAGAAGGCTTTCTTATCTCTTCTGGCTATTCTTTGGAACTCTGCATTCAGATATTTATATCTTTCCTTTTCTCCTTTGCTTTTCACAGCTATTTGTAAGGCCTCCCCAGACAGCCATTTTGCTTTTTTGCATTTTTTTCCATGGGGATAGTGTTGATCCCTGTCTCCTGTACAATGTCACGAACCTCATTCCATAGCTCATCAGGCACTCTTATCTATCAGACCTAGTCCCTTAAATCTATTTCTCACTTCCACTGTATAATCATAAGGGATTTGATTTAGGTCATACCTGAATGGTCTAGTGGTTTTCCCTACTTTCTTCAATTTAAGTCTGAATTTGGCAGTAAGTTGTTCATGGTCTGAGCCACAGTCAGCTACTAGTCTTGTTTTTGCTGACTGTATATAGCTTCTCCATCTTTGGCTGCAAAGAATATAATCAATCTGATTTCGGTGTTGACCATCTGGTGATGTCCATGTGTAGAGTCTTCTCTTGTGTTGTTGGAAGAGGGTGTTTGCTATGACCAGTGCTTTTTCTTGGCAAAACTCTATTAGTCCTTGCCCTGCTTCATTCCGTATTCCAAGGCTAAATTTGCCTGTTACTTCAGGTGTTTCTTGACTTCCTACTTTTGCATTCCAGTCCCTTATAATGAAAAGGACATCTTTTTTGGGTGTTAGTTCTAAAAGGTGTTGTAGGTCTTCATAGAACTGTTCAACTTCAGCTTCTTCAGCATTACTGGTTGGGGCATAGACTTGGATTACTGTGATATTGAATGGTTTGCCTTGGAAATGAACAGAGATCATTCTGTCATTTTTGAGTTTGCATCCAAGTACTGCATTTCAGACTCTGTTGTTGACCATGATGGCTACTCCATTTCTTCTGATGGATTCCTGCCCGCAATAGTAGATATAATGGTCGTCTGAGTTAAATTCACCCATTCCAGTCCATTTCAGTTTGCTGATTCCTAGAATGTCGACATTCACCCTTGTCATTTCTTGTTTGACCACTTCCAATTTGCCTTGATTCATGGACCTGACATTCCAGGTTCCTATGCAATATTGCTCTTTACAGAATCAGACATTGCTTCTATCACCAGTCAGATTCACAACTGGGTATTCTTTTTGCTTTGGCTCCATCCCTTCATTCTTTCTGGAGTTATTTCTCCACTGATCTCCAGTAGCATATTGGGCACCTACTGACCTGGGGAGTTTCTCTTTCAGTATCCTATCATTTTGCTTTTTCATACTGTTCATGGGATTCTCAAAGCAAGAATACTGAAGTGGTTTGCCATTCCCTTCTCCAGTGGACCACATTCTGTCAGATCTCTCCACCATGACCCGTCCATCTTGGGTTGCCCTATGGGCATGGCTTAGTTTCATTGAGTTAGACAAGGCTGTGGTCCTAGTGTGATTAGATTGACTAGTTTTCTGTCAGTATGGTTTCAGTGTGTCTGCCCTCTGATGCCCTCTTGCAACACCTATCGTCTTACTTGGGTTTCTCTTACCTTGGGCGTGGGGTATCTCTTCACGGCTGCTCCAGCAAAGTGCAGCCAATGCTCCTTACCTTGGACGAGGGGTATCTCCTCACCGCCACCCTTTCTGACCTTCAACGTGGGATAGCTCCTCTAGGCCCTCCTGTGCCTGAGCAGCCATGGCCTGGGGTTGGTCCTCCCGCCCACCACCTCTGGCCTCGGGCGTGGGGGCATGGGGTAGCTCTTCCAGCCCGCCCACTGCCCCTGGCCTCGGGCTTAAGGGCGTGGGGTATCTCCTCCCGGCCGCCCCCTCCCCGCCCCCGACCTCGGACGTGGGGTAACTCCTCTTGGCCGCCGACCTTCGGGCACGGGGTCCTCCCGGCTTCTGCCCGTGATCTCGGACATTGGGTAGCTCCTCTCCGCTGCGTTTTAGCGTGCCCGTCGCAGCCACCTGGAATTTAGAAAGATGGTAATGATGACCCTGTATGTGAGACAGCAAAAGAGACACAGATGCACAGAAGAGTCTTTTGGACTCTGTGGCAGAGGGCGAGGGTGGGATGATTTGTGAAAATGGCATTGAAACATGTATATTATCATATGTGAAATGAATCGCCAGTCCAGGTTCGATGCATGATACAGGGTTCCTGGGGCTGGTGCACTGGGATGACCCAGAAGGATGGGATGGGGAGGGAGGTGGGAGGGGGGTCCAGGATGGGGAACACGTGTACCCCCATGGTGTATTCATGTCAATGTATGGCAAAACCAATACAATATTGTAAAGTAATTAGCCTCCAATTAAAATAAATAAATTTATACATTTTAAAAGAAGAAACATGTATATTACCATATGTAAAATAGATGACCAGTGAAAGTTCAATGCATCAAGCAGGGCACTCAAAACCAGTGCTCTGGACAACCGAGAGGGATGGAGTGGGAAAGGAGGTGGGAGGGGGGTTCAGGATGGGAGCGTCACATGTACACCCATGGCTGATTCATGCTGATGTATGGCAAAACGCACCACAATATTATAAAGTAACTATCCTTCAATTAAAATAAATAATTTTTAAATAAATAAATAAATAAAAACCACACACACACACACACACACAAACCCACCTCAAATCAAGGGTCATCTCCTCCAGGACCCCCCACTTTGAAGAGATAGTCCTTTTGCATGATCTTGTGGCACTGTATCCTGTGACATCACTGCCTGCATATGACATTACACACCCTGTGTGCATGCATGCTAAGTCACTTCAGTCGTGTCCAACGCTGTGTGACCCTGTGGACTGCAGCCTGCCAGACTCCTCTGTCCATGGGATTCTCCAGACAGGAATACTGGGGTGGGTTGCCGTGCCCCCCTCCTCCAGGGGATCTTCCCAACCTAGGGATTGAATCCACATCTCTTACATTGGCAGGCGGGTTCTTTACCACTAGCGACGCCTGGAAAGCCCATTATATACACCGTGCTGTGCTGTGCTCTGCTGTGCTGCTGCTTAGTTGCTCAGTCATGTCTGACTCTGCAACTCCACGGACTGCAGCCCGCCAGGCTCCTCTGTCCATGAGGATTCTCCAGGCAAGAATACTGGCATGGGTTTCCATGTCCTCCTCCAGGGGATCTTCCCAACCCAGGGATTGAACCCAGGTCTCCCACATTACAGGTGGATTCTTTAGTGTCTGAGCCTCCTGGGAAGCCCAAGAATACTGGAATGGTTAGCCTATCCCTTCTCCAGGGGATCTTCCTGACCCAGGAATCAAACCTGGTTCTCCTGCATTATAGGCAGATTCTTCACCAGCTGAGCTACCAGAGAAGCCCCATTACATAACCTAGTGATTGGTTATTTACATGTCTGTCTCTCCCTTTAGATTTCCAACTCTTAAAGGCAGGGACTGTGACTGTCTGAATGCTCATGCTTAACACAAAGCTTCCTGTCACATAGATTTCCAGCATGCTTTTGTTGAAGCAATGAATCGTCGTCCATGCTACCTCTCTCTCCTTCATGCCCTATGGCTTGCCCTTCCTCAAGTCCTACCCACATCAAAAGACATCTCCAATACATTAATTACTCTCCATCTTTACAACTCTGCTTCAAGCCACCATCCTCTATCAGGTGGACCTACATAACAGCCTTCTAATTGTCTAAATTACTTTAACCCTAGCAATCTAGTTCCCATACAAGAGTTGATGGGGTGGGGGCGGGGGTTGGGTCTAAATTGGAGAGCTCATCATGTCACTCACTAGCCAGAAAGTCTTTAGTGGTACCCATTAAAAGCAGCTCAATAAAAAGCTTGAGGGACATTAAAAATCTTAATTTTAGTAAGAAAAATTCCTACAAACTTATACCCCAGGATGATTTAACCTCTAAAACACATTAAGAACTACTATAGGGCTGTAAGGTGCCTCCTTAACATTTAATAAAGAAAAATAGTTCTTCAGTATCTAGAGCTAACTCATTTTCTCTGCCTTCTGTGCTTAATAATGCCTCAAACTTTTTGATTTAAATCTGATAGAATATTTGATGTAATGGAGAAATAAAGGATTAAAAGTCTTTTCATAATATTTGTACCCAGGAGCTCATGTGTCACCATGGTGAGATTATGCTGTCAGGATATGACATAGAATGATTATGAAGTCATAGGCCCCTAAAACAAGCTGAGCCATTTTAAATCCAGCAGTTTCCTTGGGAGAGGAAACAGGACAACAAGGTCCTGGACATGAATCTCTTCATTTATGTCCTCCTTTTATCAATTTGGACAAGTAGTTGTTTAGATAGAAATGAAAGCAATGGATCTGCTACTGCAGGTATGTCCCTAACCTTAAAACCTAGAAATTATGATCTATTATGTTAAATGTATTCCAGTACTTAATTAGACAAGCTAGCTGTGTATAAGAAATCTGCTGTTTATTCTACTTTACTATGAGTAGGTATTCGAGAATTTCTAGGACAACACCTGAAAGTTTTACTTCTGTGTAAACATTCCAAACATAGAAACATGAAGAGTACAGCCTTACTGTCCCCTTTCATTCCCCTTCCCCACCCAATCCACCAACCCCTGCCCCTTCCCCTCCAGCCATACCAGAAAATTCTATGTGAATGAATCTAGCATGGTACCTAACACATAGTAGGTTTCAAGAACTGTGTTTTCTTGTCCCATCCCTTTTCCCACCATACACATTCACACACACATCAACACTCCAGTGCATTCACACATTCAAATACCTAGGTAATGGGTTGAACAAGCCATGACGTGGGGTAACCTAGGTAATTATACTGATTAGCCAAAGACAGCTCCCAGATTTGGCTTGTAGACTGTGGCTGGCAGGGGAGGTGATAGAGGGAGGAATTTGGCAGTGGTTATCATGCTTAAAGAAATAATTGATGATGAGATTTGACTTGGATCTGCAGTAACAAACCCCCATCAAAATGGAAGCAAACTTGGTTCCCAAGCACATTTTCTAATGATACATGTTCTTTCATAGTAACTACACATGCTGAATTCAAGCAGACCAAACTGCAGGAATTACGGCGACGTCTACTCATTATTGTAATTGGTACCCTTATCACTGGCTATATGGTCTCGTGTACCTGCTTGCTTCACTATAGCTGTGATAGCGAGGAAGCCCATACAGCAGCCAAGTAAGTCTTACACCTTTGAATAAAAGTACAAGGTTGTGGGGAGGCACGCGTTCTTCACTATACTCTATAACTGTGAGAGCGGGGAAGTCCCCAAAGCAGCAACATTAAGTCTTACACCTTTGAACTAAAAATACAAAGTGGCCGGGTGTAGGGGTGAGGTGAGGAGGTGGGTGTGCATGCGCATGAGGAACTGTACCTGCACACGCATGCGCACTCACACGTAAGCGGGTTCACTGTTGTTTTGTTACTTACCATTAACTTGAGACTTCAGAAGAGCTACCAACATCTTGTGGGCTGGATATGTTCACTTAAATGAAGCTCTTAAATTATCTCAAGTACATTATCAACTTTAGCCAAAACTATCTCCTATTCAGGGTTCACTTGAGCCCCAGGCTGCTAATTTCATTGTAAGTTGAGTCTATGAAAAGAGGGAATGACTATCAAAATAAGACAGAATCAAAATCTTCTCAGGGGAGAAGGAGTTGGGTCTCTGCATTCCAAAGATAGTAACACATTTTGGATAATCTATCATTTTGAGATGTAATAACATGAAAAATTTTCAACTGTGTTCAGTGATTCTAGTCCCTGGCTTTAATATAGGAGGATTAGGCTGGCACTTGATATACCAGGTCTCTAAAAATTTCCCAATCCAAGGACTGGTGACTGAAATATACCACTGTTCTATTCCTTCAGTTTTAGAGTTAGCTTGTGAGGATTAATATGTATGGTTACAAACCTTGATGGTGTAAATATGATAGGAAAACAATGAATTTGGTCTAAGACTTTTTTATGTGACAGGTTGTGACATTTGTGCCTCAGTTGCATATCAACTTGTGGCTTTTTTGTAAAAACTATAATTTCTGGATTAGATAAATTCTCTCTCTCCCTCTCAACAGTAGATTTGAAACAAGTTTGTGTCATTGCGTATATAGACTATATGGTTATCCACTGTGGTTGAAACAGCAAAATTAAGAAAAAGAAAAAGAAAAAGCATTCAACACGAGTTCAAACCTGTAACCTGACTCATAGTTTTCACCACACTCTGATTCTTACTGTGTTCAATTTTCCTGCTAGAGCCACAAAAAGACCACAAGTCTAAATTGACACAATAGCCCATATTTTCTGGTAACAGCAATCTTACTCCTCTGATTTAAATTGTCATATTCCAAATCCTCTGTATTTTCAGGGACAAGAAAGAAGATATCACCATCAAGGCATCCAGGTCATCTAAAATATCATTTACTGACTCCAAGTCACCGACTGCTGGTCTGGGTGATCCAGAAAGACAATCCGTGGTATCCAGAATAGATAAGTCATCTGGGCCCTCAAGTCCACGAAAAGTTCCTTCAAGTGCAGAAAAGTTAGTCAGGCCCTCGAGTCAAAAAAAACCATCCAAGCCATCAGCTCCCAAAAAAGTGTTAGGATCACCCCCCCAGGAAAAGTTGCATAGAACACGCAGTCCAAAAAAGACACATAGGCAGGCTCATGCCCATAAGCCAGTCAGTCAGGTCAGTCCATCCTATCCAGAGAAGGTCATCAAGCCAACTTGGCCACTAAGTCTACAGTGTCGGGCCAAGCCAACCAAAACTCCTCTACCCTATCCAAAGAATCAAAGCTTCCCTGAGCAATCAAGTGTAGATAAACTGACCAAACGCCAGAGATATCTTAAACTAAAATGCCCAGCTAGTGCAGGTAGGGCAGAAATATTATCTAGGCCTCATCCAGTGAAGTTTTGTCGATGCTACAAGGAAAAGTGCCTTGTTTGCAGAGCTGTTTCTGAGCCGTTCATCACTCATGTTTCAGACGCAAATAAAAAGCATGTTCCAGTTCCACTGTTTTCACGCGAATTGAAGCACTTTTACAAGTCGTATAAAAAGAAACAACCCAAATACAACACACTGTATGGCAACATGAGTGACAGTGATATCACAACATACAACAGTGATGGTGAGAGTGACAGGGAGGTGATTATAATGTGCAATATAAAATGCAAGGAAGACATCTATAAAAACTCCCGAAATAATTAAGGGATCAAAAGAAAGACCACCCATGCAGAAGAAGCAAGCTTCTATCAATTATTATATGCTCACCATATTTAAGAACCTGGTAGAGGAAAACTCCACTTGGTATCACTATTGAGATTAGACTTATATCCATCTCGAGGCAATTTACTTGAAAAATAGTAAATAAATGTGTGACATAACAACTGATTTTGTTGTAATTATTATTGTATTTTAGAGGTATAAATCTCTTTGGGAAGTATCTTAGATCTACTTGGGCAAATTCTGGGAGATGGTGAGGGACAGGGAAACCCAGCCTGCTGCAGTCCATGGGGTCGCACAGAGTTGGACACGACTTGATGCCTGAACAACAACAATGTAGATCTGGTCACTTGGATGGGCTTCCCAGCTGGTGCAGTGGTAAAGAATCCACCTGCCAATGGAAGAGATGTGGGTTTGATCCCTGGGTTGGGAAGATCCTTTGGAGGAGGAAATAGCAACCCACTCCAGTAGTCTTGCCTGGGAAATTCCATGGACAGAGGAGACTGAAGGGCTACAGTCGATGGGGTCGAAAAGAGTTGGACACAGGCACACGCTTAAATACGAACCAGTCACACACACACACACACACACAAATATAGAAAGGGATTGCAAGATGGGTACCCTGGGCTCCTCTTCCCCTTGGATTAGCCCTCAATTGAAGTCTCAACCCAACTATCTTTTAAATTTTGACAGAGTGTCCTCACAGTTTAAGACTGTCTTTCTCTGGTGCCCAGTGTGTGGCGGAAATGGTTCTGTGTGCTTGATTCTGGCTGCATTGGGGAAATTCCTGATAGTTATTTCCTTTTTTAAAACATATTTATTTGACCATGCCAGTTCTTAGTTGTGGCATGCAAACCCTTGGCTGCAGCATGTGATTCTCTGACCAGGGATAGAACCCAGACCCCCTGCATTGGGAGTGTGGAGTTTTAGCCACTGAACCACCAGGGAAGTCCCAATACTCATTTCTAATACCACTGCCTCTGATGACTGCTACCAAAGTAAGGGTCCAGGCTCCAGCCCCCACTCTCAAGGTTGTTGATTCTTTTGGTTACCCTTCAAATTGATAAAGAGAGTTTGCCCTGTTGTGCATTCTCAGAATGGCCCAGATAGAGGTCGGATATCTACCCATTTTCTTCACAGGGTACCTTCTTACTTAGAATCCAGAGGGCTGGGAGGCCAGGGGAAAACCTTGGAGTTATATTTTCTAGCTTCCTCACTGATGAGAGGTTATCCCTGCCCACTTCCAAGAGCATGGTTCAGAAAAACAGACAAAATCCTGCAGTCCCAGCCTATATTCTAGTACAGTGAGGTCAGTCCCCTGTCACATTCAGCAGGGTCAGTTAAATTCCATAGCTAGCATATATTGGATGTGTACTACTTGCCAGACATTGTACTAGTCCCTTTATGTCTGGGATATCTGAAGGCCACCCTCCCCTCAATTTTACTGATTTAGAAAAAGGACTCACAAGACTCAAAAGCAGATTATAGTCATGGCTGAGTTTTATTAGAGCAAAAATATACAAATCAAGAGCAACAGGAAAAAGACTTCTTTTTGGGTGAATCAGAGAGGTTGGACATGTGCTTTTGAGTACTTGCCCCTCTGGGGCCACCTGGGACATGCTCTCTTCTCTAGCAAGAAACTAGAGGCATGTGTGCAACATGGCTCTGCCCAGGGAAGCCTCAGCATCTGAGGCTTTTATGGAGAACAGATTCCATAGGTACATCATGCTCCATGACCAGACATGGCAAGTGAAACTCAGGATCCCAACAATGACACCAGATGCACATTATCGATGTTGATGTTTGTGCCAAGCAATCAGGTGAACAAAACATGATCATCAACCAATTAACATTAGAACATTCCCCCTGGGTTGACCAATAGTCAAATCATGGTTTCCAGTTCCCTTGACATACAAGGACCAAACAACCAGACCTGCTGTGTTAACACTTTCCTCACATTCACATATTTTATTTAATGCCCAACAGTCCCCTATTATATGGACTACCATATGAGTTAACCGATGCTCTGTAACATATAGTAAGATCACATCTAGCAATTGATTGAATCAAGATATGAATCTATGACTGACTTAAGTTCAAATTTTCATTATGCTGTACTGCCTTCTCACTTTCAGTTTCTGGGGTATGTGTTTATTCTCAGATCACCCAGTCCACTGGCATCAGCAAAGCCCTTACCTGACTTTTAATCAATCTGGACCATCCTCCTAACTTACCAGGAGCATATAAATATGTTGCTTTTTAAACCACACTTAATTATAGAGTAGGAGTCTACAGAATATTTGAAGCTCATTCAACGTGAAAAATTCTAGGTGCATTAGTATGGGGCTTCACACATAAAAACAATATAAAATATGTAAAAAGAAAACATGTACCCTGAGTTAGAGAAGAAATATTCCAAAAAAGAAAAAATAATAATTTTTTTTACCAGTCAAATCTTCCACAAGTGAATACCTAAAAGAACTCGTCTCACTTCAAAGGATAGTTTTTGACACTTCTTGGCAATGTCCTGGTTTAAGTAAGAGGGCTCTGAATCTCTGTTTGCTAGCCTTCTTGCAACATTGTCTTACCTGTCATGATACCTTTCTTCTGTCTGGCTCCCATTTTATATTTCCGGGTTCAGCAAGTGTCAGGGCTGTGTGTCAGTCAGTCCTTGGCTTCCTTACATTTCCGGCCACCAGGGGTCGCTGTGAAGCCAGTTTCAAACGTGGTCCTTCCCTCTAAGACCATCAGCGCTGTGTTTCCCTTTCATCCACATTCCTTACCTTCATCTCCAAAACTCATAGCTTGTTCCTGTCTATGGAACTAAAATCGTTAGTTCTTCAGTCATGTCCAACTCTTTCTGGCTCCGTGGATTGTAGCCCACCTTGCTTCTCTATCGACGGAATTCTCCAGGCAAGAATACTGGAGTAGGCAATCATTCCTTTCTCTAGGGGATCTTCCAGACCCAGGGATCCAACTCAGGTCTCCAGCATTGCAGGCAGATTCTTTACCATCTGAGCTACCAGGGAAGCTCTGGGGTCACAGAGAGTATGACACAACTGAGTGACTAACACAACAATAACAATGGAACTGAAATTAATTATATTTTGCTCCTTTTATTCAGTAAGTTCACTTCAGTTCAATCGCTCAGACCTGTCCAACTCTTTGTGATCCCTTGGACTGCAGCATGCCAGGCTTGCCTGTCCACCACCAAATCCAGGAGCTTACTCAAACTCATGTCCATCGAATGGGTGATTCCATCCCACCATCTCATTCTCTGTCATCCCCTTCTCCTCCCGCCTTCAATCTTTCCTAGCATCAGAGTCTTTTCATGAGTCAGTTCTTTGCATCAGGTGGCCAACGTATTGGAGCTTCAGCTTCAGTATCAATCCTTCCAAGGAATATTCAGGACTGATTTCCTTTAGGATTGACTGGTTAGATCTCCTTGACTGGTTGAATCTCACTTTATTCAATAAAGTGCTTTCTAAAAACCTATCCCTTAAAATAAAGTGCAAAAATGCAGATTTCAAACATTTCCAACATGTATTTCTACATGAAATTCTATAAGCATGGAAGTACACAACATTGTAAATCAACTTTACTTCAATTAAATTTTTAAAAATTAAACTTTTAAAATTTAAAAAATTTAAGAAATTATATACACAATGGAATATTACTCAGCTATAAAAGGAATGCATTTGAGTTAGTCCTAATGAGGTGGATTAAACTTGAGTTTATTATACAGAGTGAAGTAAGTCAAAAATAGAAAGACAAATACTGTATAGTAACACATACATGCGGAACCTAGAAAGATGGTACTGATGATCCTACATGGAGGGCAGCAAAGGAGACACAGATGTAAAGGACAGACTTTTGGATTCAGTGGGAGAAAGAGAGGGTGGGATGATTTGAGAGAACAGCATTGAAACATATACATTACCATATGTAAAATAGATAGCCAGAGTGCGTTTGAGGTATGAGGCAGGGCCAGGGCACCTAAAGCAGGTGCTCTGTGACAACCTGGAGGGATGGAGTGGGGTGGGAGTTGGGAGGGGGTTTCAGGAGGGAAGGGACACAAGTATACCTATGGCCAATTCATGTTGCTATTTGACAAAAACCATCACAATACTGTAAAATAATTATTCTCCAATTAAAATAAAGGCATAAATTTTTTAAAAAGAAATTATAGAAACATGTAGCTGAAAGGATGCTTAGAAATCCTCTCTTCTATCTCCTGTGGGGAGAGGGGGCTGTGAAGAGCTGAAGGAATGCTCACTCAGCTAGAAGACTACGTTTTACCAGGCTAACAGGGTTGAGGATGCTAGCTCGCTGTGGCATGTGCCTGGTCGGCAGATCTTTAAGTGGCAACAGAGAAGTGCTACACCAGATGAGGGATATTTAAAAGTCTCCAGTTTTATCGACTCTCAAAATCCTCCAGTCCCTGCCACATCGTGAAATTCCTAAGAATTACAAGCAACAAAGGAAGGGAACTAGAAGTAGGAATAAAGTTTTCTGAGAGCTTCAGTCAAATATCTCCTTAAAGGCAACCTATATCAGTTCAGGTCAGTCCAGTTCAGTCGGGCAGTCATGTCTGACTCTTTGCAACCCAATGAATCACAGCACGCCAGATCTCCCTGTCCATCACCAACTCCCGGAGTTCACTCAGACTCACGTCCATCGAGACAGTGATGCCATCCACCCATCTCATCCTCTGTCGTCCCCTTCTCCCCCTGGCCCCAGTCCCTCCCAGCATCAGAGTCTTTTCCAATGAGTCAACTCTTCGCATGAGGTGGCCAAAGTACTGGAGTTTCAGCTTTAGCATCATTCCTTGCAATGAAAACCCAGGGCTGATCGCCTTCAGAATGGACTGGTTGGATCTCCTTGCAGTCCAAGGGACTCTCAAGAGTCTTAGCCAACACTACAGTTCAAAAGCATCAATTCTTCGATGCTCAGCTTTCTTCACAGTCCAACTCTCACATCCATACATGACCACTGGAAAACCATAGGCTTGACAAGATGGACCTTTGTTGGCAAAGTAATGTCTCTACTTTTCAATATGCTGTCTATGTTGGCCATAAGTTTGCTTCCAAGGAGTAAGCATCTTTTAATTTCATGGCTGCAGTCACCATCTGCAGTGATTTTGGAGCCCCAAAAAATAAAGTCTGACACTGTTTCCACTGTTTCTTCATCTATTTCCCATGAAGTGATGGGACACATGCCATGATCTTCGTTTTCTGAATGTTGAGCTTTAAGCCAAATTTTTCACTCTCCACTTTCACTTTCATCAAGAGGGTTTAAGTTCCTCTGCACTTCCTGCCATAAGGGTGGTGTCATCTGCATATCTGAGGTTATTGATATTTCTCCCAGCAATCTTGTTCTAGCTTGTGCTTCTTCAAGGCCAGCGTTTCTCATGATGTACTCTGCATAGAAGTTAAATAAGCAGGGTGACAATATACAGCCCTGACGTACTCCGTTTCCTGTTGGGAACCAGTCTGTTGTTCCATGTCCAGTTCTACTGTTGCTTCCTGACCTGCATATAGGTTTCTCAAGAGGTAGGTCAGGTGTTCTGGTATTCCCATCTCTTTCAGAATTTTCCACAGTTTATTGTGATCCACACAGTCAAAGGCTTTGGCATAGTCAGTAAAGCAGAAATAGATGCTTTTATGGAACTCTCTTGCTTTTTCGATGAACCAGCAGATGTTGACAATTTGATCTCAGGTTCCTCTGCCTTTTTTAAAACCAGCTTGAACATCTGGAAATTCACGGTTCATGTATTTCTGAAGACTGGCTTGGAGAATTTTGAGCATTACTTTACTAGCCTGTGAGATGAGTGCAATTGTGCGGTAGTTTGAGCATTCTTTGGCATTGCCTTTCTTTGGGATTGGAATGAAAACTGACCTTTTCCAGTCCTGTGGGCACTGCTGAGTTTTCCAAATTTGCTGGCATATTGAGTGCAGCACTTTCACAGCATCATCTTTCAGGATTTGGAATAGCTCAACTGGAATTCCATCACCTCCACTAGTTTTGTTCGTAGTGATGCTTTCTAAGGCCCGCTTGACTTCACATTCTAGGTTGTCTCGCTCTAGGGGAGTGATCACACCATCGTGATTATCTTAGTCTTGAACATCTTTTTTGTAGAGTTCTTCTGTGTATTCTTGCCACCTCTTCTTAATGTCTCTGCTTCTGTTAGGTCCATTCCATTTCTGTGCTTTATCGAGCCCATCCTTGCATGAAATGTTCCCTTGGTATCTCGAATTTTCTTGAAGAGATCTCTAGTCTTTCCCATTCTGATGTTTTCCTCTATTTCTTTGCATTGATCACTGAGGAAGGCTTTCTTATCTCTCCTTGCTATTCTTTGGAACTCTGCATTCAGATGCCTATATCTTTCCTTTTCTCCTTTGCTTTTCACTTCTCTTCTATTCACAGCTATTTGTAAGGCCTCCCCAGACAGCCATTTTGCTTTTTTTGCATTTCTGTTCCATAGGGATGGTCTTGATCCCTGTCTCCTGTACAATGTCACGAACCTCCATCTATATTTCATCAGGCACTCTATCAGATCTAGTCCCTTAAATCTATTTCTCATTTCCACTGTATAATCATAAGGGATTTGATTTAGGTCATACCTGACCTAAATGGTCTAGTGGTTTTCCCTACTTTCTTCAATTTAAGTCTGAATTTGGCAATAAAGTGTTCATGATCTGAGCCACAGTCAGCTCCGAGTCTTGTTTTTATTGACTGTATAGAGCTTCTCCATCTTTGGCTGCAAAAAATATAATCAATTTCATTTCGGTGTTAACCATCTGGTGATGTCCATGTGTAGTCTTCTCTTGTGTTGTTGGAAGTGGGTGTTTGCTATGAGCAGTGCATTTTCTTGGCAAAACTCTATTAGTCTTTGCCCTGCTTCATTCCATGTTCAAAGGCAAAAGTTGCCTGTTACTCCAGGTGTTTCTTGACTTCCTACTTTTGCATTCCAGTCCCCTATAATGAAAAAGACATCTTTTTTGGGTGTTAGTTCTAAAAGGTGTTGTAGGTCTTCATAGAACCATTCAACTTCAGCTTCTTCAGCGTTACTGGTTGGGGCATAGTCTTGGATTACCATGATATTGAATGGTTAGCCTTGGAAACGAACAGAGATCATTCTGTCGTTTTTGAGATTTCAAAAGTACTGCATTTCAGACTCTTTTGTTGACCATGATGGCTACTCCATTTCTTCTGAGGGATTCCTGCCCTCAGTAGTAGATATAATGGTCATCTGAGTTAAATTCACCCATTCCAGTCCATTTTAGTTTGCTGATTCCTAGAATGTCGACATTCACTCTTGCCATCTCTTGTTTGACCACTTCCAATTTGCCTTGATTCATGGACCTGACATTCCAGGTTCCTATGCAATATTGCTCTTTACAGCATTGGACCTTGCTTCTATCACCAGTCATATTCACAGCTGGGTATTGTTTTTGCTTTGGCTCCATCCCCTCATTCTTTCTGGAGTTATTTCTCCACTGATCTCCAGTCACATATTGGGCACCTACTTACCTGGGGAGTTTCTCTTTCAGTATCCTATCATTTTGCCTTTTCATACTGTTCATGGGGTTCTCAAGGCAAGAATACTGAAGTGGTTTGCCATTCCCTTTTCCAGTGGACCACTTTCTCTCAGACCTCTCCACCATGACCTTCCCATCTTGGGTGGCCCCATGGGCATCACTTAGTTTCATTGAGTTAGACAAGGCTGTGATCCTAGAGTGATTAGATTGGCTAGTTTTCTGTGATTATGGGTTTCAGTGTGTCTGCCCTTTGATGCCCTCTTGCAACACCTACCATCTTACTTGGGTTTCTCTTACCTCGGAAAAGGGGTATCTCCTCACTGCCGCCGCTCCTGACCTTGAATATGGAATAGCTCCTCCAGGCCCTCCTACGCAGGCACAGCCACCACTCCTTGGACGTGGGGTTGCTCCTCCCGGCCGCTGCCCCTGACCTTGGACGTGGGGTAGCTCCTCTCAGCCATTCCTGTGCCGTCGCAGCCTGGCACTCTCTGCCGCTGCCCTGACCTTGGACATGCGATAACTCCTCTTGACCGCCACCCCTCGGACATGGGGTCTTCCTGGCTTCTGCCCCTGACCTCGGAAGTGGGGTAGCTCCTCTTGGCTGCGCTATGTGCCTGTGTGTTAAGGCTTAGATATGGTCAATTAAATCCTCCAACCCCACTGAAGGCACACACACACACAAGCTGCTAAATGGTCATACCAGTAGAATACAGATCTTCGACCCATTGACATCATACCAGTGCTAGATTGGTTAGGGTTACCTCTAACTTGTTAACATGTATGACCTTAAATTCATGGGAATCCCAGGCTACACCTTCGTATCCATCCCTGTAGATGTGAAGGCCATAAATTAGTGCCACAAATCCACTGAGTTCCATACCAATCACACTCTCTAAGGGTAATAATAGACATAGTTCATAAAGCACCCAACCTTGTTTCATAATTACCAGGTTGATCATTGTTAATATGATTTAATCCTTCCCAACGTAGAGGAGCTTTTAAACTTAAATGACCATAGTCTGCTGTTAACCATGTAGATCTACCCCATAATTGTGGGAATTTTACTTTTCATAGATGAGAGGTTAATTTTTTAATGGAGACTTAGCTCGTCACTCCCTTTGAGTTTAAATCACCCTAAGAGTAATCTTAAATCTATGGCCAGGATCACAACAGGTATTATTAACTGGCCAGGTGAGAGAATCCCATCTAGTAATATTATGAAGATAGAACAGGACTGAACACTCATCTAAAATAAATTTCCTTGTGAGTATCCCTAGAGAACAGAAATCCACCAAGGTAATCCAGAAGTACTAGACACAGGTAACTGGCCACAACCGAACAATTGGATTGCGTTTTAAACTAGCATAGAATCATGTCCATGATAGAAAATTTTGATTAATAGGCATAGGTCCAAGGAATCAAGAAAACATTATAAATGATCATAAAAGTCAGATCAGCATCTTGGGCAAGCTGTCTGCTTCTGATGTCATCTTCTTCTCATCCTAGGGTAGTGTGCTACTGCTGAGTCACTTCAGTCGTGTCCGACTCTGTGCGACCCCAGAGATGGCAGCCCACAAGGCTCCCCCGTCCCTGGGATTCTCCAGGCAAGAACACTGGAGTGGGTTGCCATTTCCTTCTCCAATCCATGAAAGTGAAAAGTGAAAGTGAAGTCGCTCAGTCGTGTCCGACTCTTAGCAACACCATGGACTACAGTCTACCAGGCTCCTCCATCCATGGGATTTCCCAGGCAAGAGTACTGGAGTGGGTTGCCATTTCCTTCTCCCTAGTGTAGTATAGTTTCCTCTGTTTGAGCACTGTTTTAAGGTGAGTTTGAGGTCAGCAGGCCTCTCTATGGACCAGTCCAGCTTAGGGGCCTTTTGGAAGTGGGAGTTAACCCAAGAGTCAATTTCCCTTCAATTTCACTGGGCATGAGCTAGTTAAGAGTTCCTGATGGAAAGGTCCTTCCATCCAGGCTGGAGACAGTTCCTTAAATTATATCTTCTTCCAGTCTTGATTGAAAGTCATGTGTGAGGCACCTGATCTTCACTTAAAGACAGATTACTGAGATTAGCTTCAGAAACAACCCTAGAGTGTCCTTTAATAATTCAATTTTACTTTAGTATACCCTAACAGCAAAGAACCATCAAGAAAATGAGTCTTAGTAGATACAGACCTCCATCAACAAACTAGGATTTAACATTCATTGAAACATCTCTTTCTACCTAAACTCACTGTCATTTTTACCAAATATAACCAAATTGAGACCTGTTTGTAATATAGGTCTGCTCTCAATAAACTTGGCCTGATGACTTATATAACCATAATTGGTCATAGACTTCTTTGCTTTGCTGAGACTTTTATAGAGTCTCAGACTGAACTTTTAAAATAAGAGCTTTCAGGGCTAGGAAAGTCATGCCAAAGGCTTATCACAGATTTTGCCTAACAGATCTAAGTAAACTCCTCCCTTCTCAAGGTCTCCAAAATTCCTTGAGATTTCTGTACCTGTTATTGAGATAATCTTCCTAACTTATCTGATAAATTTACTGGAAACTAAGGGTTTCCAAGCTCTGGAGGGTTCAGATAGAGAGAAAATATTAAATGTTTCAATTTGTTTATAAAATATAATTTTACCAAATTACTGTCATAATTCATTTGAGGGGAAGGTTTTTTTTACACCTGGAAAACACAGATTCAAATAAGTAATTTTTCAGAGAGAAACCATAAAAGTTATAAGCATATTCATCAGTTCATTCAGTCCTTTTGTTAAACTTTGTGAAGTCATCAGCTTTTCTATTAGAATTTTTACACAGTTCAAAAACTGGTATTTATCCAAAAGTCCTTTTTATAAATCTTCTTGAAGAGGCAAAACATGGTTAGTGCTATGAGAATATTTTGACATAGTAACTAGAATTATGCCTGGTAACATTTTACCCAAACATATCAGAATTTTAGGAACTTTATACAGTTTCTAGTGTATCTATATTAATAATATTTACCATACAATATAACCCGAGACTTATTGCTAACTTGACAATACCCTCCATGTAACTCTATATACAAAATGAACTTAATTAGTGTAATATCTCTCTCTGGGATGTTGCAGGGCCCTCTGAAGCATCCCAAAGTTAGCTAGAAATCTTCTTCTTTAGAATGATTTAGGAAGTTTTGTGAATAAATATCAAAAAGTTTTAGAACACTCAGTCAGATGGGATTATAGGTCAGGGTGAAACAATACTATTAACTTAGCCAAAGTAACAATAAGGGATTTCAGAACAGATCACTTAAGAGATAAAGAAACTTAAATCTATTATCAGTTCAGTTCAGTTCCATTGCTCAGTCGTCTCCAACTCTTTGAGATCCCATGAACTGCAGCACACCAGGCCTCCCTGTCCATCACAAACTCCCGGAGTTGACTCAAACCCACGTCCATTGAGTCGGTGATGCCATCCACCCATCTCAATCTCTGTCGTTCCCTTCTTCTCCTGCCCTCAATCTTTCCCAGCATCAGGGTCTTTTCAAATGAGTCAGCTCTTCACATCAGGTGGCCAAAGTACTGGAGTTTCAGCTTCAGCATCAGTCCTTCCAATGAACACCTAGGACTGCTCTCCTTTAGGATGGATTGGTTGGATCTCCTAGCAGTCCAAGGGACTCTAAAGAGTCTACTCCAACACCACAGTTCAAAAGCATCAATTCTTCTGTGCTCAGCTTTCTTTATAGCCCATCTCTCACATACATACATGACCACTGGAAAAACCCTAGCTTTGACTAGATGGACCTTTGTTGGCAAAGTAATGTCTCTGCTTTTTAATATGCTGTCTAGGTTGGTCATAATTTTCCTTCCAAGGAGTAAGCGTCTTTTAATTTCATGGCTGCAGTCACCATCTGCAATGATTTTGGAGCCCAGAAAAATAAAGTCAGCCACTGTGTCCACTGTTTCCCCATCTATTTGTGATGAAGTGATTATCAAAGGCAGTTCAATACACCAATACAGTAGAATACACCAGTTCAATACACCAATACAATATACAGTATACTAACGCATATATATGGAATATAACACACACACACACACACACACATATATAAAACGCATATATATGGAATATAGAAAGATGGTAATGATAACCCTGTATGTGAGACAGCAAAAGAGACACAGATATATAGAACAGTCTTTTGGACTCTGTGGGAGAGGAAGAGGGTGGGATGATTTGGGAGAATGGCATTGAAACATGTATAATATCGTATGTGAAACGAATTGCCAGTCCAGGTTCAATGCATGATACAGAATGCTCGGGGCTGGTGCACTGGGTTGACCCAGAGGGATGGTATGGGGCGGGAGGTGGGAGCGGGGTTCAGGATGGGGAACACGTGTACACCTGTGGCAGATTCATGTTGATGTATGGCAAAACCAATACAATATTGTAAAGTAATTAGCCTCCAATTAAAATAAATGAATTTTTTTAAAGAGTCTTCTCCAACACCGCAGTTCAAAAACATCAATTCTTCAGCACTCAGCTTTCTTTATAGTCCATTTCTCACATCATACATGACCACTGGAAAACCCATAGCCTTGACTAGATGGACCTTTGTTGGCAAAGTAATGTCTCTACTTTTTAATATGCTGTCTAGTTTGGTCATAACTTTCTTTCCAAGGAATAAGCCTGTTTTAATTTCATGGCTGTAATCACCATCTGCAGTGATTTTGGAGCCCAGAAAAATAAAGTCAGCCACTGTTTCCACTGTTTCCCCATCTATTTGCCATGAAGTGATTATCAAAGACAGTTGAATGTCTGAAGACATGGTGTCCTCTTAACAGAGAGAAAAGCTAAATTCAAATTTTTGCACCAGCTTACTTTACTTAAAAGGTAAACTTAATTAACTTTATTTTAAACTTAGTCCTAACCATATACAAAACTCTTTCCTCATGCTTCACTTTTCACAAACCTTATCACTTTCTGTACCCATTACTGTGTTCTTCCATCCTGAAAAGCCACCTGTAAGTCACGCTTCCTTCCTTTTCCTTCACAAAATTTAATTCCATTCCTCATACCTTCTTCACCGAAAACACACTTCCTACTTCCTTTAACCATCCAAGAACTGACTTTTATATTAGCATTTTAGACATTGGTGAGCATAAATACAAGTGATAATTTCTAAAACCTTCATTTTAGGATGGCACCAAAGATCACTTCTTTTTAATCCCAAATCTCTTTAGTTTCTCTTTAAGAGTGTTTGGTAATAAATGTTTCAAAACCTTATTTTATTTGGAAATGACTTAAGCTTCCAACATTTAGTTTAGCAGAACCCTTAGAAGTTCAAGTTACCCCAATCTGGATAGACTATTTTAGACAGACATTCCAAAAGCATAATTATTCTTAATAGAGTTGACTAAAGGCTCATATCTCATTTACATTTTTTAGAAGCTTCTTCACTCAGCCAGTAATTTCCTTGCTGACAAACTTGTAACAGATATAATAATATTTAACTTATGTTAAACCTAGGTACAATGAAAATATTCTGCTTAATGTTAAGTACTCTTAGAGATGTCTGCATTATTTAGATCAACAAATAAACATTAATATCAGGTGTTTAATATTGAATATTTCCCAGTTCACATGAACCTGAAATTCAGTTAGGATAATTTCTCTTGTATTTAGAATTATTTGATTTGTAAGCACTTACTTTTTTGTTTGTTTGTTTGTTTTTTAATTTTATTTTATTTTTAAACTTTACAATATTGTATTAGTTTTGCCGAATATCGAAATGAATCCACCACAGGTATACCTGTGTTCCCCATACTGAACCCTCCTCCCTCCTCCCTCCCCATACCCTCCCTCTGGGTCGTCCCAGTGCACCAGCCCCAAGCATCCAGTATCGTGCATCAAACCTGGGCTGGCGACTCGTTTCATACATGATATTATACATGTTTCAATGCTGTTCTCCCAAATCTCCCCACCCTCTCCCTCTCCCACAGTCCATAAGACTGATCTGTACATCAGTGTCTCTTTTGCTGTCTTGTACACAGGGTTATTGTTACCATCTTTCTAAATTCCATATATATGCGTTAGTATACTGTATGGTGTTTTTCTTTCTGGCTTACTTCACTCTGTATAATAGGTTCCAGTTTCATCCATCTCATTAGAACTGATTCAAATGTATTCTTTTTAATGGCTGAGTAATACTCCATTGTGTATATGTACCACTGCTTTCTTATCTATTCATCTGCTGATGGGCATCAAGGTTGCTTCCCTGTCCTGGCTATTATAAACAGTGCTGCGATGAACACTGGGGTACACGTGTCTCTTTCCCTTCTGGTTTCCTCAGTGTGTATGCCCAGCAGTGGGGTTGCTGGATCATAAGGCAGTTCTATTTCCAGTTTTTTAAGGAATCTCCACACTGTTCTCCATAGTGGCTGTACTAGTTTGCATTCCCACCAACAGTGTAAGAGGGTTCCCTTTTCTCCACACCCTCTCCAGCATTTATTGCTTGTAGACTTTTGGATCGCAGCCATTCTGACTGGTGTGAAATGGTACTTCATAGTGGTTTTGATTTGCATTTCTCTGATAATGAGTGATGTTGAACATCTTCTCATGTGTTTGTTAGCCATCTGTATGTCTTCTTTGGAGAAATGTCTATTTAGTTCTTTGGCCCATTTTTTGATTGGATCATTTATTTTTCTGGAGTTGAGCTGTAGGAGTTGCTTGTATATTTTTGAGATTAGTTGTTTGTCAGTTGCTTCATTTGCTATTATTTTCTCCCATTCTGAAGGCTGCCTTTTCACCTTGCTAATAGTTTCCTTTGTTGTGTAGGAGCTTTTAAGTTTAATTAGGTCCCATTTGTTTATTTTTGCTTTTATTTCCAATGTTCTTGGAGGTGGGTCATAGAGGATCCTGCTGTGATGTATGTCGGAGAGTGTTTTGCTTATGTTCTCCTCTAGGAATTTTATAGTTTCTGGTCTTACGTTGAGATCTTTAATCCATTTTGAGTTTATTTTTGTGTATGGTGTTAGAAAGTGGTCTAGTTTCATTCTTTTACAAGTGGTTGACCAGTTTTCCCAGCACCACTTGTTAAAGAGATTGTCTTTAATCCATTGTATATTCTTGCTTCCTTTGTCAAAGATAAGGTGTCCATATGTGCATGGATTTATCTCTGGGCTTTCTATTTTGTTCCAATGATCTATATTTCTGTCTTTGTGCCAGTACCATACTGTCTTGATAACTGTGGCTTTGTAATAGAGCCTGAAGTCAGGTAGGTTGATTCCTCCAGTTCCATTCTTCTTTCTCAAGATAGCTTTGGCTATTCAAGGTTTTTTGTATTTCCATACAAATTGTGAAATTATTTGTTCTAGCTCTGTGAAGAATACCGTTGGTAGCTTAATAGGGATTGCATTGAATCTATAAATTGCTATGGGTAGTACAATAATTTTCACTATATTGATTCTTCCAATCCACGAACATGGTATATTTCTCCATCTATTAGTGTCCTCTTTCATTTCTTTCACCAGTGTTTTACAGTTTTCTATATATAGGTCTTTAGTTTCTTTAGGTAGATATATTCCTAAGTATTTTATTCTTTCCATTGCAATGGTGAATGGAATTGTTTCCTTAATTTCTCTTTCAGTTTTCTCATTATTAGTGTATAGGAATGCAAGGGATTTCTGTGTGTTGATTTTATATCCTGCAACTTTACTATAATCATTGATTAGTTCTAGTAATTTTCTGGTAGAGTCTTTAGGGTTTTCTATGTAGAGGATCATGTCATCTGCAAACAGTGAGAGTTTTACTTCTTCTTTTCCAATTTGGATTCCTTTTATTTCTTTTTCTGCTCTGATTGCTGTGGCCAAAACTTCCAAAACTATGTTGAATAGTAATGGTGAAAGTGGGCACCCTTGTCTTGTTCCTGACTTTAGAGGAAATGCTTTCAGTTTTTCACCATTGAGGATAATGTTTGCTGTGGGTTTGTCATATATAGCTTTTATTATGTTGAGGTATGTTCCTTCTATTCCTGCTTTCTGGAGAGTTCTTATCATAAATGGATGTTGGATTTTGTCAAAGGCTTTCTCTGCATCTATTGAGATAATCATATGGTTTTTATTTTTCAATTTGTTAATGTGGTGTATTACATTGATTGATTTGCGGATATTGAAGAATCCTTGCATCCCTGGCATAAAGCCCACTTGGTCATGGTGTATGATCTTTTTAATGTGTTGTTGGATTCTGATTGCTAGAATTTTGTTAAGGATTTTTGCATCTATGTTCATCAGTGATATTGGCTTGTAGTTTTCTTTTTTTGTGGGATCTTTGTCAGGTTTTGGTATTAGGATGATGGTGGCCTCATAGAATGAGTTTGGAAGTTTACCTTCCTCTGCAATTTTCTGGAAGAGTTTGAGCAGGATAGATGTTAGCTCTTCTCTAAATTTTTGGTAGAATTCAGCTGTGAAGCCATCTGGACCTGGGCTTTTGTTTGCTAGAAGATTTTTGATTACAGTTTCAATTTCCGTGCTTGTGATGGGTCTGTTAAGATTTTCTATTTCTTCCTGGTCCAGTTTTGGAAAGTTGTACTTTTCTAATAATTGGTCCATTTCTTCCACGTTGTCCATTTTATTGGCATATAATTGTTGATAGTAGTCTCTTATGATCCTTTGTATTTCTGTGTTGTCTGTTGTGATCTCTCCATTTTCATTTCTAATTTTATTGATTTTATTTTTCTCCCTTTGTTTCTTGATGAGTCTGGCTAACGGTTTGTCAATTTTATTTATACTCTCAAAGAACCAGCTTTTGGCTTTATTGATTTTTGCTATGGTCTCTTTTGTTTCTTTTGCATTTATTTCTGCCCTAATTTTTAAGATTTCTTTCCTTCTACTAACCCTGGGGTTCTTCATTTCTTCCTTTTCTAGTTGCTTTAGGTGTAGGGTTAGGTTATTTGTTTGACTTTTTTCTTCTTTCTTGAGGTATGCCTGTATTGCTATGAACTTTCCCCTTAGGACTGCTTTTAAAGTGTCCCACAGGTTTTGAGTTGTTGTGTTTTCATTTTCATTCGTTTCTATGCAAATTTTGATTTCTTTTGTGATTTGTTGGTTATTCAGCAGCCTGTTGTTCAGCCTCCATATATTGGAATTTTTAATAGTTTTTCTCCTGTAATTGAGATCTAATCTTACTGCATTGTGGTCAGAAAAGATGCTTGGAATGGTTTCTATTTTTTTGAATTAACCAAGGCTAGATTTATGGCCCACGATGTGATCTATCCTGGAAAAGGTTCCATGTTCGCTTGAGAAAAAGGTGAAATTCATTGTTTTGGGATGAAATGTCCTATAGATATCAATTAGGTCTAACTGGTCTATTGTATCGTTTAACGTTTGTGTTTCCTTGTTAATTTTCTGTTTAGTTGATCTATCCATAGGTGTGAGTGGGGTATTAAAGTCTCCCACTATTATTGTGTTATTGTTAGTTTCTCATTTCATACTTGTTAGCATTTGTCTTACATATTGCGGCGCTCCCGTGTTGGGCGCATATATATTTATAATTGTTATATCTTCTTCTTGGATTGATCCTTTGATCATTATGTAGTGACCATCTTTGTCTCTTTTCACAGCCTTTGTTTTAAAGTCTATTTTATCTGATAGAAGTATTGCTACTCCTGCTTTCTTTTGGTCCCTATTGGCATGGAAAATCTTTTTCCACCCCTTTACTTTCAGTCTGTATGTGTCCCCTGTTTTGAGGTGGGTCTCTTGTAGACAACATATGTAGGGGTCTTGTTTTTGTATCCATTCAGCCAGTCTTTGTCCTTTGGTTGGGGCATTCAACCCATTTACGTTTATGGTAATTACTGATAAGTATGATCCCGTTGCCATTTACTTTATTGTTTTGGGTTCAAGTTTATACACCGTTTTTGTGTTTCCTGTCAGAGAATATCCTTTAGTATTTGTTGGAGAGCTGGTTTGGTGGTGCTGAATTCTCTCAGCTTTTTCTTGTCTGAGAAGCTTTTGATTTCTCCTTCATATCTGAATGAGATCCTAGCTGGGTACAATAATCTGGGCTGTAGGTTATTTTCTTTCATCACTTTAAGTATGTCTTGCCATTCCCTCCTGGCTTGAAGAGTTTCTATTGAAAGATCAGCTGTTATCCTTATGGGAATTCCCTTGTGTGTTATTTGTTGTTTTTCCCTTGCTGCTTTTAATATTTGTTCTTTGTATTTGATCTTTGTTAATTTGATTAATATGTGTCTTGGGGCGTTTCGCCTTGGGTTTATCCTCTTTGGGACTCTCTGGGTTTCTTGGACTTGGGTGATTATTTCCTTCCCCATTTTAGGGAAGTTTTCAACTATTATCTCTTCAAGTATTTTCTCATGGTCTTTGTTTTTGTCTTCTTCTTCTGGGACCCCTATGATTCGAATGTTGTAGCATTTAATATTGTCCTGGAGGTCTCTGAGATTGTCCTCATTTCTTTTAATTCGTTTTTCTTTTATCCTCTCTGATTAATTTATTTCTACCATTCTATCTTCTAATTCACTAATCCTATCTTCTGCCTCTGTTATTCTACTATTTGTTGGCTCCAGAGTGTTTTTAATTTCATTTATTGCATTATTCATTTTATATTGACTCTCTTTTATTTCTTCTAGGTCCTTATTAAACCTTTCTTGCATCTTCTCAATCTTTGTCTCCAAGCTATTTATCTGTGATTCCATTTTGATTTCAAGATTTTGGATCAATTTCACTATCATGATTTGGAATTCATTATCAGGTAGATTCCCTATCTCTTCCTCTTTTGTTTTGTTTGGTGGGCATTTATGCTGTTCCTTTATCTGCTGGGTATTCCTCTGTCTCTTCATCTTGTTTAAATTGCTGAGTTTGTGGTGTCCTTTCTGTATTCTGGCAGTTTGTGGAGTTCTCTTTATTGTGGCATTTCCTCGCTCTGTGTGGGTTTGTACAGGTGGCTTGTCAAGGTTTCTTGTTTAGGGAAGCTTGTGTCGGTGTTCTGGTGGGTGGAGCTGTATTTCTTCTCTCTGGAGTGCAATGAAATGTCCAGTAATGCATTATGGGATGTCTATGGTTTTGGGGTGACTTTGGGCTGCCTGTATCTTGGAGCTCAGGGCTGTATTCCTTGCTACTGGAGAATTTGCTTGGTATGTCTTGCCCTGAAACTTGTTTCACCCAGAGAGGTTTACAGTGTTATATGGAGAAGAGAAGAGTGAGGAGGGAGTTAGAAGTGACCCGAATGAGATGGGGTGGAATCAATAGAGGAGAGAGTGGGCTATTCAGTAATCTCTTCCTTATGTGCACTCCACAACTGGACCGCTCAGAGTTGTTCACAGAGTTATACAGAGAAGAGAAGGAGGAAGGTGGCAAAGGTGGCCAGGAGTATAAATGGGGGGAATGAAAAGGAGGGAGACAGATCCAGCCAGTAATCAGTTCCCTAAGTGTTCTCCACCGTCTGGGACACATAGAAATTCACAGAGTTGGGTAGAGTAGAGAGGGGTTAGGGAGGAGACACAGGCAACCTAGTGGAGAAAAAGGAGAGTCCAAAGGGAGAGAGAGCAGTTAAGCCAGTAATCTCGCTCCCTTGTGAAAAATGGGTACTGAAGATTGGGTTCTTAAAGGTACAAAATTGGTAACAAATACATAAAAGCAAAAATTAAAAATCTAGAGTAGAGTTTGGAATTTCAAAAATACGATGTTAAAGAAAAGAAGAAGGAAAAGAAAGAGAGAAAAAACGAACAAACAAAAACAAACAAGGTCGCAAAAATTATAAAGAAAATATAGGTACAAAATTGATAACTAATACCAAAAAGCAAAAGTTAAAAATCTAGAGTAGAGTTTGGAATTTCAAAAATACAATGTTATTTAAAAGAAGAAGAGAAAGACACAGAGAAAAAGAAAAAGAAAAAAGAAAAAAGGGTCACAGATATTAAAAAAAAAAACTATAGGTACAAAATTGATAACAAATACTAAAAAGCTAAAATAAAAAATCTAGAGTAGAGTTTAGAATTTCAAAAATACAATATTAAAGAAAAGAAGGAAAAAAAAGGTCAAAAAAATATAAAAAATATATATATATATGAAGTTTGCTTTAAAAAAAATAGGGTCTTCTTTTTTTTTTTTTTTGCAAAGTAATCTGTTATAAAACTGGAAATTAAAGGAATAATAGAGGACTTAAAAAAATTTTTTAATTAAAAAAATAATTAAAAAAGAAAGAAAGAATGATCGTACAAATAGTAAAAATATATCTAAGACTTTCTCTGGTTTTGTTGTGAGTATTGTGGGTTCAGTTCATTTTTGGCTAGTTCCTTGGTCCGACTTATATTTCTCAAGATCTATAGGCCCCTTCCTATGTAGATGGTAGTAACCACAGGGTTTTAATCTATTGCCTGTAGCTTCCAAGGCAGTTCCCTCTGTTATAGCTTCTTCTATTTGCTGGTCTCTTCAGTGTCTGGTTTCCACCCTGACACAAAGGGGACAGTGGAGGACACTTTTTTTTTTTTTTTTTTTAGGCGCACTTGTTCAGTCCCGCTGAGGGGAGGTAGGGAGGGATGCTGCAAACAAATAACACTGGCGTGTGCTCGCAGTGCCTCAGCCACACTGGGTCTGCCCCCTGTTCACGGCCCGTGTAGCCTCTCTGCCCATGCTGCTCAGGCTCTAGGTTGCTCTGCCAGGAGCCATCCGTGGCCAGCCCTGGGCTGCCTGTACTTCCCAGGTCCAAGCCGCTCAGGTTCAGGCACTCGGGTAGTCCTCAGAGGCGCAGACTCTTGGTTGGGCCTGCGTTTTGTGCCCTTCCCAGATCCGAGCAGCTCAGGTGATGAGGTGTTTTGCGCGCACGATTGCTGCGACTTATCGCCTCCCCGCCGCTCGGTTATCTAGTTGTGCACCAGCACACCTTCTCAGGCAGATGTTGACCGTCCAGACCCCAAAGAAGTTTTAGAGGGCAAAGAAGCCTGCTTACAGTTTTATAGATAATGTCTCTCTGGGGCTGCGATTGTCCCCTTCCGGCTCTGGCTGCCTATCACCGGAGGGGGATGGTCTGCCGCCGCTATCTCTGTCTAGTCCTTTGTTCCGTGCGAGGGCCTGGGGGTGTCATAGGTTAGGGCTGGCTTTTCGCGTGGTAGATATCCCACAGTCTGGTTTGCTAGCCCAAATTATTTCGCTCAGATAGTGCTCAGGGTATTCAGGCCAGATTCTTGCGATGCAGCCCGAGCCGCGCCTCCCTGCCCAGCCCCCGCTTGCTAATGGCGGATGCAGGCGTCTGCTCTGCTTCTCCACTGGGGGAGTTACCGTAGGGCTCGCAATGTGCGGGTTTTAATTATTTATTTTTCCTCCCTATTATGTTGCCCTCTGTGCTTCCAAGGCTCGGCACAGATTCGGCAGTGAGAAGGTTTCCTGGTGTTTGGAAACTTCTCTCTTTTTAAGACTCCCTTCCCGGGACGGAACTCCATCCCTCCCTCTTTTGTCCCTTTTTTGTCTTTTATATTTTTTCCTACCTCCTTTCGAAGACAGGTTGCTTTTCTGGGTGCCTGATGTCCTCTGCCAGCATCCAGAAGTTGTTTTGTGGAATTTACTCGGCGTTTAAATGTTCTTTTGATGAATTTGTGGGGGAGAAAGTGTTCTCCCCATCCTACTCCTCCGCCATCTTACCTCCTCCTGTAAGCACATACTTTTTTTTTTTAAGGCCTATTAAGTTAGAGCTCATTTATAAACTGATCTCAGCAATCAGCAATATTATATATATATATACATATATATATATATATATATATATATATATATAAAAAGACACACACTGAGACATAAATATATCCGAACAGACATATGAGATCCTATAGCTTTGTTTTCCAAACTTAGTTATGAATAAAAATGGTTGGAATAAGATTTTAAAAGGTTTTGTTCCCTTTCTTTTTTTTTTTCTTTTGCTTTCAGGAATTAGATATGTTATAGATAAGTGATCCTTGGAACTCTGGTCTAAAGGTATATGAGGAGTTATTTCCTCAGGGCAAGAATTCTTAAAGAGAGAATTTTTCCTTCAAGCTTCCTCTGGAGTCTAAAGAATATTGTGACCACATTGTCAAAAATCGTTTGTGTGTGTGTGTGTGTGACCATAGTTTTATTGCTCAACTTGGCCCTGATAACAAGGACAGATTGGTCCCAGCAGAGATTGCCCCTCTGGGGAAGTAGGGGTCTTAGTTTGGTCAGCCCCAGGCTGTTGATTACAGGAGAAAGTCCTGGACATTAGGGAACTTCAGTCCATTTTCCTACCCTATGTCAATAGAGATCTAATATTACAGGCCATCATTTTCATCACTGGATCATAGCTATAGATTGACCAGTCAAAAAAAAATTTTTTTTCCCAAGGGGTTCCCAGGTGGAGTGTGGAACCTTACAGTGAGCAATTCCCACATTAGCTCAAGCAGTTTATACCAGATGTCTGTGCACTCAAACCAAAAGAACAAAACCAAACTGAAGCAGAATTTCACCAGCCAGGAGTCACATTCCAAATGAAACAAAAGGCAAAGAGATATCCAGAAACCAAAAGCCAAGTGGCAAGAGTGCCCTCAAAATGTGGTAAAGTGATGCCCAGAAATCAAAAACCAAATGGCATAAATGTCAAATGTGACATCCCAGTTCGACTAGACCTGAGACCTGGCAAAGTCAGTGCTAGCAGTCTTTTTTAGTTTTGATATAATTTCAAGCAATTTCTTTTTTTTTAATATAAATTTGTTGATTTTCTGCAAAGAAGTTACTCTATCATTTCCTGTTTTAGAAGCTTCTAGATACCAGTCAAAGTAAGCACACCGACCTTTTCAAATTGTGCATGCAAAAAAAAAAAAATCAATTGTGGAATATCAAAAGAACCCCAATTTGACCATTTTAGGTTGAGATCTCCTTCAGTATAATTTCTCCAATTAACTAGTGCTCCGTATGTATTGTACATGAATCTGGCTGGAGTGTTAGTCACACGCTGGTCTTTCTGATACCCCTTTGTTTCTGTTTTTGAGAGATTCTGTTTCCCATTTTAAGCTGAATTTGTCAGGGAGAAAACTCACTAGTGAACTTGTGTACTGGGCCCATGTGCTTCTTGTGAGCTTAACTTCTCCAGGAGTCACCTCAGACTCATTTCAGCTTGTCTTATGTGTCTCGGATTCTGCCTCCAGCAATCTAAGACCACCATGGCTGCTCAGGTCGCTGAATGGCCAGTTCTCATGTGTGACCCCAGGATGAGCAAGCGTTTTAATTAATGTGTGGGTTTCCCTATGGGACCAATGCATGGTATGAGGAGTAGGCCTGGACCACTCCCATGAATTTCTCAGTCACCTGAGAAAACCAAAACCGACCAGGAGGAGACTTGTCTTTTTTCTTCAGAGCAAAGCTCTCATGTATTTTCCTCACTTTTATCCTGACAAATTCTATAAAGGCAGTCAAATTGAGGGAAAGTGTCAGATCAGCCTCTTACTTAACCACTCAGCCAAGACCATACAGTCCCCTACAATGGAGTGTCCTGAGCATCTTTCAGCTGAGACCCGGGTATTCCTTGATTTTTTCCAATCAACACCCCCCTACTCAGTACCTTTCCACTGGGTGGGCAATTCTCCTGGCATCTTTCAGTCGGCCCCCCACCCAGTATCTTTTGACTGGGTGGGAATTCCTCAGTATCTTTCTACCAAGCCCCACTCACTGTCTAGACCATAATTGGGTAGTCCTTGGATGTGTGACCCAAGTCGTGCCCCCCTCCCCACCAGTACGTTCCTACTAGGAGGTGGCAGGTAACCTGCTTCACCGCCAAATAAAACTCAGAATCTCAACCAATATGGGAGATTCAAGAACCAGGAGAGACTTACTCAAATTCGTCTGCACTCCCCGAGGATGCAGATGGGCACAAGGGGCCACTGCTGGTATCAAAGCTCTGGTTCCTCGTGGAGTCCAGTCGAAGAAAGGAAGTCCACTCTGTGTCCCTTCGTGGTCACCATAACTGTCGACTAAAAGAAAAAGATGTACAACTTGAGAGTTGCAAGTTTTATTTGGGGCAAAATGCAGACTGCGGCCTGGGAGGCAGCATCTCAAATAGCTCTGAGAGACTGCTCCAAAGTGGCAGTGGGGGAAAGTCAATATATAAGGTTTTGGTGAAGGGGGAGTTCAATGCCATGAAGCACTCAATTTGCAAAAGGTTTTTTGTTAGTCATGAGGGTCTGATGTCACCATGAAGGAAGTTAGTGCTTCTCTAGATATGAGGAGATGCAAGGACTAAGAGGATAAAATTTGTTCCTAAAACCATCCAACTATCTAAAGACCTGTCCCACCAGATTCCCTGGAGCACAGAGTGCCTCACTCCACCCTGAACTCCCTCAGGGTTTGCTGAAGGTCAATAGCTACAGCAGCATGGTCTTCAATCTCCATAGAGGCAGATGGCAAATGCCTTTGCTGTTCAGTCACTGGCAATGCAATGCAATTGCACTGGGAAGTGCAATTTGTAGTTGACAGTCAGAATGATCGGCTAAAGACAACCCAGAAGCTAATCCCATCACCAGAAAACAGAAGACTGTGGCAGAGCAATTCTCCTGGGTTCCCTTACCTACTGCTCTCCACCCAGGCGCCCTTTCCAATAAAATCGTTTGCTTTGTCAGCACATTTGTTTCCTCACACAATTCATTTCCGAGTGTTAGACAAGAGCCCACTTTCGGGCCCTGGAAGGGGACACCCTTCCTGCAACGCTTTCAGCATTACTTTGGTAGTGTGTTAGATGAGTGCAACTGTGCTGAAGTTTGAACGTTCTTTGACACTACGTTTCTTTGGGATTCGAATGAAAACTGACTTTCTCATTCCTGTGGACACTGCTCAGTTTTCCAAATTGGCTGGCATATTGAGTGCAGCACTTTCACAGCAACATCTTTTGGGATTTGAAATAGCTCAGCTGGAATTCCGTCACCTCCAATAGCATTGTTCATAGTGATGCTTCCGAAGGCCCACTTGACTTCACATTCCAGGATGTCTGGCTCTAGGTGAGTGATCACACCATCGTGTTTATCTGGGTCATTAAGACCTTTTTTGTATAGCTCTGCGTATTCTTGCCACCTCTTCTTAATACCTCCTGCTTCTGTAGGTCCATACCATTTCTGTCTTTTGATGTGCCCATCTTTGCATGAAATATTCCCTTGGTATCTCTGATTTTCTTGAAGACATCTCTAGGCTTTCCCATTCTATTGCTTTCCTCTCTTTTTCTGCATTGATCACTTAGGATGGCTTTCTTATCGCTCCTTGTTATTCTTTACAATTCTGCATTCAGATGAATATATCTTTCCTTATCTCCTTAGCCTGATACTTCTCTTCTTTTCTCAGCTATTTCTAAGGCCTCCTCAGACAACCATTTTGCCTTTTTGCATTTCTTATCCATGGGGATGGTTTTGATCACAGCCTCCTGTACATTGTTACAAACCTCCATCCATAGTTCTTCAGGCACTCTATCAGATCTAATCACTTGAATCTATTTGTCACTTCCACTGTATAATCAAAAGGGATTTGATTTCAGTCATATCTGAATGGTCTAGTGGTTTTCCCCACTTTCTTCCATTTAAGTCTGAATTTTGCAATAAAGATGTCATGATCTCATCCACAGTCAGCTCCTGGTCTTGTTTCTGCTCACTGTATAGATATTCTCCATCTTCGGCTGCAAAGAATATAATCAATCTGATTTGGGTATTGACATCTGGTGATGTCCACATGTAGAGTCATCTCTTGCATTGTTGGAAGAGGGTATTTGCTTTGACCATGCATTTTCTTGGCAAAACTCTGTTAGGCTTTGCCTCGCTTCATTTTGTACTCTAGAGCCAAACTTGCCTGTTACTCCAGTTTTCCAAGGACAAGTCTTTCACCCTCTGGTTACATTTACTTTTAGATATTTTATTCATTTTCCTGCACTGGCAAATTTCTCTTTCTCACAGTTCATTGTTAGTATATAGAAACACAACAGATTGCTAACTACTAATTTGAATCCTAATTTATTGATGATGTCAGGTAGTTTTTAGGGTGGTGTCTTTAGGATTTTCTATGTATAGTATGCTGTGGTCTCTGGCTCCAGAACTGTGGCTCTTCAGGGGTTGGTGCTGGCCTGCTGGTAGACAGGGGTATGTGTGTGCATTCAGTCATCTTTTTGCCACCTCATGGACTATAGCGCAAAAGGCTCCTCCATCCATGGAATGCTCCAGGTAAGAGTGCTGCTAGGCAGGGCAGGGTATCAAAGGCTTGCTGCAGGGCCCTGAAGGTGTGGGGAAGGTTTCAAGGCTCCCTGGTATAGGCGGCCTAGTCCTGGGATGACTGGAGGTTCAAGGGTATTAAGGCAGCCCGCCTGTTGGTGGGTTAGGCTGTGTCACCACCTGACCAGCTGCTTGTCCTGAGTTGTCTGAGTACTGGTGTCAAAAGGCTGGTAGGTCCCAGTGTGAATAAGCTAGAAGGATTCCAAAATGGTATTTGCAAGTACCAGTGTCTCTGTGGTAGAACAAGCTCCCCAAAATGGCTGCTGCCAGTGTCTGTGTCTCCTGGGTGAGCTCCAGTTGCCTCCTGCCTCCCTGGGAGGCTTTTCCAAGGTCAACAGGTAGGGCTGACCCAAGCTCATCCCAAATTATTGCTTCTTCCTTGGGTCCTGAAACATGTGAGCTTTTGTGTGCACCCTTTAAGAGCAGAGTCTCTATTTCCTCCAGGCCTCTGGCTCTCCTGAAACTAAGTCCTGTGGTCTTCCAAGCCAAATGTTCTAGAGATTTGTCTTCCTGGCACAGAACCCCCAGGACGGGGAGCCTGATGTAGAGCTTGGACACCTTCCTCCTTTGGGAGAACCTCTGCAGTTGTAATTATTCTCCCCTTTGTGAGTTTCCTGCTCACAGGAATAACCAATAACTGTGAGTTATTGGTCTTAACTATACCACATATCTGGCCCTCCTACCCAACTCTTTGTGGATCCTTCTTTGTAAATTTCATTGTAGATATTTTCTGCCTTCTGTAGGTCTTTCTTTTCAATGGAAGCTCTCTAAGTAATATAAATTTCATGGAAGGACGTGAGCTAAGGTTCTTCCTACTCCGGCATCTTGGACACTCCTTCATTAGACTTCTTACATTGTGACTAAGCAATCTCCAAAATGAAATTTTCCTTCAGCCTTCATGAATAGTTTCTACTATGCTACTTCAGTTTTTGCTTTCAACAAAGCAAAACTCACCATGTAGGACTACAGCAAAATAAAAGCTACTGTCCAGCAAAGGAAATAATCAACAAAATGAAAAGACAACTTACAGGATGGGAAAAAATATTTGCAAACCATCTATCTGATAAGGGATTAATATCCAAAATATGTAAAAAACTGATCAAACTTAACAGCAATAAAACAAATAATAAGATTTTAAAATGGGCATAGAATCTAAATAGCCATTTTCCCAAAGAATATATACATATGGCTAACCAACACATGAAAAGGTGCTCAACATCACTAATAATCAGGGAAATGCAAGTCAAAACCACGATAAGATATCCTCTCAAATCTGTTAGAAAGTCTATTACAAAAAGATAAGTCATAACAAATGCTGGCAAAGATGTAGAGAAAAGGGAATCTTTGTACACTGCCGATGGAAATGTAAATTAGTACAATCACTTTGGAAAACAGTGTGGAGGTTTCTCAAAAAACTAATACTAGAACTACCATATAATCCAGCCATCCCACTTCTCTGTATATATCTGAAGGAAATGAAATTACTGTCTTGAAGAGACGGCTGTACCTCCATATTCACTGCAACAATATTCACAATAGCCAAGACATGGAAACAATTTAAGTGTCCATTGACAGGTGAATGGTAAAGAAACTGTAGTGTGTGTGTATGTGTGTACACATGTGTGCATATACACACAAAGTGGAATATTATTAAGCAATAAAAACAAGGAAATCCTGCCATTTGTGATTATATGAATGGGCTTGGAGGACACTATGCTTAATGAAGTCACACGGAGAAAGACAAATATTCTATGATCTCATTTATATGTAAAATCTGAGAAAAAAGAAAAACCCAAACTCATAGAAACAGACAGTAGATTCGTGGTTTTTGGAGAGGCCAGGAGGAAGAAATGAGTAAAGGTGGTCAAAGAGTACAAACTTCCAGTTATAAGATGAACAATTTCTTGCCTATCTAATGTGTAGCATGATGACTATAGTTAACAATACTACATAGAATACATGAAACTTGTTAAAAGATTAAATCTGAAAAGTCCTCACCACACACACACAAAGGGTAGCAATGTGAGGTGATGGCTGTGTTAACTAGCCTTATTTCATGGTAATCATTTCACAATATATGCATATATTAAATCATCATATTGTACACCTTAAACTTACAAAGCGTTAGATGTCAATAACATAGCAATAAAGTTGGGAAAAATAAGGGCTGAATAAAAAAAAAAAAGACTGGGTCTGGAACTGGCACAGTATCCTTTTGATTACATCCTACTTGTAGGTGCCAGCCAGAAGCTCATGCGGCAGGGACTGTACAAGGGCACAAATACCAGTTGGTGTGGTTCATTGAGGGCCATCATCAGAATCAGAAAGGCAAAGGAGGAAAGGAAAGATATATCCATGTGAGTGCAGAGTTCCAAAGACTAGCAAGGAGTGATTTAAAAAAAAGGCCTTCCTAAGTGATCAATGCAAAGAAATAGAGGAAAACCATAGAATGGGAAAGACCAGAGATCTCTTCAAGAAAATTAGAGATACCAATTGAACATTTCATGCACAGATGGGCACAATGAAGGACAGAAATGATATGGATCTAACAGAAGCGGGAGATGTTAAGAAGTGGTGGCAAAATACACATAAGAACTATAGAAAGGAGAATAAGATGGCGGCGTAGAAGGACACACGCTAAACTTATCCTGTGAGAACTCCAAAATTCAAACTGACTGCTGAACAACCATCGACAGGAGAATGTTGGGTCCCACCAAAAAATGATACCCCACGTCCAAGGCTGAAGGAGAAGCCCCAACAAGATGGTAAGGAGGGGCAAAATCTCGTGTAGAATCACCCTCAGTTAACCAGCAGTTATATTTCCCAAAGAATAAATATACCTATAATTCAAAGCCACTGAGTTGGCAGGGTCTATACATTTTCTTGGCCAATCAGATCAGATGAGATCAGTTGCTCAGTCGTGTCCGACTCTTTGCGACCTCATGAATCGCAGCTCGTCAGGCCTCCCTGTCCATCACCAACTCCCGGAGTTCACTCAGACTCACGTCCATCGAGTCAGTGATGCCATCCAGCCATCTCATCCTCTGTCATCCCTTTCTCCTCCTTCCCCCAATCCCTCCCAGCATCAGAGTCTTTTCCAATGAGTCAACTCTTCGCATGAGGTGGCCAAAGTACTCAAGTTAAGAAATCTCTAAAATAAAGTCCTGAAAACTCATTCTCACCCATCTTTCAGGACTCCATATGAGAGTCCACATGTGCTTCAAAAATCAGTTTTAACCTTGTTTCATTATCAAGGAAGAATTGACAAGAAACCAGTGATAGGATGATAAAAAAGATATTTTGAAATAATCTTCTGGAAGTTCATCCAAATATTAAACCTATCTGATAAAAGATAAGAAAGATAAGACCCAGTATGAATCAACTTGGTTAAACTTAAAATACAATTTCACCATATTGTACGATGCAACCATTGAGAGCTGGTCAGAAGAGATAAGGACTGGCAGGTGGACTCTGGCAAAATTCACAAGTCAAGCCAGGTAAGACATGGGTATTGAGAGGTTAGCTAACTGAGCAACACTCAACTCAGTTCCACCTGTGGTGACTTTTTTCTCTTCTTTAAATGTACTAAATTCTGACCTGACTCAGAACTCTTTCTGCTATGATCTGAATATTTGCATCCCCTCAAAATCCATACGTTGAAATCCAAATGTCCAATATGATGGTATTAGGAAGTGGGATCTTTAGGAGATGATTAGGTCCTGAGGGCACACTAATCTCATGAATGGGATTAGCACCCTAATAAGAAGAGATCCCCAGGGAGATCTATACCCTTCCATCATGTGAGGATACAAGAAGTCTGTGATCTGGAAAAGGCACTCACATAATCACGCTGGCACTCCAGTTTTAGACTTCAGCATCCAGAATGGTAAGAAATAGATGTTCTTGTTTATAAGCCACCTGGTCTGTGGCATTTTGTTCAGTTCAGTAGCTCAGACGTGTCCGACTCTTTGTGACCCCATGAACTGCAGCGCATCAGGATGTCAATCACCAACTATGGGAGTTTACTCAAACTCGTGTCCATTGAGTCAGTGATGCCATCCATTTCATCCTCTGTCGTCCGCTTCTCCTACTGCCTTCAATCTTTCCCAAGATCAGGGTCTTTTCAAGTGAGTCAGTTCTTCACATCACGTGGCCAAAGTATTGGAGTGTCAGCTTCAGCATCAGTCCTTCCAATGAATATTCAGGACTGATTCCTTTAGGATTGGCTGATTGGATTTCCTTGCAGTCCAAGGGACTCTCAAGAGTCTTCTCCAAAACCACAGTTCAAAAGCATCAATTCTTAAGCACTCAGCTTTCTACATAGTCCAGTGATATTTTGTTACAGTGGCCCAAGTGGACAAAGAAACTCTCCTAAGTGGTCCATCCATCTGGAATACTACTCCGCTGCTCCATTCGGTGACTCAGCTTAAGGCCATTGAATTTGAAAACAAATTTGACAAACTCCTAGTAATCACAGTGACATACCACTGTTTTTTGCACTCACTAATTTGGACAAAATGTAAAGTTCTGGAAAATTCAAATGATAGCAAGAATTTGCAACAATGGCAACTCTAAAACACTCTGGAGGGACTATAAGGTGATCCAAACACTTTGGGGAAAAATATTAGATTATCATGCAAAAGTTGAACATCTGCATTGCCTATAATACAACCATTCTTTTCCAGGTATGTTCCCAAGATAAACTCAAACATACACATCAAGAGGCAGGTACATGTATTTACAGCAGCACTGGATATAATAGTGGAAAGCTAGAAACAAGTAAAGTGTCCATTACCAGGAGAAGAGAATGAGAACATTCTGGTATAGTCATATAATAGAGTCCTATACATCAGGGGGGAAAATAACTGCACGTGTGCACAGGAACATCGATGGAAGTCACAAGAAATTTTGAGTGAATAAAGCAAACTCCAGAAGAAACGTAAAATATCATCCCATTTTTATAAACTTAAAAATTAAGCAAAACTAATGACACATACTTCTGGGATAAAGCATTAATGAAAACCAAAGGAATGTTTTAAAAGTCATGATCAGGAATTCCTTGGCAGCCCATTGGATAGGATTTTGTGCTTTCA
This sequence comes from Bos indicus, assembly GCF_029378745.1. Lineage (NCBI taxonomy): Eukaryota > Metazoa > Chordata > Mammalia > Artiodactyla > Bovidae > Bos > Bos indicus. Next base: position 24,143,871 of record NC_091789.1, on the reverse strand, counting down.
CTGTGGAGAGTGCAGGTTCAATCCCTGGTCAGGCAGTGCAGCCAAATGAAAGAAAGAAAGAAAAAAACGTTAGTATCTCAGGGCAGCGAGGCAGGCCTGTAAGGATACAGTGGAAAATTTAATGGCACTGATGGTGTTCTCAGGTTAATGGGTTCATGAGCATTCATGTTAATTCTTGGCTGAGCATAGAAAAATCAATGTCTTTGACTTGTGGTGCTGGAGAAGACTCTTGAGAGTCCCTTGGATGACAAGGAGATCAAACCAGTCAATCCTAAAGGAAATCAACCCTGAATATTCATTGGAAGGACTCATGCTGCAGCTGAAGCTCCAATACTTTGGCCACCAGATGCGATGAGCTGACTCATCGGAAAAGACCTGATGCTGGGAAAGACTGAGGGCACGAGGTGAAGGGGGACAACAAAGGATGAGATGATTTGATGGCATCACCCACTCAAAGGACATGAGTCTGAGCAAAATCCGAGAGTTAGTGAAGGACACGGAAGCCTGGTGTGCTGCAGTCCTTGGGGTCACAGAGTGTCAGGCATGACTTAATGGCTGAACCACAACATACAGACAGATAGATACAACCTAGATTATTTCCATGCAATGTCCTAATGAAATGTTATATTTTATATTTCCCATTTATATTCCCAGTTTATTTTCAAAACCTCCTGCCACTTCCTGGCTTTGGGGAAGTGGGCACACTACTTAGCCATTCCCAGCCTCAATAAACCATCTGTAAGATGAAGATAATAATAATACAATGGGCACCAGGAGAACTGCTGTAGGAATTCCTTGCCTGGTACCTGGCAGTGCTAATAAATGCTAGATCCTCTGAGGGACGCTGCATTCAGAGGAGTAAATCCTCCAGTCTGAAATGGTTGTAATGATTCAGCAAAAGGAGTCAGTCTTACTCGGTTTAAAACTCATGTTTTCTCTAGGTGTCCTACTCACATCTCCTTCACCCCTGGAGGGAAACAGATCTCTGGCCATTAGAGCTCTTTTCAAATGGAACTTGGGGCTTAAATCCCAAAGCATTTGTGTCCCTTGCCCACACGAGGGCAGAACAGGCTAAGAATGGTGAAGTGGATACTAATCTGTCAGGATCTCCTTTGGTGGATGCTCAAGACCTAGAAAGTAATGAACTGCCAGTTCATTAATGTCGGACACTGAATAAAATGAGCCTGGACAGGCAGCTGAGATCAAAACAGCTTCTTGCTGTTTATGTGGCAATAACTAGAGCACAACAGGCATATGAGATTTAAACACCAATGATTTAAAGGTCAACAAGACAAAATTTTTTGTCCTACAGATACTTTCTTTTATGAAATCTCACCTGAGTTCCCATGGATACTGACATGTGTGTCCATGAAGGCATTTGAGGGCACATGTGCACACGTGCTGTGAGCATGTGCAGGTGAGAAGATAAATGCACCGCACTGGCAGGGAAGTCTTGTGGGTAAGCACAGAGGAATTAGGAGGGGAAGTTGAGAACATCCTTCTCACTGGAAATGCTCAAGCCTGCAATGACAGGGTGCACTGCCAAATGTGGGAAGGGGGCAATTTGAAATTTCGGTCAGCGTTGGCCTTGGCCTCATCACACCTTAGCAGCAGGCCCTGTGCCACAGAGGTGTGGCTGGGGGCTGCTGTCCTACGAACAAGCATGTTGGGCTTCCCTTTGCCCCACTTTCCTTTATTAATGGCCCAGGAACATCCTGTGGCATTATCCTATTGTTTACACATACCACACCAGTTCATATTACCTACAACTCTTGTGGCTGAAATGACATAAGCCCCAATTCCAATCAGCAAGAGAAGGAATACAGTTCATGTTTGAACAACATGGTGTTAGGGGGAGGAATTCTCGATTCTCCCTGCAGTTGAAAACTTCACTGTTGACCGCTATATCCACAGCTCCACATCCTGGGATTTATTGGGAAAAAATCCACATATAAGTAGGCACATGCAGTTCAAGCTTGTGTTGTTCAAGGCTCAAGTATATACAGATGCGTATAATGAACCCACCAAATGGCAGCGATGCAGATGGCCTTGGGAACAATCAGAATTGTGACTCTCCTTGGAAAACTCTCTGTTTTGCATCTCTGTTTCTCCTTATGTCAGTTTCATTCTTTCTAGTTAGCTGAGTCCTACCAACAGACCCATGGCACAGACAACTCTGAATTCATAACCTTGAATTTACCATATGGTGAATTCAGGTTTCCCATATCAGGTATACCACCTGTGGTGCTAAAGGAACTTCTTAGCCCAAATTGAAAAAACTTGAAGACCTCTGGTTCACCTGTCCTGAGTCACATGGCCAACTATAAACCAACCACTATGGCCAAAGATAGGAAATTATTACTGGTCTAGCCTGAGCCACATGCCCGTCCTTGTTGCCAGCTAGGAGGGATTCTATCACTGCTACCCCTTTCCAGAACCAGGCTGGGGTGGGGAGAAGTGGTTTTCCAAAATAATCGATTTCCCATTCCAAGCAGATAAAATAACTCGTCATGCTCATGAGAAAATAAGAGGGAGTACAAAGTTCTATGTATATCCATAAGATGGACTCTATCAATTATTTCATTTACATCTTCTATCTCCTTAATAATTTTGTGTCCATTTGATTTGTCTTTTACTGAGAGTAGTATATGATAGTCTCTGTTATTACTGTGCCTCTCTCTGTGATTCCTTGTATCTCCTCTACATTTTGTCCCATTGGTAGATGCTAGATTTGATTGGCAGCCATTCATTTCCTTCCTTGGGTTTTACTGCTGCCCTTTCTGGCCTCCCTCCTCAAATTTCATCCAGTCCTTGCTTTCTGCTTTCAATGTCACAGGTATTATCTGCCGGCCTACTTTGCTCATTCTCTAAAGATGAACACACTACATTCAATAGCAAGCTAACATTTCTTGACCACTTAAGTGCTACGTACTGTGCTAAGTGCATTATCTAATATAATCATCACTGGGACCCTCATTCAGAAGCTTCAATTACCATTCTTCCTTTACATGTGAAGAACCTAAAGCACAGAAACTCTTACTTGCCCAAGGGTCACTAAGTTGGCCAATGGTAGAGCCAGGATTTTAAGCCAATCTGGCCCAAGAACTTTGCTCTGTAATATATGTCAGTTCACAGATAAGACTCAGAACGCACACTAGACCGTCTGCAAGCATTTACCTCAGGAGAGCAGAATGGGAGGGAGTGGGGAAGTGGACAGTGGGGTTTGTCATGTTTTACACTGCAAATGTTTATGTTTGACTTTCTTAAAAGGAAATCATTAGTTGTGTGCTTTTTTTCCCCAGTTTTTAAATTGTGGTAAAATATACATAACCTAAAATTTACCATTTTAACCTTTGTGAGTGTATGATTCAGTAGTGTTAAATACATTCACACTGGCATTAAATACACTCAAAACCATCACCACTATCCATCTCGAATTTTTTCTAGCATCCCAAACTGTAACTTGGTATCTACCAAACAATAACTTTGCATTCTCCCTTCTGCCCAGTCCCTAGTAGCCATCATTCTAATTTCTATCTTTATCAATTTGACTATTTTATGGTAGCTCATGTAAGTGTAATCATACAGTATTTGGTCTTTTGTGACTGGCTTCTTTACTAGCATAATTATATTCAAGGTCCATTCATGCTCTAGCATGTCTCAGAATTTTTTTTTTTTTAGGTATGATGAGGATGGATGTGTGCAGAAGCCCAGCTGTTCAGAAACAAGGCCAATGTGGGGAGGTGGTCATAGTCACAGGGAGCATCCTTAGGGGAACCAAGATTTAGATGGACCTGGAAGAGACTGACTTGGTGACAATGGAGTCTAGTAACCTTTTCAGGACCCTGGATTCCAGATCTAGGGAAGTAACCATTCCAGTACTATGACTTACAACAAAATTACCCTCTAACTTTATGGCCTAAAGCTATACAATGTTCATTTTACTCACTAATCTAATTTGGGCAAGGCTCAGCAGTGGTGATTAGCCACGGTGACTCAGATCGTAAAGCATCTGCCTGCAATGCGGGAGTCCTGGGTTCAATCCCTGGATCATTAAGATCCCCCGGAGAATGGAATGGCTACCCACTCCAGTATTCTTGCCTGGAGAATCCCATGGACAGCGGAGCCTGGTGGGCTATAGTCCCTGGGGTCGCAAAGAGTCAGACACGACTGAGCGACTAATACTTTCTGCAGTGGAAGTTCATCTCTGCTCTATTCAGCATAAGCTGGGATCATTGAAAGTCTCATTCACTCACATGTCTGGCGGGTGATGCTATTAACAGCTGGAAGCTTGGAACTTAGTTGGGACAGTCATCGGGAACAGCCTCACCTGGACTCTCCACGTAACCTGGGCTTCCACACAGGATGGGGGCTGTGTTCCATGGACTGGCATCTCAAGAAAGAGAGGGCCAAGCAGAAGTGATGTGGCTTTCAATGACCAATCCTCAGAAATCCTCTAGCATCTCTTCTGCTGCAATTCACTGAGGCTGAGTGAAGTCCCAACCAGGTTCAAGGGGAGAGGGAATAGACCCTCCTTCTTCATAGGGAGTATCAAAGCACTGGGGGAAAAAGGCACATGGAATATAAATACCGGCCATCTTTGGAAACTTTGGTGACAGTCACAATATAAAATCGGTGCTGTTGGCACTTGGCACACTTTCTCTCCCAGTCAGCTGGGCTCTGGTACCAGTGTTCACTTTTTGTGTGTGTGTGTGTTAGCTCTGCTTGTTTGAATGTGGGCACATTTTGTCTTACTATTAGTGCATGTTCAATGTGGTGTTTCTTTGTGAGAATCTGTTTAAATCAGTGCCCATTTTGTGGGTTTCAGTTTAGGTTAAACTAGATAGTAATAATCTGTAAATTTACAATTTTCATATATAATTAGAGCTACTAATATTTTTTTCCTGGACTCCAGAGACAAGTCCTGCTCTCCTCCTGTGAGCTAGTATAGATAACATCACTTACTTCCTTTCTGTCCTTACGTATTATGTACCATGGTGCTTTATAGTTAGTAGGTGTCCTTTGAATCTCTGACATCAGATTAAATTAATAACTTAAATAACTAAAATTAGTGGGCTTCTTTATCTGTTAGATGTACTTAAGTTGGTGAGAATATGAAAGTTCTCTGTAATCAGAGAGCAGGAAAGACGTTGTATCTTTATTTTTAGCGTAAGAACTTCTATTCAACTTATGCCTTTGAGCCTTGAGATACATTTTCCTTCAGATCACTAAGTTGAGTATCAATTACTGTTTCCTTTAACTAATGGACTTTTATTTTGTAGATCATGTAATGATATGGCTGGAAGCATCTGTGATGGGTAGAAAAATTTCTCTCAGTATTTTTTTTTTTTTTCATTCAATAACTGGGTATTTTATTTTTATTTTTATTTATTTATTTTTTTGACAGCTTTAATTTTTCAGCACTTTATTTTTTTTTATTTGATAAATTTAACGCCTTTTATTGCCATACCTCATTTTACTGTGCTTTGCTTTAGTGAGCTTTATAGATACATGTTTTTTTTTTTTTTTTTTCCCCTTGTTAATTTTCTGTTTAGTTGATCTATCCATAAGTGTGAGTGGGGTATTAAAGTCTCCCACTATTATTGTGTTATTGTTAATTTCTCCTTTCATACTTGTTAGGATTTGTCTTACATACTGCGGTGCTCCCATGTTGGGTGGATATATACTTATAATTGTTATATCTTCTTCTTGGATTGATCCTTTGATCATTATGTAGTGACCTTCTTTGTCTCTTTTCACAGCCTTTGTTTTAAAGTCTAATTTATCTGATATGAGTATTGTGACTCCTGCTTTCTTTTGGTCCCAATTTGCATGGAAAACCTTTTTCCAGCCCTTCACTTTCAGTCTGTATGTGTCCCCTGTTTTGAGGTGGGTCTCATGTAGACAACATATGTAGGGGTCTTGTTTTTGTATCCATTCAGCCAGTCTTTGTCTTTTGGTTGGGGCATTCAACCCATTTACGTTTAAGGTAATTACTGATAAGTATGATCCCGTTGCCATTTACTTTATTGTTTTGGGTTCGAGTTTATACACCATTTTTGTGTTTCCTGTCTAGAGAATATCCTTTAGTATTTGTTGGAGAGCTGGTTTGGTGGTGCAGAATTCTCTCAGCTTTTGCTTGTCTGAAAAGCTTTTGATTTCTCCTTCATACTTGAATGAGATCCTTGCTGGGTACAATAATCTGGGCTGTAGGTTATTTTCTTTCATCACTTTAAGTATGTCTTGCCATTCCCTCCTGGCTTGAAGAGTTTCTATTGAAAGATCAGCTGTTATCCTTATGGGAATCCCCTTGTGTGTTATTTGTTGTTTTTCCCTTGCTGCTTTTAATATTTGTTCTTTGTGTTTGATCTTTGTTAATTTGATTAATATGTGTCTTGGGGTGTTTCTCCTTGGGTTTATCCTGTTTGGGACTCTCTGGGTTTCTTGGACTTGGGTGATTATTTCCTTCCCCATTTTAGGGAAGTTTTCAACTATTATCTCCTCAAGTATTTTCTCATGGTCTTTGTTTTTGTCTTCTTCTTCTGGGACCCCTATGATTCGAATGTTGTAGCATTTAATATTGTCCTGGAGGTCTCTGAGATTGTCCTCATTTCTTTTAATTCGTTTTTCTTTTATCCTCTCTGATTAATTTATTTCTACCATTCTATCTTCTAATTCACTAATCCTATCTTCTGCCTCTGTTATTCTACTATTTGTTGGCTCCAGAGTGTTTTTAATTTCATTTATTGCATTATTCATTATATATTGACTCTTTTTTATTTCTTCTAGGTCCTTGTTAAACCTTTCTTACATCTTCTCAATCCTTGTCTCCAGGCTATTTATCTGTGATTCCATTTTAATTTCAAGATTTTGGATCAATTTCACTATCATTATTTGGAATTCTTTATCAGGTAGATTCCCTATCTCTTCCTCTTTTGTTTGGTTTGGTGAGCATTTATCCTGTTCCTTTATCTGCTGGGTATTCCTCTGTCTCTTCATCTTGTTTAAATTGCTGAGTTTGGGAGTCCTTTCTGTATTCTGGCAGTTTGTGGAGTTCTCTTTGTTGTGGCGTTTCCTCGCTGTGTGTGGGTATGTAGAGGTGGCTTGTCAAGGTTTCCTGGTTAGGGAAGCTTGTGTCGGTGTTCTGGTGGGTGGAGCTGTATTTCTTCTCTTTGTTCAGTCGCGCTATGGGGAGGGAGGGAGGGATGCTGCAAACAAATGACACTGGCGTGCGCTCGCAGTGCCTCAGCCACACTGGGTCTGCCCCCGCTCACGGCGCGTGTAGCCTCCCTGCCCACACTGCTCAGGCTCTAGGTTGTTCCGCTGGGAACAATCCGAGGCTGGCCCTGGGTTGCATACACCTCCCAGGTCCAAGCCGCTCAGGTTCAGGCACTCAGGTAGTCCTCAGAGGCGCAGACTCAGCTGGGGCTGCGTTTTGTGCTCTTCCCAGGTCCGAGCAGCTCAGGTGATGAGGTGTTTGGCGAGCGCCAATGCTGCGACTTATCACCTCCCCGCCACTTGGTTATCTGGGTGTAAAACCGGCGCACCTTCTCAGGCAGATGTTGACCGTCCAGACCCCCAATAAGTTTTAGTTAGCAAAGAAGCCAGTTTTATAGATAATGTCTCTCTGGGGCTGCGATTGCCCCCTTCCGGCTCTGGCTGCCTGTCACCGGAGGGGGAAGGTTTGCAGCCAGCTACCTCTGTTTAGTCCTTTGTTCCCTGCGCGGGCTGGCGGTGTCTTAGGTTAGGGCTGGCTTTTCGCATGGTAGATATCCCACAGTCTGGTTTGCTAGCCCAAATTATTTCGCTCAGATAGTGCTCAGGGTATTCAGGCCAGATTCTTACTCTCAGCGATGCAGCCCGCGCCGCGCCTCCCTGCCCAGCCCCCGCTTGCTAATGGCGGATGCAGGCGTCTGCGCTGCTTCTCCGCTGGAGGAGTTACCGTAGGGCTCGCAATCTGCGAGTTTTAATTGTTTATTTATTTTTTCTCCCTGTTATGTTGTCCTCTGTGCTTCCAAAGCTCGGCACGGATTCGGCAGTGAGAAGGTTTCCTGCTGTTTGGAAACTTCTCTCTTTTTAAGACTCCCTTCCCGGGACGGAACTCCGTCCCTCCCTCTTTTGTCTCTTTTATTGTCTTTAATATTTTTTCCTACCTCCTTTCGAGGAGTTGGGTTGCTTTTCTGGGTGCCTGATGTCCTCTGCCGGCATTCAGAAGTTGTTTTGTGGAATTTACTCGACGTTTAAATGCTCTTTTGATGAATTTGTGGGGGAGAAAGTGTTTTCCCCATCCTACTCCTCCGCCATCTTGGCGCCTTCCTTGGTATCTACTAAACAATAACTTTGCATTCTCCCTTCTGCCCAGTCCCTGGTAACCATCACTCTAATTTCTATCTTTATCAATTTGACTATTTTATGGTAGCTCATGTAAGTGTAATCATACATTATTTGGTCTTTTGTGACTGGCTTCTTTCCTAGTGTAATTACATTCAAGGTTATTTCATGAATTATATTCATGCTCTAGCATGTCTCAGAATTTAAATCCTTTATAAGGGTGGATAATATTTCACTGTATGCACATGCTACAATTTGTTTATCTATTCACCTGTTGATGGGCATGTGAGTTGTTTCCACCTTTTGGTTCTTGTGAATTATACTGCTATGAATAGGAGTGTACATGTAGTTGTGTAATTTTCTAAAACTCTGAAAAACAACACTCAGGGAATTATCCCACTTATGTACGTTATGTGGCTGTGTCTATCATGTACTTGGTAGTTACGTAAATGTGTAGAAAACGATTTGAGAGATGCCCATAAAACGTTTGTGTCATCACCTCTAGAATGGGAAAAGAATGGGGTCATCAAGGAAAAGACTGTGACCTTTTTTTCAGGAGCTAGCATGTTACTTTGCACAGGACAAGTGCTCAGTAAGCAGACATTGGATCATGATAAGGAATTTTCATTTTTTTTTTTGTTTTTTTTAGGTTTTCCAAGTCTCAAACCAAAAGACTATAAAAAGCCATAGCAGAACTAAGGTGTAATGTGTCAAAAGAACAAATATTTTGGAATCATTCTGATCATAAAAGTGAATTTCATTTGATAGTTCTATCAACTGTTAAGTCTGAAATGAGCCATATGTTCGTAGGTCTAGACTTGAGCCAGCACCAGCAAATGCAGTTTAAGGATAGCTTTTCAAAACCATAGTGTTGTGAGGACATAGGGAAAGTAGTGAATCTAGGTTCTGGGGTGGAAGCCCTCTTAAGATACCATCAGATGCAGTAGCAGACACGGCCCTCAAGAGAAATGTAAAAATGTACCTGGCTGAAAATATACACTATTCGTTTCTAGATATTTCGATTTTCTAGACCACTGTCCGGAGAAGGTAATGGCACCCCACTCCAGTACTCTTGCCTGGAAAATCCCATGGACAGAGGAGCCTGGTGGGCCGCAGTCTATGAGGTCACTAAGAGTTGGACACGACTGAGAGACTTCACTTTGACTTTTCACTTTATGCATTGGAGAAGGAAATGGCAACCCACTCCAGTATTCTTGCCTGGAGAATCCCAGGGACGGGGGAGCTTGGTGGGCTGCCGTCTATGGGGTCACACAGAGTCGGACATGACTGAAGTGACTTAGCAGCAGCAGCAGTCCACTGTCTGTTTAGAGAATCCTCAAGCAATTCCTGCTTCTTAACAAAGTCTTCACAAGTAGAAAGTCATCTATTCATGGCAAGAAGTTGCTGTTACCAAGGGAGTAGAGTGTCCGAAAGTGTACAAATCTCATAATCTGGTAGAGAATGTATACCCCTCCAGAGGCTTTCATTTTTGGGTGGAAAAACAAACCCGGTGTCACCTCCACATTGGGGCCACACAGACCTCACCAGCATTACAAAACCAACGTGCCAAGGGTGCAGAATGTGAAGCCGGAAGCACTCCAGGGCCAGGATCGAGATCCAGGAGAAAAAAAAAAAAAAAAAAAAACTGAGCATACAGCGCAAGGCCCTAGGCTGCCTCTGGTCTCACCACTCACACTAGGCCCTTTCGGTCAGAGTCCAGTCCCATGGAGGTCTGGGGACCGGCCGGGCTTCCACCCGAGTCTGTAGATTCACGGCCTACTCTTCCAGGTGCCTTCACTGGGAGTCTGCCACCAGCTGACTGGGCCCCTTTGGTCTAGGAGTGTGTCACGGCTGTATATTGTCACCCTGCTTATTTAACTTCTATGCAGAGTACATCATGAGAAACGCTGGACTGGAAGAAACACGAGCTGGAATCAAGATTGCCAGGAGAAATATCAATAACCTCAGATATGCAGATGACACCACCCTTATGGCAGAAAGCAAAAAGGAACTAAAAAGCCTCTTGATGAAAGTGAAAGTAGAGAGTGAAAGAGTTGGCCAAAAGCTCAACATTCAGAAAACGAAGACCATGGCATTCGGCCCCATCACTTCATGAGAAATAGATGGGGAAACAGTGGAAACAGTGTCAAATTTTATATTTTGGGGCTACAAAATCACTGAAGATGGTAACTGCAGCCATGACATTAAAAGACGCTTAGTCCTTGGAAGGAAAGTTATGACCAACCTAGATAGCATATTCAAAAGCAGGGACATTACTTTGCCAACAAAGGTCCATCTAGTCAAGGCTATGGTTTTTCCAGTGGTCATGTATGGATGTGAGAGTTGGACTGTGAAGAAGGCTGAGCACTGAAGAATTGATGCTTTTGAACTGTGGTGTTGGAGAAGACTCTTGAGAGTCCTTTGGACTGCAAGGAGATCCAACCAGTCCATTCTGAAGGAGATCAGCCCTGGGATTTCTTTTGGAAGGAATGATGCTAAAGCTGAAACTCCAGTACTTTGGCCACCTCATGTGAAGAGTTGACTCATTGGAAAAGACTCTGATGCTGGGAGGGATTGAGGGCAGGAGGAGAAGGGGACGACAGAGAAGGAGATGGCTGGATGGCATCACTGACTCCATGGACGTGAGTCTGAGTGAACTCTGGGAGTTGGTGATGGACAGGGAGGCCTGGCATGCTGTGGTTCATGGGATCACAAAGAGTTGAACATGACTGAGCGACTGAACTGAACTGATTTGACATAGGAAGGGGCCTATAGATCTTGAGAACTATAAGCCAGATCAAGGAACTATCTGAAAATGAACTGACCCCACACTGTCCACAACACCAGAGAAAGCCCTAGATATATTTTTGCTATTATCATTTTTTTAATTTTTATTTTTTTTATTTTAAGTCCTCAATTACTCATTTAGTTTTCATTTTTATAACCTACTATTACTTTGCAAAAAAAAAAAAGGACCCTATTTTTAAAGGAAATTTCATATATATATACATATATACACACACACACACACACACATACACACACATATTATAATTCTTATGACTTTGTTTTTTTCTTTAATATTGTATTTTTGAGAATCTAATATCTACTCTAAATTTTTAATCTTTGCTGTTTGGTATTGGTTATCAATTTTGTAGCATTAAGAACCCAATCTTCAGTACCCATTTTTACTTGGAAGTGAGATTAATGGCTTGATTGCTCTCCCCCCTTGGACTCTCCTTTTTCTCCACCAGGTCATCTGTATCTCCTCCCTCCCCCTTCTCTTCTCTGCCCAACTCTGTCAATCTCATTGTGTGTTCTGGGATGTGGAGAACACTTAGGGAACTTATTTCTGGCTAGATCTGTCTGTCTCCTTTTTGATTCCCCCTTTTAACCCTGGGCCACCTCTGTCTCCTTCCTCCCGCTTCTCTTCTTTGTGTAATTCCATGAACATCTCTGAGGGATCCAGACTGAGGAAAGCACATAGGGAACTGATTACTGGCTAGCTTTCTCTCTCCCCTTTTGATTCTCCCTCTTCTCCTCCTGGTCACCTCTATCTCCCTCCTCCCTCTTCTTTTCTCCATGTAACTCTGTGTACCTCTCCAGGTGTCCCTCACTGTGGAAAAGTTTTCATCATAAATCTAGCTCTCTTCCCATCTGCACTGTATAGATGGAGAAGTCTTGAGGCTACTGTAAGAATAAGACTGAAAACCAGAGGCAGAAGGCTTAAGTCCAAATCCTGAGAACACCATAGAACTCCTGACTCCAGGAAACTTTAATCAATAGGTGCTCATCAAATGCCTCCATACCTACACTGAAACCAAGCACTACCCAAGGGCCAACAAGTTCCAAAGCAACACATACCATGCAAATTCTCCAGCAAAACAGGAACACAGCTTTGAGCTTCAATATACAGGCTGCCCAAAGTCAAACCAAACCCACTGACATCTCAAAACTCATTACCGTACACTCTTGCATTCCACAGAGAAGAAATCCAGCTCCATCCACCAGAACACTGACACAAGTTTCCCTAACCAGGAAACCTTGACAAGCCAACCATCCAACCCCATCCACAGGGAAGAACCTCCACAATAAAGATGAAACACAAACCGCCAGAATACAGAAAGGCCACCCCAAACCAGGCAATATAAGCAAGATGAAAACGCAGAGAAATACCCAGCAGGTAAAGGAACAAGATAAATGCCCATCAAGCCAAACAAAAGAGGAAGAGATAGGGAATCTACCTGATAAAGACTTCCGAATAATGATAGTGAAAATGATCCCAAATCTTGAAAACAAAATGGATTTACAGATAAATAACCTGGAGACAAAGATCGAGAAGATGCAAGAAAGGTTTAACAAGGACCTAGAAGAAATAAAAAAGAGTCAATATATAATGAATAATGCAATAAATCAGATCAAAAACATTCTGGAGGGATCAAACAGTAGAATAATGGAGGCCGAAGGTAGGATTAGTGAGGTAGAAGACAGAATGGTAGAAATAAATGAAACAGAGAAAAAAGAATTAAAAGAAATGAGGACTACCTCAGAGACCTCTGGGACAATGTTAAATGCCCCAATATTCAAATCATAGGAGTCCCAGAAGAAGAAGACAAAAAGAAAGACCATGAGAAAATACTTGAGGAGATAATTGTTGAAAACTTCCCTAAAATGGGGAAGGAAATAGTCACCCAAGTCCAAGAAACCCAGAGAGTTCCAAACAGGATAACCCCAAGGCAAGACACTCCAAGACACATATTAATCAAATTAACAATGATCAAACACAAAGAACAAATATTAAAAGCAGCAAGGGAAAAACAACAAATAACACACAAGGGGATTCCCATAAGGATACCAGCTGATCTTTCAATAGTAACTCTTCAGGCCAGAAGGGAATGGTAGGACATACTTAAAGTGAAGAAAGAAAATAACCTACAGCTCAGATTACTGAAACCAGCAAGGATCTCATTCAAATATGAAGGAGAAATCAAAAGCTTTACAGACAAGCAAAAGCTGAGAGAATTCAGCACCACCAAACCAGCCCTTCAACAAATGCTAAAGGATCTTCTCTTGACAGGAAACACAGAAAGGGTGTATAAACTCAAACCCATGGCAACGGGATCATACTTATCAGTAATTGCCTTAAATGTAGGTGGGTTGAATGCCCCAACCAAAAGACAAAGACTAGCTGAATGGATACAAAAACAAGACCCTTATATATGTTGTCTACAAGAGACCCACCTCGAAACAAGGGACCCATACAGACTGAAAGTGAAGGGCTAGAAAAAGATATTCCATGCAAATGGAGACCAAAAGAAAGCAGGAGTAGCAATATTCATTTCAGATAAAATAGACTTTAAAACAGATGCTGTGCAAAGAGACAAAGAAGGACACTACATAATAATTAAAGGATCAATCCAGGAAGAAGATATAACAATTATAAATATATATGCACCCAACATAGAAGCACCGCAATATGTAAGACAAATGCTAATAAGTATGAAAGGGGAAATTAACAATGACACAATAATAGGGGGAGACTTTAATAGCCCAATCACACCTATGGATAGTTCAACTAAACAGAAAATTAACAAAGAAACACAAACTTTAAATGATACAATTGACCAGTTAGACCTAATTGATATCTATAGGACATTTCACCCCAAAACAATGAATTTCACCTTTTTCTCAAGTGCACACGGAACCTTCTTAAGGATAGATCACATCCTGGGCCATAAATCTGGCCTTGGCATATTCAAAAAAACTGAAATCATTCCAAGCATCTTTTGTGACCACAATGCAGTAAGATTAGATGTCAATTACAGGAGAAAAACTATTAAAAATTCCAACATATGGAGGCTGAAAACTACATGCGGCTGAATAACCAACAAATCACAGAAGAAATCAAAAAAGAAATCAAAATATGCATAGAAATGAATGAAAATGAAAACACAACAACCCCAAACCTATGGGACACTGTAAAATCAGTGCTAAGGGGAAGGTTCATAGCAATACAGGCTTACCTCAAGAAACAAGAAAAAAGTCACATAAATAACCTAACTCTACACCTAAAGCAACTAGAAAAGGAAGAAATGAAGAACTCCAGGGTTAGTAGAAGGAAAGAAATCTTAAAAATTGGGGCAGAAATAATTGCAAAAGAAACAAAAGAGACCATAGCAAAAATCAACAAAGCCAAAGCTGGTTCTTTGAGAAGATAAATAAAATTGACAAACCATTAGCAAGACTCATCAAGAAACAAAGGGAGAAAAACCTAATTAACAAAATTAGACATGAAAATGGAGAGATCACAACAGACAACACACAAATACAAAGGATCATAAGAGACTATTATGAGCAACTATATGCCAATAAAATGGACAACTTGGAAGAAATGGACAAATTCTTAGAAAAGTACAACTTTCCAAAACTGAACCAGGAAGAAATAAAACAATCTTAACAGACCCATCAGAAGCATGGAAATTGAAACTGTAATCAGAAATCTTCCAGCAAACAAAAGCCCAGGTCCAGACGGCTTCACAGCTTAATTTGACCAAAACTTTAGAAAGGAGCTAACACTTATCCTACTTAAACTCTTCCAGAAAATTGCAGAGGAAGGTAAACTTCCAAACTCATTCTATGAGGCCACCATCATCCTAACAGCAAAACCTGACAAAGATGCCACACACACAAAAAGAAAACTACAGGCCAATATCACTGGTGAACATAGATGCAAAAATCTTTAACAAAATTCCATCAAACAGAATCTAATAACATATTAAAAAGATCATACATCATGACCAAGTGGGCTTTATCCCAGGGATGCAAGGATTCTTCAATATTCAAAAATCAATCAATGTAATACACATTAACAAACTGACAGATAAAAACCATATGATTATCTCAACAGATGCAAAGAAAGCCGTTGACAAAATTCAACATCCATTTATGACAAAAAAAAAAAAAAAAACCCTCCAGAAAGCAGGAATAGAAGGAACATACCTCAACATAATAAAAGCTATATATGACAAACCCACAGCAAACATTATCCTCAATGGTGAAAAACTGAAAGCATTTCCCCTAAAGTCAGGAACAAGACAAGGGTGCCCACTCTCACTACTACTATTCAACATAGTTTTGGAAGTTTTGGCCACGGCAATCAAAGCAGAAAAAGAAATAAAAGGAATCCAGATTGCAAAAGAAGAAGTAAAACTCTCACTGTTTGCAGATGACATGATCCTCTACATAGAAAACCTGAAAGACTACACCAGAAAATTACTAAAGCTAATCAATGAATACAGTAAAGTTGCAGGATATAAAATCAACACACAGAAATCCCTTGCATTCCTATACACTAATAATGAGAAAACAGAAAGAGAAATTAAGCAAACAATTCCATTCACCATTGCAACGAAAAGAATAAAATACTTAGGAATATATCTACCTAAAGAAACAAAAGACCTATATATAGAAAATGATAAAACACTGGTGAAAGAAATCAAAGACGACACAAATAGATGGAGAAATATACCATGTTCATGGATCGGAAGAATCAATATTGTGAAAATGAGTATACTACCCAAAGTAGTCTATAGATTCAATGCAAACCCCATCTAGCTACCAATGGTATTTTTCACAGAGCTAGGACAAATACTTTCACAATTGGTATGGAAACACAGAAACCTCGAATAGCCAAAGCAATTTTGAGAAAGAAGAATGGAACTGGAGGAATCAACCTGCCTGACTTCAGGCTCTACTACAAAGCCACAGTCATCAACACAGTATGGCACTGGCACAAAGACAGAAATATATGGAACAAAATAGAAAGCCCAGAGTTAAATCCACACATCTGTGGGCACCTTATCTTTGACAAAGGAGGCATGAATATACAATGGAGAAAACACAATCTCTCTAACAAGTGGTGCTGGGAAAACTGGTCAACAACTTGAAAAAGAGTGAAACTAGAACACTTTCTAACACCATATGCAAGAATAAAGTCAAAATGGATTAAAGATCTAAACATAAGACCAGAAATTATAAAACTCCTAGAGGAAAACATTAGAGAAGGCAATGGCACCCCACTCCAGTACTCTTGCCTGGAAAATCCCATGGACAGAGGAGCCTGGTAGGCTGCAGTCCGTGGGGTCGCTAGGAGTCGGATACAACTGAGCGACTTCCTTTCACTTTTCACTTTCACGCATTGGAGAAGGAAATGGCAACTCACTCCAGTGTTCTTACCTGGAGAATCCCAGAGATGGGGGAGCCTGCTGGGCTTCCGTCTATGGGGTCTCACAGAGTCAGACACGACTGAAGCGACTTAGCAGCAGTAGCAGTAGCAGAGGAAAACATAGGCAAAACACTCTCTGACATAAATCACAGCAGGATCCTCTAGGACCCACCTCCCAGAATATTGGAAACAAAAGCAAAAATAAAGAAATGGGACCTAATTAATATTAAAAGCTTCTGCACAACAAAAGAAACTATAAGCAAGGTGAAAAGACAGCCTTCAAAATGGGAAAAAATAATAGCAAATGAAGCAACTGACAAACAACTAATCTCAAAAATATACAAGCAACTCCTGCAGCTCAATTCCATAAACATAAACGACCCAATCAAAAAATGGGCCAAAGAACTAAACAGACATTTCTCCAAAGAAGACATACAGATGGCTAACAAATACATGAAAAGATGCTCAACATCACTCATTATCAGAGAAATGCAAATCAAAATTACTGAGATACCAGTTCATGCCAGTCAGAATGGCTGCTACCCAAAAGTCTAAAACCAATAAATGCTGGAGAGGGTGTGGAGAAAAGGGAACCCTCTTACACTGTTGGTGGGAATGCAAACTAGTACAGCCACTATGGAGAACAGTGTGGAGATTCCTTAAAAAACTGGAAATAGAACTGCCATATGACCCAGCAATCCCACTGCAGGGCATACACACGAAGGAAACCAGAATTGAAAGAGACACATGTACCCCAATGTTTGTTGCAGCACTGTTTATAATAGCCAGAACATGGAAGCAACCTAGATGTCCATCAGCAGAGGAATGGATAAGAAAGCTGTGGTACATATACACAATGGAGTATTACTCAGCCGTTAAAAAGAATGCATTTGAATCAGTTCTAATGAGGTGGATGAAACTGGAGCCTATTATACAGAGTGAAGTAAGCCAGAAAGAAAAACACCAATCAGATCAGATCAGATCAGTCACTCACTCATGTCCGAATCTTTGCGACCCCATGAATCCCAGCACGCCAGGCCTCCCTGTCCATCACCAACTCCCGGAGTTCACTCAGACTCACATCCATCGAGTCAGTGATGCCATCCAGCCATCTCATCCTCTGTTGTCCCCTTCTCCTCTTGCCCCAATCCCTCCCAGCATCAGAGTCTTTTCCAATGAGTCAGCTCTTCGCATGAGGTGGCCAAAGTACTGGAGTTTCAGCTTTAGCATCATTCCTTCCAAAGAAATCCCAGGGCTAATCTCCTTCAGAATGGACTGGTTGGATCTCCTTGCAGTCCAAGGGACTCTCAAGAGTCTTCTCCAACACCACAGTTCAATGGCATCAATTCTTCGGCGCTCAGCCTTCTTCACAGTCCAACTCTCACATCCATACATGACCACAGGAAAAACCATAACCTTGACTAGATGGTCCTTTGTTGGCAAAGTAATGTCTCTGCTTTGGAATATGCTATCTAGGTTTGTCATAAATTTCCTTCCAAGGAGCAAGCATCCTTTAATTTCATGGCTGCAGTCACCATCTGCAGTGAATTTGGAGCCCAGAAAAATAAAGTATGGCACTGTTTCCACTGTTTCCCCACCTATTTCCCATAAAGTGATGGGACCGGATGCCATCAGGAAGTTCACGGTTCACATATTGCTGAAGCCTGGCTTGGAGAATTTTAAGCATTATTTTACTAGCATGTGAGATGAGTGCAATTGTGCGGTAGTTTGAGCATTTTTTGGCATTTCCTTTCTTTGGGAGTGGAATGAAAACTGACCTTTTCCAGTCCTGTGGCCACTGCCGAGTTTTCCATATTTGCTGGCAAATTGAGTGCAGCACTTTCACAGCATCATCTTTCAGGATTTGGAATAGCTCAACTGGAATTTCATCACCTCCACTAGCTTTGTTCATAGTGATGCTTTGTAAGGCCTGCTTGACTTCGCATTCCAGGATGTCTGGCTCTAGGTCAGTGATCACACCATCGTGATTATCTGGGTCGTGAAGATCTTTTTGTACAGTTCTTCTGTGTTTTCTTGCCATCTCTTCTTAATATCTTCTGCTTCTGTTAGGTCCATACCATTTCTGTCCTTTATCGAGCCCATCCGTGCATCAAATGTTCCTTTGGTGTCTCTGATTTTCTTGAAGAGATCTCTAGTCTTTCCCATTCTGTTGTTGTTTTCCTCTATTTCTTTGCATTGATCACTGAAGAAGGCTTTCTTATCTCTTCTTGCTATTCTTTGGAACTCTGCATTCAGATGTTTATATCTTTCCTTTTCTCCTTTGCTTTTCACTTCTCTTCTTTTCACAGCTATTTGTAAGGCCTCCCCAGACAGCCATTTTGCTTTATTGCATTTCTTCTCCATGGGGATGGTCTTGATCCCTGTCTCCTGTACAATGTCACGAACCTCATTCCATAGCTCATCAGGCACTCTTATCTATCAGATCTAGTCCCTTAAATCTATTTCTCACTTCCACTGTATAATCATAAGGGATTTGATTTAGGTCATACCTGAATGGTCTAGTGGTTTTCCCTACTTTCTTCAATTTAAGTCTGAATTTGGCAATAAGTAGTTCATGGTCTGAGCCACAGTCAGCTCCCAGTCTTGCTTTTGCTGACTGTATAGAGCTTCTCCATCTTTGGCTGCAAAGAATATAATCAATCTGATTTCAGTGTTGACCATCTGGTGATGTCCATGTGTAGAGTCTTCTCTTGTGTTGTTGGAAGAGGGTGTTTGCTATGACCAGTGCATTTTCTTGGCAAAACTCTATTAGTCTTTGCCCTGCTTCATTCCGTATTCCAAGGCTAAATTTGCCTCTGTTACTTCAGGTGTTTCTTGACATCCTACTTTTGCATTCCAGTCCCCTATAACGAAAAGGACATCTTTTTGGGGGGTTAGTTCTAAAAGCTGTTGTAGGTCTTCATAGAACCATTCAACTTCAGCTTCTTCAGCATTACTGGTTGGGGCATAGACTTGGATTACTGTGATATTGAATGGTTTGCCTTGGAAATGAACAGAGATCATTCTGTCGTTTTTGAGATTGCATCCAAGTACTGCATTTTGGACTCCTTTGTTGACCATGATGGCTACTCCATTTCTTCTGAGGGATTCCTGCCCGCAATACTGGATATAATGGTCATCTGAGTTAAATTCACCCATTCCAGTCCATTTCAGTTCGCTGATTCCTAGAATGTCGACATTCACCCTTGTCATTTCTTGTTTGACCACTTCCAATTTGCCTTGATTCATGGACCTGACATTCCAGGTTCCTATGCAATATTGCTCTTTACAGAATCAGACATTACTTCTATCACCAGTCACATTCACAGCTGGGTATTCTTTTTGCTTTGGCTCCATCCCTTCATTCTTTCTGGAGTTATTTCTCCACTGATCTCCAGTAGCATATTGGGCACCTACTGACCTGGGGAGTTTCTCTTTCAGTATCCTATCATTTTACCTTTTCGTACTGTTCATGGGATTCTCAAGGCAAGAATACTGAAGTGGTTTGCCATTCCCTTCTACAGTGGACCACAGTCTGTCAGATCTCTCCACCATGACCCGCCCATCTTGGGTTGCCCTACGGGCATGGCTTAGTTTCATTGAGTTAGACAAGGCTGTGGTCCTAGTGTGATTAGATTGACTAGTTTTCTGTCAGTATGGTTTCAGTGTGTCTGCCCTCTGATGCCCTCTTGCAACCCCTACTGTATTACTTGGGTTTCTCTTACCTTGGGCGTGGGGTATCTCTTCACGGCTGCTCCAGCAAAGTGCAGCCAATGCTCCTTACCTTGGACGAGGGGTATCTCCTCACTGCCACCCTTCCTGACCTTCACCATGGGATAGCTCCTCTAGGCCCTCCTGTGCCTGGGCAGCCATGGCCTGGGGTTGGTCCTCCCGGCCACTGCCCCTGGCTTCGGGCATGGGGGCGTGGGGTAGCTCCTCCAGCCCACCCGCCACCCTTGGCCTTGGGCTTAAGGGCATGGGGTATCTCCTCCCGGCCGCCCCCCCCCCCGACTCGGAAGTGGGGTAACTCCTCTTGGCCACCGCCCTTTGGGCATGGGGTCCTCTTGGCTTCTGCCCCTGACCTCGGACGTTGGGTAACTCCTCTTGGCTGCATTTTAGCGCGCACGTTGCAGCCACCTGGAATTTAGAAAGATGGTAATGATGACCCTGTATGTGAGACAGCAAAAGAGACACAGAGGCACAGAACAGTCTTTTGGACTCTGTGGCAGAGGGCGAGGGTGGGATGATTTGTGAAAATGGCATTGAAACATGTATATTATCATATGTGAAATGAATCACCAGTCCAGGTTTGATGCATGATACAGGGTGCTTGGGGCTGGTGCACTGGGATGACCCAGTAGGATAGGATGGGGAGGGAGGTGGGAGGGGGGTCCAGGATGGGGAACACGTGTACCCCCATGGTGGATTCATGTCAATGTATGGCAAAACCAATACAATATTGTAAAGTAATTAGCCTCCAATTAAAATAAATAAATTTATACATTTAAAAAGAAGAAACATGTATATTACTATATGTAAAATAGATGACCAGTGCAAGTCCAATGCATCAAGCACGGCACTCAAAACCAGTGCTCTGGAAAACCGAGAGGGATGGAGTGGGAAGGGAGTGGGGAGGGGGGTTCAGGATGTGGGGGTCACATGTACACCCATGGCTGATTCATGCTAATGTATGGCAAAACCCACCACAATATTGTAAAGTAACTATCCTTCAATTAAAATAAATAATTTTAAAATAAATAAATAAATAAAACACACGCACAAAAACCCACCTCAGATCAAGGGTCATCTCCTCCAGGACTCCCCACTTTGAAGAGATAGTCCTTTTGCATGATCTTGTGGCACTGTATCCTGTGACATCACAGCCTGCATATGACATTACACACCCTGTGTGCATGCATGCTAAGTCACTTCAGTCATGTCCAACGCTGTGTGACCCTGTGGACTGCAGCCTGCCAGACTTCTCTGTCCATGGGATTCTCCAGACAGGAATACTGGGGTGGGTTACCATGCCCCCCTCCTCCAGGGGATCTTCCCAACCTAGGGATTGAATCCACATCTCTTACATTGGCAGGCGGGTTCTTCACCACTAGCGACGCCTGGAAATCCCATTATATACACCGTGCTGTGCTGTGCTCTGCTGTGCTGCTGCTTAGTTGCTCAGTCATGTCTGACTCTGCAACTCCACGGACTGCAGCCCGCCAGGCTCCTCTGTCCATGAGGATTCTCCAGGCAAGAATACTGGCATGGGTTTCCATGTCCTCCTCCAGGGGATCTTCCCAACCCAGGGATTGAACCCAGGTCTCCCACATTACAGGTGGATTCTTTAGTGTCTGAGCCTCCTGGGAAGCCCAAGAATACTGGAATGGGTAGCCTATCCCTTCTCCAGGGGATCTTCCTGACCCAGGAATCAAACCTGGTTCTCCTGCATTATAGGCAGATTCTTCACCAGCTGAGCGACCAGGGAAGCCCCATTACATAACCTAGTGATTGGTTATTTACGTGTCTGTCTCTCCCTTTAGATTTCCAACTCTTAAAGGCAGGGACTGTGACTGTCTGAATGCTCATGCTTAACACAAAGCTTCCTGTCACATAGATCTCCAGCATGCTTTTGTTGAAGCAATGAATCGTCCTTGCTACCTCTCTCTCCCTCATGCCCTATGGCCTGCCCTTCCTGAAATCCTACCCACATCAAAAGACTCCTCCAATACATTGATTACTCTCCATCTTTACCACTCTGCTTCAAGCCACCATCCTCTATCAGGTGGACCTACATAACAGCCTTCTAATTGTCAAAATTACTTTAACCCCAGCAATCTAGTTCCGATATAAGAGCTGGTGGGGGAGGGGGGGCTGGGGTTGGGTCTAAAATAGAGAGCTCATCATGTCACTCACTAGCCAGAAAGTCTTTAGTGGTATCCATTAAAAGCAGCTCAATAAAAAGCTTGAGGGACATTAAAAATCTTAATTTTAGTAAGAAAAATTCCTACAAACTTATACCCCAGGATGATTTAACCTCTAAAACACATTAAGAACTACTATAGGGCTGTAAGGTGCCTCCTTAACATTTAACAAAGAAAAATAGTTCTTCAGTATCTAGAGCTAACTCATTTTCTCTGCCTTCTGTGCTTAATAATGCCTCAAACTTTTTGGTTCAAATCTGATAGAATATTTGATGTCATGGAGAAATAAAGGATTAAAAGTCTTTTCATAGTATTTGTAGCCAGGAGCTCATGTGTCACCATGGTGAGATTATGCTGTCAGGATATGACATAGAATGATTATGAAGTCATAGGCCCCTAAAACAAGCTGAGTCATGTTAAATTCAGCAGTTTCCTTGGGAGAGGAAACAGGACAACAAGGTCCTGGACATGAATCTCTTCATTTATGTCCTCCTTTTATCAATTTGGACAAGTAGTTGTTTAGATAGAAATGAAAGCAATGGATCTGCTACTGCAGGTATGTCCCTAACCTTAAAACCTAGAAATTATGATCTATTATGTTAAATGTATTCCAGTACTTAATTAGACAAGCTAGCTGTGTGTAAGAAATCTGCTGTTTATTCTACTTTACTATGAGAAGGTCTTCGAGAATTTCTAGGACAACACCTGAAAGTTTTACTTCTATGTAAACATTCCAAACATAGAAACATGAAGAGTACAGCCTTACTGTCCCCTTTCATTCCCCTTCCCCACCCAATCCACCAACCCCTGCACCTCCCCCACCAGCCACATCAGAAAATTCTATGTGAATGAGTCTAGCATGGTACCTAACACATAGTAGGTTTCAAGAACTGTGTTTTCTTGTCCCATCCCTTTTCCCACCATACACGTTCACACACACATCAACACTCCAGTGCATTCACACATTCAAATACCTAGGTAATGGGTTGAACAAGCCACGATGTGGGGTAACCTAGGTAATTATACTGATTAGCCAAAGACAGCTCCCAGATTTGGCTTGTAGACTGTGACTGGCTGGGGAGGTGATAGAGGGAGGAAAATGACAGTGGTTATCATGCTTAAAGAAATAATTGATGATGAGATTTGACTTGGATCTGCAGTAACAAACCCCCATCAAAATGGAAGCAAACTTGGTTCCCAAGCACATGTTCTGATGATACATGTTCTTTCATAGTAACTACACGTGCTGAATTCAAGCAGACCAAACTGCAGGAATTATGGCGACGTCTACTCATTATTGTAATTGGTACCCTTATCACTGGCTATATGGTCACGTGTACCTGCTTGCTTCACTATAGCTGTGATAGCGAGGAAGCCCATAAAGCAGCCAAGTAAGTCTTACACCTTTGAATAAAAGTACAAGGTTGGGGGAGGCACGTGTTCTTCACTATACTCTGTAACTGTAAGAGCGGGGAAGTCCCCAAAGCAGCCACATTAAGTCTTACACCTTTGAACTAAAAATACAAAGTGGCGGGGTGTAGGGGTGAGGTGAGGAGGTGGGTGTGCACGCGCATGAAGAACTGTACCTGCACACGCATGCGCACTCACACGTAAGCGGGTTCACTGTTGTTTTGTTACTTACCATTAACTTTAGACTTCAGAAGAGCTACCAACATCTTGTGGGCTGGATATGTTCACTTAAATGAAGCTCTTAAATTATCTCAAGTACATTATCAACTTTAGCCAAAACTATCTCCTATTCAGGGTTCACTTGAGCCCCAGGCTGCTAATTTCATTGTAAGTTGAGTCTATGAAAAGAGGGAATGACTATCTAAATAAGACAGAATCAAAATCTTCTCAGGGGAGGAGTTGGGTCTCTGCATTCCAAAGATAGTAACACATTTTGGATAATCTATCGTTTTGAGATGTAATAACATGAAAAATTTTCAACTGTGTTCAGTGATTCTAGTCCCTGGCTTTAATATAGGAGGATTAGGCTGGCACTTGGTATACTGGGTCTCTAAAAATTTCCCAATCCAAGGACTGGTGACTGAAATATACCACTGTTCTATTCCTTCAGTTTTAGAGTTAGCTTGTGAGGATTAATATGTATGGTTACAAACCTTGATGGTGTAAATATGATAGGAAAACAATGAATTTGGTCTAAGACTTTTTTATGTGACAGGTTGTGACATTTGTGCCTCAGTTGCATATCAAGTTGTGGCTTTTTTGTGAAAACTATAATTTCTGGATTAGATAAATTCTCTCTCTCCCTCTCAACAGTAGATTTGAAACAAGTTTGTGTCATTGCGTATATAGACTATATGGTTATACATTGTGGTTGACACAGCAAAATTAAGAAAAAGAAAAAGAAAAGCATTCAACACGAGTTCAAATCTGTAACCTGACTCATAGTTTTCACCACACTCTGATTCTTACTGTGTTCAATTTTCCTGCTAGAGCCACAAAAAGACCACAAGTCTAAATTGACACAATAGCCCATATTTTCTGGTAACAGCAATCTTACTCCTCTGATTTAAATTGTCATATTCCAAATCCTCTGTATTTTCAGGGACAAGAAAGAAGATATCACCATCAAGGCATCCAGGTCATCTAAAATATCATTTACTGACTCCAAGTCACCGACTGCTGGTCTGGGTGATCCAGAAAGACAATCCGTGGTATCCAGAATAGATAAGTCATCTGGGCCCTCAAGTCCACGAAAAGTTCCTTCAAGTGCAGAAAAGTTAGTCAGGCCCTCGAGTCAAAAAAAACCATCCAAGCCATCAGCTCCCAAAAAAGTGTTAGGATCACCCCCCCAGGAAAAGTTGCATAGAACACGCAGTCCAAAAAAGGCACATAGGCAGGCTCATGCCCATAAGCCAGTCAGTCAGGTCAGTCCATCCTATCCAGAGAAGGCCATCAAGTCAACTTGGCCACCAAGTCTACAGTGTCGGGTCAAGCCAACCAAAACTCCTCTACCCTATCCAAAGAATCAAATCTTCCCTGAGCAATCAAGTGTAGATAAACTGACCAAACGCCAGAGATATCTTAAACTAAAATGCCCAGCTAGTGCAGGTAGGGCAGAAATATTATCTAGGCCTCATCCAGTGAAGTTTTGTCGATGCTACAAGGAAAAGTGCCTTGTTTGCAGAGCTGTTTCTGAGCCGTTCATCACTCATGTTTCAGACGCCAATAAAAAGCATGTTCCAGTTACACTGTTTTCACGCGAATTGAAGCACTTTTACAAGTCGTATAAAAAGAAACAACCCATATACAACACACTGTATGGCAACATGAGTGACAGTGATATCACAACATACAACAGTGATGGTGAGAGTGACAGGGAGGTGATTATAATGTGCAATATAAAATGCAAGGAAGACATGTTTAAAAACTCCCAAAATAATTAAGGGATCAAAAGAAAGACCACCCATGCAGAAGCAAGCTTCTATGAATTATTATATGCTCACCATATTTAAGAACCTGGTAGAGGAAAACTCCACTTGGTATCACTATTGAGATTAGACTTATATCCATCTCGAGGCAATTTACTTGAAAAATAGTAAATAAATGTGTGACATAACAACTGATTTTGTTGTAATTATTATTGTATTTTAGAGGTATAAATCTCTTTGGGAGGTATCTTAGATCTACTTGGGCAAATTCTGGAGATGGTGAGGGACAGGGAAACCCAGCCTGCTGCAGTCCATGGGGTCACACAGAGTTGGACACGACTTGATGGCTGAACAACAACGTAGATCTGGTCACTTGGATGGGCTTCCCAGCTGGTGCAGTGGTAAAGAATCCACCTGCCAATGGAAGAGATGTGGGTTTGATCCCTGGGTTGGGAAGATCCTTTGGAGGAGGAAATAGCAACCCACTCCAGTAGTCTTGCCTGGGAAATTCTATGGACAGAGGAGTCTGAAGGGCTACAGTTGATGGGGCCGATAAAAGTTGGACACAGGCGCAGGGTTAAATGTGAACCACAGTCACACACACACACACACACACACACACACACACACACACACACACAAATATAGAAAGGTATTACAAGATGGGTACCCTGGGCTCCTCTTTCCCTTGGATTAGCCCTCAATTGAAGTCTCAACCCAACTATCTTTTAAATTTTGACAGAGTGTCCTCACAGTCTAAGACTGTCTTTCTCTGGTGCCCAGTGTGTGGCAGAAACGGCTCTGTGTGCTTGATTCTGGCTGCGTTGGGGAAATTCCTGATAGTTATTTCCTTTTTTAAAACATATTTATTTGACCATGCCAGTTCTTAGTTGTGGCATGCAAACCCTTGGCTGCAGCATGTGATTCTCTGACCAGGGATAGAACCCAGACCCCCTGCATTGGGAGTGTGGAGTTTTAGCCACTGAACCACCAGGGAAGTCCCAATACTCATTTCTAATACCACTGCCTCTGATGACTGCTACCAAAGTAAGGGTCCAGGCTCCAGCCCCCACTCTCAAGGTTTTTGATTCTTTTGGTTACCCTTCAAATTGATAAAGAGAGTTTGCCCTGTTGTGCATTCTCAGAATGGCCCAGATAGAGGTCGGATATCTACCCATTTTCTTCACAGGGTACCTTCTTACTTAGAATCCAGAGGGCTGGGAGGCCAGGGGAAAACCTTGGAGTTATATTTTCTAGCTTCCTCACTGATGAGAGGTTATCCCTGCCCACTTCCAAGAGCATGGTTCAGAAAAACAGACAAAATCCTGCAGTCCCAGCCTATATTCTAGTACAGTGAGGTCAGTCCCCTGTCACATTCAGCAGGGTCAGTTAAATTCCATAGCTAGCATATATTGGATGTGTACTACTTGCCAGACATTGTACTAAGTCCCTTTATGTCCAGGATATCTGAAGGCCACCCTCCCCTCAATTTTACTGATTTAGAAAAAGGACTCACAAGACTCAAAAGCAGATTATAGTCATGTCTGAGGTTTATTAGAGCAAAAATATACAAATCAAGAGCAACAGGAAAAAGACTTCTTTTCGGGTGAATCAGAGAGTTTGGACATGCGCTTTTGAGTACTTGCCCCTCTGGGGCCACCTAGGACATTCTCTCTTCTCTAGCAATAATCTAGAGGCATGTGTGCAACATGGCTCTGCCCAGGGAAGCCTCAGCATCTGAGGCTTTTATGGAGAACAGATTCCATAGGTACATCATGCTCCATGACCAGACATGGCAAGTGAAACTCAGGATCCCAACAATGACACCAGATGCACATTATCGATGTTGATGTTTGTGCCAAGCAATCAGGTGAACAAAACATGATCATCAACCAATTAACATTAGAACATTCCCCCTGGGTTGACCAATAGTCAAATCATGGTTTCCAGTTCCCTTGACATACAAGGACCAAACAACCAGACCTGCTGTGTTAACACTTTCCTCACATTCACATATTTTATTTAATCCCCAACAGTCCCCTATTATATGGACTACCATATGAGTTAACTGATGCTCTGTATCATATAGTAAGATCACATCTAGCAATTGATTGAATCAAGAAATGAATCTATGATTGACTTAAGTTCAAATTTTCATTATGCTGTACTGCCTTCTCACTTCCAGTTTCTGGGGTATGTGTTTATTCTCAGATCACCCAGTCCACTGGTATCAGCAAAGTCCTTACTTGACTTTTAATCAATCTGGACCATCCTCCTAACTTACCAGGAGCATATAAATATGTCTTGACTTCATTCACATCTGACTTCCCCATAACCTCTGCCTCCTCCACTGGTAGTCTCCTGGTGGGGTCTGTAAGGTCATCATGAAATTCACAGATGGCATGATATATAAAAGTTTTAAGAGGTAGAAAATGCATTTGAAAAGCATTGTGGTAGCTACAGACTTGATTTCCTACTGGTATTACATTTTTTGTGAAGATAAACTGCAAAGGGTTAGAATTGTTCTGGGATAGCCTGGTCTTTTTAAAATTCACAAATAGAAGCAAAAGTTCTGATCAAATTTTTATGGTTTAGTATGAAAAACAGTTCAAACAAAAAAGTAGGAGTATGAATGAACACCCATATAAACATTGCTCAGATTCAACAATTATCATTACATGGCCAATGTTGTTTCATTTAAACTACTATCCATTGCCCTCCCATTTATATCTCAAAAAAATAATAAATTTTAAAAATACATAAACACAATACTCCATGGGATCACAAAGAGTCAGATACGACTGAGTGACTGAACTTAACTGAACTGAAACACAATACTATTATCTCATATGAAACTTAATAATAATTCCTTAATATAAATTATCCAGTCTGTATGCAAATTTCCTCCATTTGCCTCATTTTTTTTAGTGGTTGCTTTGTTCAAATGATGTTAACCAGCATTTGACAGCATCTCAGTCTAAATTTTTTAAAAATTAAAATTTCATTGGGTAATCTGGCTTCATATTGTAAGATGATTTTGGAGTTTATCTGGGCTATCAGTAGCCTGGAAAATAGCCAACGTCAAAACTGCATAGTTTTTCAGCTTAAATTCAACCGAAGTCTTGGTAGGCAAAGTCAAATGACCTAAGCTTTCTTCTCTTTATCATTCTTAAGCTAAAGACTTGTAATACTTTAAAGGCTGGGAATATTAATATCTAATAAAAAGGACTAACTACCAGTGACAACCAATGATAATGACATGTTAAACACAAGCTATGAGCATGAGTATGTATGTTGCTTTTTAAACCACACTTAATTATAGAGAAGGAGTCTACAGAATATTTGAAGCTCATTCAACGTGAAAAATTCTAGGTGCATTAGTATGGGGCTTCACACATAAAACCAATATAAAATATATAAAAAAGCATGTACCCTGAGTTAGAGAAGAAATTTTGCAAAAAAGAAAAATAATAATTTTTTTACCAGTCAAAGCTTCCACAAGTTAATACCTAAAACAACTCGTCTCACTTCAAAGGATAGTTTTTGACACTTCTTGGCAATGTCCTGGTTTAAGTAAGAGGACTCTGAATCTCTATTTGCTAGCCTTCTTGTAGCATTATCTTACCTGTCATGATATCTTTCTTCTGTCTGGCTCCCATTTTATATTTCCCGGTTCAGCAAGTGTCAGGGCTGTATGTCAGTCAGTCCTTGGCTTCCTTACATTCCCGGCCACCAGGGGTCGCTGTGAAGCCAGTTTCAAACGTGGTCCTTCCCTCTAAGACCATCAGCGCTGTGTTTCCCTTTCATCCACATTCCTTACCTTCATCTCCAAAACTCATACCTTGTTCCTGTCTATGGAACTAAAATCGTTAGTTCTTCAGCCATGTCCAACTCTTTCTGGCTCCGTGGATTATAGCCCACCTTACTTCTCTATCGACGGAATTCTCCAGGCAAGAATCCTGGAGTAGGCAGTCCTTCCTTTCTCTAGGGGATCTTCCAGACCCAGGGATCCAACTCAGGTCGCCAGCACTGCAGGCAGATTCTTTACCATCTGAGCTACCAGGGAAGCTCTGGGGTCACAGAGAGTCGGAGACGACTGAATGACTAACACAACGATAACAATGGAACTGAAATTATTTATATTTTGCTCCTTTTATTCAGTAATTTCATTTCAGTTCAGTCGCTCAGACCTGCCCAACTCTTTGTGACCCCTTGGACTGCAGCATGCCAGGCTTGCCTGTCCACCACCAAATCCAGGAGCTTACTCAAACTCATGTCCATCGAATGGGTGATTCCACCCCACCATCTCATTCTCTGTCGTCCCCTTCTCCTCCCGCCTTCAATCTTTCCTAGCATCAGAGTCTTTTCATGAGTCAGTTCTTTGCATCAGGTGGCCAACGTATTGGAGCTTCAGCTTCAGTATCAATCCTTCCAAGGAATATTCAGGACTGATTTCCTTTAGGATTGACTGGTTAGATCTCCTTGACTGGTTGAATCTCACTTTATTCAATAAAGTGCTTTCTAAAAACCTATCCCTTAAAAAAAGTGCAAAAATGCAGATTTCAAACACTTCCAACATGTATTTCTACATGAAATTCTATAAGCATGGAAGTACACAACATTGTAAATCAACTTTACTTCAATTAAATTTTTAAAAATTAAACATTTAAAATTAAAAAAAAATTAAGAAATTATATATACAATGGAATATCACTCAGCTATAAAAGGAATGTATTTGAGTTAGTTCTAATGAGGTGGATGAAACTTGAGTTTATTATACACAGTGAAGTAAGTCAAAAATAGAAAGACAAATACTGTATAGTAACACATACATGTGGAACCTAGAAAGATGGTACTGATGATCCTACATGCAGGGCAGCAAAGGAGACACAGATGTAAAGGACAGACTTTTGGACTCAGTGGGAGAAAGAGAGGGTGGGATAATTTGAGAGAACAGTATTGAAACATATACATTACCATATGTAAAATAGATAGCCAGTGTGAGTTTGAGGTATGAGGCATGGCCAGGGCACCTAAAGCAGGTGCTCTGTGACAACCTGGAGGGATGGAGTGGGGTGGGAGTTGGGAGGGGGGTTCAGGAGGGAAGGGACACAAGTATACTTTGGCCGATTCATGTTGCTATATGACAAAAACCATCACAATATTGTAAAATAATTATTCTCCAATTAAAATGAAGGCATAAATTTTTTAAAAAGAAATTATAGAAACATGTAGCTGAAAGGATGCTTAGAAATCCTCTCTTCTATCTCCTGTGGGGAGAGGGGGCTATGAAGAGCTGAAGGAATGCTCACTCCGCTAGAAGACCATGTTTTACCAGGCTAACAGGGTTGAGGATGCTAGCTCGCTGTGGCATGTGCCTGGTTGGCAGATCTTTAAGTGGCAACAGAGAAGTGCTACACCAGATGAGGGATATTTAAAAGTCTCCAGTTTTATCAACTCTCAAAATCCTCCAGTCCCTGCCACATCGTGAAATTCCTAAGAATTAGAAGCAACAAAGGAAGGGAACTAGAAGTAGGAAGAAAGTTTTCTGAGAGCTTCAGTCAAATATCTCCTTAAGGGCAACCTATATCAGTTCAGTTCAGTTCAGTTCAGTCGGGCAGTCATGTCTGACTCTTTGCAACCTCATGAATCGCAGCACGCCAGGCCTCCTTGTCCATCACCAACTCCCGGAGTTCACTCAGACTCACGTCCATTGAGACAGTGATGCCATCCACCCATCTCATCCTCTGTCGTCCCCTTCTCCCCCTGCCCCCAGTCCCTCCCAGCATCAGAGTCTTTTCCAATGAGTCAACTCTTCGCATGAGGTGGCCAAAGTACTGGAGTTTCAGCTTTAGCATCATTTCTTCCAAAGAAATCCCAGGGCTTATCGCCTTCAGAGCAGACTGGTTGGATCTCCTTGCAGTCCAAGGGACTCTCAAGAGTCTTAGCCAACACTACAGTTCAAAACCATCAATTCTTCGGTGCTCAGCTTTCTTCACAGTCCAACTCTCACATCCATACATGACCAATGGAAAAACCATAGCCTTGACTAGACGGACCTTTGTTGGCAAAGTAATGTCTCTACTTTTCAATGTGCTATCTATGTTGGTCATAACTTTGCTTCCAAGGAGTAAGCGTCTTTTAATTTCATGGCTGTAGTCACCATGTACAGTGATTTTGGAGCCCCAAAAAATAAAGTCTGACACTGTTTCCACTGTTTCTTCATCTATTTCCCATGAAGTGATGGGACAGATGCCATGATCTTCGTTTTCTGAATGTTGAGCTTTAAGCCCACTTTTTCACTCTCCACTTTCACTTTCATCAAGAGGGTTTAGTTCCTCTTCACTTTCTGCCATAAGGGTGGTGTCATCTGCATATCTGAGGTTATTGATATTTCTCCCAGCCATCTTGTTCTAGCTTGTGCTTCTTCCAGCCCACAATTTCTCTTGATGTACTCTGCATATAAGTGAAATAAGCAGGGTGACAATATACAGCCCTGACGTACTCCTTTTTCTATTCGGAACCAGCCTGTTGCTCCATGTCCAGTTCTACTGTTGCTTCCTGACCTGCATATAGGTTTCTCAAGAGGTAGGTCAGGTGTTCTGGTATTCCCATCTCTTTCAGAATTTTCCACAGTTTATTGTGATCCACACAGTCAAAGGCTTTGGCATAGTCAATAAAGCAGAAATAGATGCTTTTCTGGAACTCTCTTGCTTTTTCGATGATCCAGCGGATGTTGACAATTTGATCTCATGTTCCTCTGCCTTTTTTAAAACCAGCTTGAACATCTGGAAGTTCACGGTTCATGTATTTCTGAAGCCTGGCTTCGAGAATTTTGAGCATTACTTTACCAGCGTGTGAGATGAGTGCAACTGTGTGGTAGTTTGAGCATTCTTTGGCATTGCCTTTCTTTGGGATTGGAATGAAAACTGACCTTTTCCAGTCATGTGGGCACTGCTGAGTTTTCCAAATTTGCTGGCATATTGAGTGCAGCACTTTCACAGCATCATCTTTCAGGATTTGGAATAGCTCAACTGGAATTCCATCACCTCCACTAGCTTTGTTCGTAGTGATGCTTTCTAAGGCCCGCTTGACTTCACATTCTAGGATGTCTGGCTCTAGGTGAGTAATCACACCATCGTGATTATCTTAGTCTTGAACATCTTTTTTGTACAGTTCTTCTGTGTATTCTTGCCACCTCTTCTTAATGTCTTCTGCTTCTGTTAGGTCCATTCCATTTCTGTGCTTTATCGAGCCCATCCTTGCATGAAATGTTCCCTTGGTATCTCGAATTTTCTTGAAGAGATCTCGAGTCTTTCCCATTCTGATGTTTTCCTCTATTTCTTTGCATTGATCACTGAGGAAGGCTTTCTTATCTCTCCTTGCTATTCTTTGGAACTCTGCATTCCGATGCCTATATCTTTCCTTTTCTCCTTTGCTTTTCACTTCTCTTCTTTTCACAGCTATTTGTAAGGCCTCCCCATACAGTCATTTTGGTTTTTTGCATTACTGTTCCATGGGGATGGTCTTGATCCCTGTCTCCTGTACAATGTCATGAACCTCCGTCCATATTTCATCAGGCACTCTATCTATCAGATCTAGGCCCTTAAATCTATTTCTCACTTCCACTGTATAATCATAAGGGATGTGATTTAGGTCATACCTGACCTCAATGGTCTAGTGGTTTTCCCTACTTTCTTCAATTTAAGTCTGAATTTGGCAATAAAGTGTTCATGATCTGAGCCACAGTCAGCTCCCAGTCTTGTTTTTGTTGACTGTATAGAGCTTTTCCATCTTTGGCTGCAAAGAATATAATCAATTTGATTTCGGTGTTAACCATCTCATGATGTCCATGTGTAGAGTCTTCTCTTGTGTTGTTGGAAGAGGGTGTTTGCTATGACCAGTGCATTTTCTTGGCAAAACTCTATTAGTCTTTGCCCTGCCTCATTGCATATTCCAAAGCCAAAGTTGCCTATTACTCCAGGTGTTTCTTGACTTCCTACTTTTGCATTCCAGTCCCCTATAATGAAAAAGACATCTTTTTTGGGTGTTAGTTCTAAAAGGTGTTGTAGGTCTTCATAGAACCATTCAACTTCAGCTTCTTCAGCATTACTGGTTGGGGCATAGCCTTGGATTACTGTGATATTGAGTGGTTTGCCTTGGAAACGAACAGAGATCATTCTGTCGTTTTTGAGATTTCAAAAGTACTGCATTTCAGACTCTTTTGTTGACCATGATGGCTACTCCATTTCTTCTGAGGGATTCCTGCCCGCAGTAGTACATATAATGGTCATCTGAGTTAAATTCACGCATCCCAGTCCATTTCAGTTCGTTGATTCCTAGAATGTCGACATTCACTCTTGCCATCTCTTGTTTGACCACTTCCAATTTGCCTTGATTCATGGACCTGACATTCCAGGTTCCTATGCAATATTGCTCTTTACAGCATCGGACCTTGCTTCTATCACCAGTCATATCCACAAGTGGGTATTGCTTTTGCTTTGGCTCCATCCCCTCATTCTTTCTGGAGTTATTTTTCCACTGATCTCCAGGCGCATATTGGGCACCTACTGACCCAGGGAGTTCCTCTTTCAGTATACTATCATTTTGCTTTTTCATACTGTTCATGGGGTTCTCAAAGCAAGAATACTGAAGTGCTTTGCCATTCCCTTCTCCAGTGGACCACTTTCTGTCAGACCTCTCCACCATGACCTTCCCATCTTGGGTGGCCCCACAGGCATCACTTAGTTTCATTGAGTTAGACAAGGCTGTGGTCCTAGTGTGATTAGATTGGCTAGTTTTCTGTGATTATGGGTTTCAGTGTGTCTGCCCTTTGATGCCCTCTTGCAACACCTACCATCTTACTTGGGTTTCTCTTACCTTGGAAAAGGGTTATCTCCTCCCTGCCGCCGCTCC
Source organism: Bos indicus (assembly GCF_029378745.1). Lineage (NCBI taxonomy): Eukaryota > Metazoa > Chordata > Mammalia > Artiodactyla > Bovidae > Bos > Bos indicus. Next base: position 24,109,081 of record NC_091789.1, on the reverse strand, counting down.
TGACCTTGAACATGGAATAGCTCCTCTAGGCCCTCCTGCGCCTGCACAGCCACCGCTCCTTGGACGTGGGGTTGCTCCTCCCGGCCGCTGCCCCTGACCTTGGACATGGGGTAGCTCCTCTCAGCCATTCCTGTGCCGTCACAGCCTGGCACTCTCTGCCACTGCGCTGACCTTGGACATGTGGTAACTCCTCTTGGCTGCCGCCCCTCGTACATGGGGTCCTCCTGGCTTCTTCCCCTGACCTCGGAAGTGGGGTAGCTCCTCTTGGCTGCGCTATGTGCCTGTGTGTTAAGGCTTAGATATGGTCAATTAAATCCTCCAACCCCATTGAAGGCACACACACACACAAGCTGCTAAATGGTCATACCAGTAGAATACAGATCTTTGACCCATTGACATCATACCAGTGCTAGATTGGTTAGGGTTACCTCTAACTTGTTAACATGTATGACCTTAAATTCCTGGGAATCCCAGGCTACACCTTCGTATCCATCCTTGTAGATGTGAAGGCCATGAACTAGTGCCACAAATCCACTGAGCTCCATACCAATCACACTCTCTAAGGGTAATAATAGACACAGTTCATAAAGCACCCAGCCTTGTTTCATAATAACCAGGTTGATCATTTTTAATATGATTTAACCCTTCCCAACGTAGAGGAGCTTTTAAACTTAAATGACCATAGTCTGCTGTTAACCATGTAGATCTACCCCATAATTGCGGGATTTTTACTTTTCATAAATGAGAGGTTAATTTTTTAATGGAGACTTAGCTTGTCACTCCCTTTGAGTTTAAATCACCCTAAGAGAAATCTTAAATCTATGGCCAGGATCACAACAGGTACTATTAACTGGCCAGGTGAGAGAATCCCATCTAGTAATATCATGAAGATAGAACAGGACTGAACACTCATCTAAATTTCCTTGTGAGTATCCCTAGAGAACAGAAATCCACCAAGGTAATCCAGAAGTACTAGACACAGGTAACTGGCCACAACCGAACAATTGGATTGCGTTTTAAACTAGCATAGAATCATGTCCATGATAGAAAAATTTGATTAATAGGCATAGGTCCAAGGAATCAAGAAAACATTATAAATGATCATAAAAGTCAGATCAGCATCTTGGGCAAGCTGTCTGCTTCTGATGTCATCTTCTTCTCATCCTAGTGTAGTGTGCTACTGCTGAGTCACTTCAGTCATGTCCGACTCTGTGCGACCCCAGAGATGGCAGCCCACAAGGCTCCCCCGTCCCTGGGATTCTCCAGGCAAGAACACTGGAGTGGGTTGCCATTTCCTTCTCCAATCCATGAAAGTGAAAAGTGAAAGTGAAGTCGCTCAGTCGTGTCCGACTCTTAGCAACCCCATGGACTACAGCCTACCAGGCTCCTCCATCCATGGGATTTTCCAGGCAAGAGTACTGGAGTGGGTTGCCATTGCCTTCTCCCTCGTGTAGTATAGTTTCCTCTATTTGAGCACTGTTTTAAGGTGATTTTGAGGTCAGCAGGCCTCTCTATAGACCAGTCCAGCTTAGGGGCCTTTTGGAAGTGGGAGTTAACCCAAGAGTCAATTTCCCTTCAGTGTCACTGGGCATGAGCTAGTTAAGAGTTCCTGATGGAAAGGTACTTCCATCCAGGCTGGAGACAGTTCTTTAAATTATATCTTCTTCCAGTCTTGATTGAAGGTCATGTGTGAGGCACCTGATCTTCACTTAAAGACAGATTACTGAGATTAGCTTCAGAAACAACCCTAGAGTGTCCTTTAATAATTCAATTTTATGTTAATATACCCTAACAGCAAAGAACCACCAAGGAAATGAGTCTTAGTAGATACAGACCTCCATTAACAAACTGGGATTCAACATTCATTGAAACATCTCTTTCTACCTGAAATCACCGTCATTTTTACCAAATATAACCCAATTGAGACCTGTTTGTAATATGGGTTTGCTCTCAATAAACTTGGCCTGATGACTTATATAACCATAATTGGTCATAGACTTTTTTGCTTTGCTGAGACTGTTATAGCGTCTCAGACTGAACTTTTAAAATAAGAGCTTTCAGGGCTAGGAAAGTCATGCCAAAGGCTTATCACAGATTTTGCCTAACAGATCTAAGTAAACTCCTCCCTTCTCAAGGTCTCCAAAATTCCTTGAGATTTCTGTACCTGTTATTGAGATAATTTTCCTAACTTATCTGATAAATTTACTGGAAACTAAAGGTTTCCAAGCTCTGGAGGGTTCAGATAGAGAGAAAATATTAAATGTTTCAATTTGTTTATAAAATATAATTTTACCAAATTACTGTCATAATTCGAGGGGAAGGTTTCTTTACACCTGGAAAACACAGATTCAAATCAGTAATTTTTTCAGAGAGAAACCATAAAACTTATAAGCATATTCACCAGTTCATTCAGTCCTTTTGTTAAACTTTGTGAAGTCATCAGTTTTCTATTAGAATTTTTACACAGTTCAGAAACTGGTATTTATCCAAAAGTCTTTTTTATAAATCTTCTTGAAGAGGCAAAACTTGGTTAGTGCTATGACAATATTTTGAGATAGTAACTAGAATTATGCCTGGTAACATTTTACCCAAACATATCAGAATTTTAGGAACTTTGTACAGTTTCTAGTGTATCTATATTAATAACATTTACCATACAATATAACCTGAGACTTATTGCTAACTTGAGAATACCTTCCATGTAATTCTATATACAAAATGAACCTATTAGTGTAATATCTCTCTTTGGGATGTTTCAGGGGCCCTCTGAAGCATCCCAAAGTTAGCTAGAAATCTTCTTCATTAGAATGATTTAGGAAGTTTTGTGAATAAATATCAAAAAGTTTTAGAACACTTAGTCAGATGGGATTATAGGTCAGTGTGAAACAATACTTAGCGAAAACTTAGCCAAAGTAACAATAAGGGATTTCAGAACAGATCATTTAAGAGATAAAGAAACTTAAATCTATCATCAGTTCAGTTCAGTTCAGTCACTCAGTGTCCATCTCTTTGAGACCCCATGAACCGCAGTGCACCAGGCCTCCCTATCCATCACCAACTCTTGGAGTCCACCCAAACCCACGTCCATTGAGTCGGTGATGCCATCCAACCATCTCATCCTCTGTCATCCCCTTCTCTTCCTGCCCTCAATCTTTCCCAGCATCAGGGCCTTTTCACACCAGGTGGCCAAAGTATTGGAGTTTCAGCTTCAACATCAGCCCTTCCAATGAACACCCAGGACTGATCTCCTTTAGGATGGACTGGTTGGATCTCCTAGCAGTCCAAGGGACTCTCAAGAGTCTTCTCCAGGGGGCAGTTCTAGGATGGCGGAGGAATAGGTTGGGGAGGCCACTTTCTCCCCCACAAATTCATCAGAAGAACATTTGAACACTGAGTAAATTCCACAAAACAACTTCTGAATGCCGGCAGAGAACATCAGGCACCCAGAAATGCAGACCATTGTCTTCCAAAGGAGGTAGGAAAATATATAAAAGAAAAAAAGTGAGACAAAAGAGGTAGGGACAGAGCTCCATCCTGGGAAGGGAGTCTTAAAAAAGAGAAGTTCCAAACACCAGGAAACACTCTCACTGCCGAGTCTGTGGTGAGCCTTGGAACCACAGAGGGCAACATAACTGGGAGGAAAAATAAATAAATAATTTAAACCCACAGATTATGTGCCCAACAGTAACTCCCCCAGCAAAGAAGCAGTACAGACGCCTGCATTTGCCACTAGCAAGGAGGGGCTGGGCAGGGAGGCGTGGGCTGCATTGCTTAGAGTAAGGACCGGGCCTGAATACCCCGAGGGCAATCTGAGGGAACTAACTTGGGCTAGCAAACCAGACTGCAGGATAGCCACCACGTGAAAAGCCCTAACCTAAGACACTGCCAGGCCTGCTCACAGAACAAAGGACTGAGCAGAGCTAACAGGCTGTAGACCATCCCCCTCTGGTGACAGGGAGCCAGAGCCAGAAGGGGGCAATCGCGGCCCCAGAGAGGCATTATCTACCAAACTGCAAGCAGGCTTCGTTGCTAATTAAGACATCTTGGGATTCTGGACGATCAACATCCGCCTGAGAAGGTGCACCAGTTGTACACCCTGAAAACCAAGCAGCAGGAACGGGGGAGGCGATAAGTCGCAGCGACCGCGCTCGGCAAACACCTGGTCACCTGAGCTGCTCGGACCTGGGAAGGGCACAAAACACAGGCCCAACTGACTCTGCGCTTCTGAGGACTACCTGAGTACCTGAACCTGAGCGGCTTAGACCTGAGAAGTGCAAACAACCCACTGCTGGCCTCAGACAGTTCCCGGCAAGCAACTTAGAGCCTAAGCAGTGTTGACAGGGAAAGCACAGACTCCGTGAGCGGGGGCAAACCCAGTGTGGCTGAGACACTGCGAGCACACACCAGTGTTATTTGTTTGCAGCGTCCCTCCCTCCCCACAGCACGACTGAACAAGTGAGCCTAAAATAGTGTCCACCACCTCCCCTTGTGTCAGGGGGCAAATTAGCCACTGAAGAGACCAGCAAACAGAAGAAGCTAAACCAGAGGGAACCTCCTTGGAAGTGACAGGAGCAATAGATTAAAACCCTGTAGTTAACACCAACTACATAGGAAGGGGCCTATAGATCTTGAGAAATATAAGCCAGATCAAGGAACTATCCGAAGATGAACTGATCCCACACTGCCCACAACAACAGCAGAGAAAGTCTTAGATATATTTTTACTATTTTTACTATCATTCTTTATTTTTTATTAATTTAAAAAAATTTAAGTCCTCTATTACTCCTTTAATTTTCATTTTTATAACCTACTATTACTTTGCAAAAAAAAGACACCTTATTTTTTAAAACAAACTTCATATATATTTATATTTTATAATTTGTGTGACTTTTTTCCCTTTAATATTGTATTTTTGAAAATCCAAACTCTAGATTTTTAATCTGTGCTTTTTGGTGTTTGTTATCAATTTTGTACCTTTAAGAACCTAATCTTCAGTACCCATTTTTACTTGGGAGCAAGATTACTGGTTTGACTGCTCTCTCCCCCTTTAGACTCTTTTTCTCCACCAGGTCGCCTCTATCTCCTTCCTCCCCCTTCTCTTCTCTACCCAACTCTGTGAATCTCTTTGTGTGTTCCAGATGGTGGAGAATACTTAGGGAACTGATTACTGGCTGGATCTGTCTCTCTCCTTTGGATTCCCCCCTTTATCCTCCTCGCCACCTCTGTCTCCTTCCTCCCTCTTCTCTTCTCTGTATAACTCCGTGAACATCTCTGAGCAGTCCAGACTGTGGACCGCACATAAGGAAGTGATTACTGGCTAGCTTGCTCTCTCCTCTTTTGATTCCACTGCATCTCATTCAGGTCACCTCTATCTCCCTCCTCCCTATTCTCTTCTCCATATAACTCTGTGAGCCTCTCTGGGTGTCCCTCACTGTGGAGAAACTTTTTCATCTTTAACCTAGATGTTTTATCAATAGTGCTGTATAGATGGAGAAATCTTGAGGCTACTGTAAAAATAAGACTGAAAACCAGAAACAGGAGGCTTAAGTCCAAATCCTGAGAACACTAGAGAACTCCTGACTCCAGGGAGCATTAATTGACAGGAGCTCATCAAATGCCTCCATACCTACACTGAAACCAAGCACCACCCAAAGGCCAACAAGTTCCAGAGCAAGACATACCATGCAAATTCTCCAGCAGCACAGGAACACAGCCCTGAGCGTCAATATACAGGCTCCCCAAAGTCATTCCAAACCCATCGACATCTCATAACTTATTACTGGACACTTCATTGCACTCCAGAGAGAAGAAATCCAGCTCCACCCACCAGAACACAGACACAAGCTTCCCAAACAAGGAAACCTTGACAAGCCACCCATAGAACCCCACCCACAGTAAGGAAACTCCACAATAAAGAGAACTCCACAAACTGCCAGAATACAGAAAGGCCACCCCAAATACTGCAATATAAACAAGATGAAAAGACAGAGGAATACCAAGCAGGTAAAGGAACAGGATAAATGTCCATCAAACCAAAAGAGAAAGAATGTCCATCAAACCAAAAAAGAGGAAGAGATAGGGAATCTACCTGGTAAAGAATTCCCAATGATGATGAGAAAATGATCCAAAATCTTGAAAAGAAAATGGAATCATAAATAAATAGCCTGGAGACAAGGATTGAGAAGATGCAAGAAAGGTTTAACAAGGACATGGAAGTGTCATGCGAGTGTATGTTCCTCGGTTCTTTGTCTCGTCACAACAAAGATTTGGAGCAACAGACATTAAAGCCCTCAGCGCGTCACAGCTCTCGGGTCTTGGACAAACCATGCTACAGCTCTTAGACAAATCAGTGTTACAGCTCCATTTTATTTAGAAGATAGCAGGAGAATCCAAGACTCGAAGAGAAGAGAGTGGAGGAGCGCATGCACGCGCGCGAGAGAGAGTCCGTGAGAAAGCATTTTGGCTCCTCCTTTTATACGTTTTTTCCTCTACCTGGGCCTGCCCTATGCAAATTGGGCTTAGCCAGGAGTGCTGTTTGTTCTGCCTGAAGTCTTCACTCTGGTCCTCGGACCTTCCTTTGACCTTGTCTTTTAGTCACCGCCATTTTGGACTCCTTTTCCCTATTCTACCTACCTAACATTCCCCCTTCAAGAGATGGGAGGCCCAATTTTTTGGGAATAGGGGCGTTGAGGTCTTTCTGGCTACTTCCTGCTGAACTGGGACGGTGAGGGGCATTGGGCCTCCCCCTCTTGCTAGTCTCAAGCCTCAGAGTCCTTATAGCGGTGTCCAAGGGTGTGTGATATTTTCCGTGGTCAGCTGTAGTTTTATATCTTTGTTGAACTGGCACTGCATGTTGTAGCTGGTTGACCTGGGCAGAGACAAAACAGGTCAGACAATTGACAGTACATGGAATAATCATAGGCATCATCAATATAACATAACAAGGACTAGTAGGGACATTGGTCAATTTTAAATTCACATCGCCAGGATAGCTCAAGTCCCTCCTTGTTCAGGGATCAAAAGATTTATCTCCTGTCTGTCTTGGAGTACAATCTCTGTCAAACTGTGTTGGCTCCTTAGAGTTATCCTGAGAAATCTTATCCCCAGAAACCAGATTTTGGGGGTGTTCATTAGAATGACACTCACTGGTAGTCCTGAATAGGTATCTGAGAGCTCCCAGGGGCTCACAGGTGTATTGAGTGTCTTCTGTTTGATTCCACGGCTTGACTCATGAGTAGTGAATCCAGGAGTCATGTCCTGGTACCTTGACTGCTGTGGGGGTAGAAAGTATTACAGGGTAGGGGCTCTTCCATGTGGACTGGAGTTGAGCCTTTGGGGACCCATCTTTCCAGACTTTAATTAGGACTTGAGTTCCTGGAGCATATAGTGGTGACTCTTTAGAATCTTTTGGGTCCTGGTTCATACCCCACAAGCGTATATCCTGTTGGAATTGCCCAGTGGCTATGGTATAAGACTGGAGGGTCTGAACCTCTGGATCTAGGAAGAGGTCATTGACATAAACAAAAGGTCTCCCATATAGCATCTCATAAGGACAAAGACCAACCTGTTCCTTAGGGGCAATGCGGGTATGGAGGAGAGCTATTGGTAAAGCCTCCTTCCATCCCTGGGAAGTCTCCTGGGTTATTTTTTTATCGCTGATTTTAAGAATTGATTGGCTCTTTCTATTTTTCCTGAAGATCGAGGCCTCCAGGCACAATGGAGACAATAAGTAATGCCCAATGCTTTTGAGACTCCTTGGGTGACCTTAGAAGTAAATGATGTCCCATTGTCAGTTTGTAATGACCGGGGCAGACCAAATCTTGGAATGATTTCATGGAGCAGTTTTTTTACCACCTCCTCAGGCTTCTCAGTCCAGGTGGGAAAGCCTTCAATCCATCCTGTGAATGTATCTCTCATAACTAATAGGTATTTATACCCTTGAGAAACTGGCATCTGGGTGAAGTCCATCTGCCAGTCCTCTCCTGGGTAGGCCCCACATCATTGGATGGTCTGGGCCAGCTGGGGTCTTCGAGCTCATTGGGGGTTGTTTAATTGGCAAGTGGGACAAGAGGAGACCACCTGTCTTATAGTTGTTTGGAGGCCTGTTCCTCTGAAGGACCTTTCTAGTAATCTTTGGAGGGCCTTTTCTCCTAAATGAGTAGTGGCATGTAAGGAGTTAACCAACTTCCATTGGAGGTTTCCAGGCAGAAAAAGGAGTCCCTCCTTTTGGAACCATCCCATATGATCTTCTTGAAAGCCCTCACTCTTAGCTTTAAGAGTCTCACCTTCAGTATATGAAGGAGTTTCTGGCAAATTAGTCTGTGGAACTAAGGTGGCAATCTCTATTAGGTCATGGTTCTGTAATGCTCTCTTAGCTGCCTGATCAGCTGCTTGGTTCCCTCGTGCCACTTCTGTGTTCCCTTTTTGGTGTCCTTTACAGTGGGAGACTGAAACCTCAGTGGGCAGATGGACTGCCTTCAAGAGTTGAAGAATCTGATCACCATATTTGATTGGGGACCCTTAGGTGGTCAAGTGGCCCCTTTCTTTCCAAATAGTCGCATGTGCGTGTAGCACCAGAAAGGCATACTTGGAGTCAGTGTAAATGGCTATTCTTTTTCCTTTTCCCAGCTCTAAAGCTCGAGTCAGGGCTATGAGCTCAGCTAATTGGGCTGAAGTACCTGGTGGCAGAGGCTTAGCCTCTATGGTCTCAAAATTGGAGACTACTGCATACCCGGCTCTTCTTTTTCCATCCAAGACAAAGCTGCCTCCATCAGTGTACCAGATTTCCTCAGGATTGGTCAGAGGATCTTCTGACAATCCCTCTCGGGGTATTGTCCAGTGGTCCAAGGTTTCTAGACAAGAGTGAAAGGGGAGAGAGCCCTCGGGGGATAGGCAGGAGGGTGGCTGGGTTAAGAACCTCACAAGGGGATATAGTGAGGCCTGGGTTTTCCATCAGCATTACTTGATATCTGAAGATTCTTTGATCAGACATCCATAAATGGCCTCTCCCATTTAGGAGTTGTTTTACTTGGTGGCTGGTAAAAATAGTTAGTTTGCCCCCAAAGGAGAGTTTTAAAGCATCTTTTATCATGATTGCAATAGCTGCAAGATTTCGAAGGCAGGGGGGCCAACCTCGGGAAGTTGGATCGAGCCTCTTGGATAAGTAAGCTACAGGCTGGGGCTCAGATCCCAACCTTTGAGTTAACACTCCCAAGGCTATTCCCTCTCTTTCATGGACATAAAGTTGGAATGCTTTTTCTGGGTCTGGCAACCTCAAGTCTGGTGCCTGAGTTAAGGCCTGTTTTAGTGTAGCTCTGCCTTCTTTTGAGGAGTTCCCCACATCAGTGGGATTGAATCATCTCGTCCCTTTAAGCTTTCATATAAAGGCTGGGCAATTAGACCATAATTGGGTATCCAGATTCTACAATAACCAGTTAGCCCTAGGAAAGCTCGCAATTGTTTTCGAGTCGTGGGGGAGGGCAACTGGAGGATTCCTTGTACCCGATCAGAGGACAGCCTCCTGGACCCATGCGTAATCTGAACTCCCAGGTAAGTGACCTTTGTCTCCACCATCTGTGCCTTAGCACGGGAGACTTTATATCCCCTTTCTGCCAAGCTTAGAACCTGAATTGCATGTCGATGGGCACTTTTCTCATCTGGAGAGCAGATTAGTAGGTCATCTACGTATTGTAATATTTTCCCATTAGGTCCCAGGTCCAGATCTAGGAGGTCCTGGGTAAGGGCCTGTCCAAACAGGTGGGGGCTATCTCTGAACCCCTGAGGTAATACTGTCCAAATCATCTGTTGGTGTTTTTCTCCTGGGGCCTCCCACTCAAAGGCAAAAGGTATTGGGATTCTTTAGCCAGTGGTATGCAAAAAAATGCATCTTTGAGATCCAAGACTGTAAACCACTTGGCACTGGGTGGGATTTCTCCCAAGATTACATAGCGATTGGGTACTGTGGGGTGGAGGGGGACTACAGCTTCATTTATGATCTGGAGATCTTGAACCAGTCGCCAGGTTCCGTCTTTTTTCTTTACTGAGAGGATTGGGGTGTTACATGGCGAACTGGTGGGGACCAATAGCCCACAAGCAAGGAATTTATTTATTAAAGGCTGTAGTCCCTCCCGAGCCTCTATTTTGAGATTGTTTCCAATTAGGAAACCGAGTGGGATCTCGGAGGACAATGATGACCGGTTCAGCTTGGTGGGCTCATCCAGGAATCCCCTGGTCCCACACCTGGGGGTTAATTTTGTCTTCCCGTAGTTTTTGGTCCCTCTATATTGAAGGTGTAATGGGTTCTTCAGTAGTAACCAGGAGCTGTAGAGCTCTAGGGGCTGAAAAACCTCCCATCACAAGGGTGGTCCCCAGTTTAGTGAGTATATTTCTTCCCAATAAGGGGGTAGGACACTCAGGGACCACCAGAAACTGGTGGGAAAATATTTGTCCATCCCAGCAACAAAGAAGTGCTTGGGTGAATCTTTTAGTAGTTGCTTTTCCTGTAGCACCCAAAATGGTACAGGTTTGGGAAGAGAAGGCTCCAGAGTAGGAGATCAGGACAGAGTAGGTAGCCCCTGTGTCAACCAAGAAATTCTCGGACCTACCTGCCACATCCAGTTGCACCCTTGGCTCCAGCCCCATGATGGTTATCTGTGACAGGCGGGCTGGCTGGAGCAGGCCGCTTCAGTCCTCTTGAACCATCGTGAGGGTAGGCTTGGCACTTGACCTTGAGGCTCTTGGGTCCCGAGGGCAGAGTGCCGCCCAATGTCCCAGTTGATGGCACTTGTGGCAAGCCGTTCTAGGAGACTTGTCACGGTTTGGACACTCTTTGGCCCAAAGCCTTGCCTGTCTACAGATCAGGCATCTGTCTCGTGTCTTGTCCCTCAAGGACTCGGGGTTTGCCATCGGGCTTCTCTGGAGGGCGGCCAGCATCTGGGCATGCCTTGTCTCTTTCTTTCTCTCCTTTCCTGGGCCTTGGCCTCCTTCTCCTGTTCCCTGTTATAAAAGGTATTGGTGGCTGTCTGGACCATCTCATCTAAAGAGGCAGCAGGGTCCTGCTGTTGTAGCTGCTGTAACTTAATTCTGATATCTGATGCACATTGGGACAGGAATTTGTCCTTTAAAATCACCCGTCTCTCGTAAGAGTCTAAGTCCAGGTTGGTAAACTTTTGGAGTGCCTCTTTTAGCCTCTCCAGAAAGGCAACGGGGTTCTTGTTGGGCTCCTGAGTTATTGCTGAGACCCGGGCATAGCTAATTACTTTTTGTTGGGCTACTTTCAGTCCTGCCTTCACACAGATTAGAAAATGATCTCTTTCCCAGATGTGCTCAGGGTCATTATAATTCCAATTAGGATCGGAGGAGGGGACTGCAGTTTCCCCTTCTGAGTATCTATCACTCGACATGTGGAGCCCTGTTGCATACCTCCGGGCTTCCTTTAAGACCCTGGTATGTTCAGGATCAGATAAAGTTTTACTAAATATGACCATGATGTCTTTCCATGTCAAGTCAAAGGCCAAGGTAATATGTTGGAATGTATCTATATATTTGCCCGGGTCATCTGTATAGCTTCCCAGGTCTTGTTTGATCTGCCTTAGTTCTAAGAGGGAGAAGGGCTTATGGACCCGGGTTGGTCCAGATTCTCCTCCAGTTTTAACTAAGGGACATACTCAAGCTGTCTTTTGTGGAGGAGGTGCTCCCGGATATGGAGGCACGTTTGGGTACGAGGAAGGAGCACCAGGCAACTCGGGAGCTGTGGGAGGTGAGCCTACACGAGGGGGTTCTTTTTCTTGGTTCCCTGTGCCTAACACCATTTGCCTAGTGGGCTCACTTTTAGGGCGTACTACAATCCCATACTTAAGACAGAGTTCCTTCATATCTCTTAGTCGGAAGAAAATTTGGATATAGGGGATCTCTGTCCATTTCCCTTGTCTTTTGCAGAATAATTTTAATTGCAGGATGGGATTGTAATTTAGACAAGGCTGTGGTCCTAGTGCGATTAGATTGACTAGATTTCTGTGAGTATGGTTTCAGTGTGTTTGCCCTCTGATGCCCTCTTGCAACACCTACCGTCTTACTTGGGTTTCTTTTACCTTGGGCGTGGGGTATCTCTTCATGGCTGCTCCAGCAAAGCACAGCCATTGCTCCTTACCTTGGACGAGGGGTATCTCCTCACTGCCGCCCTTCCTGACCTTCAATGTGGGATAGCTCCTCTAGGCCCTCCTGTGCCCGCGCAGACATGGCTCCTTGGATGAGGGGTTGCTCCTCCCCACCACCACCCTTGGCCTCGGGCTTAGGGGCGTGGGGTAGCTCCTCCCGCCCGTCGCCCCTGGCCTCGGGCATGGGTTGCTCCTCCCGGCCACTGCCCCTGGCCTTGGGCGTAGGGTAGCTCCTCTTCCAACAACACAAGAGAAGACTCTATACATGGACATCACCAGATGGTCAACACCAAAATCAGATTGATTATATTCTTTGCAGCCAAAGATGGAGAAGCTCTATACAGTCAGCAAAAACAAGACCAGGAGCTGACTGTGGCTCAGACCATGAACTCCTTATTGCCAAATTCAGACTTAAATTGAAGAAAGTAGGGAAAACCACTAGACCATTCAGGTATGACCTAAATCAAATCCCTTATGATTATACAGTGGAAGTGAGAAATATATTTAAGGGACTAGATCTGATAGATAGAGTGCCTGATGAATTATGAAATGAGGTTCGTGACATTGTACAGGAGACAGGGATCAAGACCATTTCCATAGAAAAGAAATGCAAAAAAAAAAAAAAAGAAAAGAAAAGAAATGCAAAAAAGCAAAATGGCTGTCTGGGGAGGCCTTACAAATAGCTGTGAAAAGAAGGGAAGTGAAAAGCAAAGGAGAAAAGGAAAGATATAAACATGTGAATGCAGAGTTCCAAAGAATAGCAAGAAGAGATAAGAAAGCCTTCATCAGCAATCAATGCAAAGAAATAGAGGAAAACAACAGAATGGCAAACACTAGGGATCTCTTCAAGAAAATCAGAGATACCAAAGGAAAATTTGATGCAAAGATGAGCTCAATAAAGGACAGAAATGATATGGACCTAACAGAAGCAGAAGATATTAAGAAGAGATGGCAAGAATACACAGAAGAACTGTACAAAAAAGATCTTCATGACCCAGATAATCATGATGGTATGATCACTGACCTAGAGCCAGACATCATGGAATGTGAAGTCAAATGGGCCTTAGAAAGCATCACTACGAACAAAGCTAGTGGAGGTGATGGAATTCCAGTTGAGCTATTTCAAATCCTGAAAGACGATGCTGTGAAAGTGCTGCACTCAATATGCCAGCCGATTTGGAAAACGCAGCAGTGGCCACAGGACTGGAAAAGGTCAGTTTTCATTCCATTCCCAAAGGAAGGCAATGCCAAAGAATGCTCAAACTACCACACAATTGCACTCATCTCACACGCTAGTAAAGTAATGCTCAAAATTCTCCAAGCCAGGCTTCAGCAATATGTGAACCATGAACTTCCTGATGTTCAAGCTGGTTTTAGAAAAGGCAGAGGAACCAGAGATCAAATTGCCAACATCCACTGGATCATGGAAAAAGCAAGAGAGTTCCAGAAAAGCATCTATTTCTGCTTTATTGACTATGCCAAAGCCTTTGTGTGGATCACAATAAACTGTGGAAAATTCAAAAGAGATGGGAATACCAGAAAACCTGAACTGCCTCTTGAGAAATGTGTATGCAGGTCAGGAAGCAACAGTTAGAATTATACATGGAACAACAGACCAGTTCCAAATAGGAAAAGGAGTTCGTCAAGGCTGTATATTGTCACCCTGTTTATTTAACTTATATGCAGAGTACATCATGAGAAATGCTGGGCTGGAAGAAACACGAGCTGGAATCAAGATGGCTGGGAGAAATATCAATAACCTCAGATATTCAGATGACACCACCCTTATGGCAGAAAGTGAAGAGGAACTCAAAAGCCTCTTGATGAAAGTGAAAGAGGAGAGAGAAAATGTTGGCTTAAAGCTCAACATTCAGAAAATGAAGATCATGGCATCCAGTCCCACCACTTCATGGGAAATAGGTGGGGAAACAGTGGAAACAGTGTCAGACTTTATTTTTCTGGGCTCCAAAATCACTGTAGATTGTGACTGCAGCCATGAAATTAAAAGACGCTTACTCCTTGGAAGGAAAGTTATGACCAACCTAGATAGTATATTGAAAAGCAGAGACATTACTTTGCCAACAAAGGTTCGCCTAGTCAAGGCTATGGTTTTTCCTGTGGTCATGTATGGATGTGAGAGTTGGACTGTGAAGAAGGCTGAGCGCCAAAAATTGATGCGATTGAACTGTGGTGTTGGAGAAGACTCTTAAGAATCCCTGAGTCCCTTGGACTGCAAGGAGATCCGATCAGTCCATTCTGAAGGAGATCAGCCCTGGGATTTCTTTGGAAGGAATGATGCTAAAGCTGAAACTCCAGTACTTTGGCCACCTCATGTTAAGAGTTGATTCATTGGCAAAGACTCTGATGCTGGGAGGGATTGGGGGCAAGAGAAGGGGACGACAGAGGATGAGATGGCTGGATGGCATCACTGACTCGATGGACGTGAGTCTCAGTGAACTCTGGGAGCTGATGACGGACAGGGAAGCCTGGTGTGCTGCGATTCATGGAGTTGCAAAGAGTCAGGCATGACTGAGCGACAGAACTAACTAACTGAACTAATATAACAATCAAGTATCTTGCCTGAGGACAGTCTCTGGATTATACTTTCTGGCTAATTCTGTTATCTTAAAATGTAAATTATGGGAGTAGGTCTGGTGAGGTCTTTACAACCTCCAGACATTCTTTGGATTCATTGGAGAGTATATAACTTCATTGTTAACACAAGCAAGGGGGTACTCTTTCTGCCCCCTTCTGATGCCTATGTCAGAAGCTTTCTATATCTCCTTTATACTTTCATAAAACTTTATTACACAAAAGCTCTGGGCGATCAAGCCTCGTCTCTGGCCCTGGATTGAATTCTCTTCTGGGGGCCAAGAATCCTGGTGTCTTCACCTGATTCAACAACAACCTTTCATTTACAGTGAGCAATTCCCACATTAGCTCAAACAGTTTATACCAGATGTCTGTGCACTCAAACCAAAAGAACAAAACCAAACTGAAGCAGAATTTCACCAGCCAGGAGTCACACTCCAAATGAAACAAAAGACAAAGAGATGCCCAGAAATCAAAAGCCAAGTGGCAAGAGTGCCCCCAAAATGTGGTAAAGTGATGCCCAGAAATCAAAAACCAAATGCCATAAATGTCAAACGTGACGTCCCAGTTTGACTAGACCTGAGACCTGGCAAAGTCAGTGCTAGCAGCCTTTTTAGTTTTGGTATAATTTCAAGCATTTTCTCGTTGATTTTCTGTGAAGAAGTTACTCTATCATTTCCTGTTTTAGAAGCTTCTAGATACCAGTCAAAGTAAGCACACCGACCTTTTCAAATTGTGCATGCAAAAAAATACCAATTTCGGAATATCAAAAGAACCCCAATTTGGCCATTTTAGGTTGAGATCTCCTTCAGTATAATTTCTCCAATTAACTAGTGCTCCGTATGTATTGTACATGAATCTGGCTGGAGTGTTAGTCACACGCTGGTCTTTCTGATACCCCTTTGTTTCTGTTTTTGAGAGATTCTGTTTCCCATTTTAAGCTGAATTTGTCAGGGAGAAAACTCACTAGTGAACTTGTGTAGTGGGCCCATGTGCTTCTTGTGAACTTAACTTCTCCAGGAGTCACCCCAGACTCGTTTCAGCTTGTCTTATGTGTCTCGGATTCTGCCTCCAGCAATCTAAGGCCACCATGGCTGCTCAGGTTGCTGAATGGCCAGTTCTCATGTGTGACCCCCGGATGAGCAAGCATTTTAATTAATGTGTGGGTTTCCCTATGGGACCACTGCATGGTATGAGGAGTAGGCCTGAACCGCTCCCATGAATTTCTCAGTCACCTGAGAAAACCAAAACAGACCAGGAGGAGTCTTGTCTTTTTTCTTCAGAGCAAAGCTCTCATGTATTTTCCTCACTTTTATCCTGACAAATTCTATAAAGGCAGTCAAATTGAGGGAAAGTGTCAGATTAGCCTTTTACTTAACCACTCAGTCAAGACCATACAGTCCCCTACAATGGAGCGACCTGAGAATCTTTCAGCCGAGACCCGGGTATTCCTTGATTTTTTCCAATCAAGACCCCCCTACTCAGTACCTTTCCACTGGGTGGGCAATTCTCCTGGCATCTTTCAGCCAGCCCCCCACCCAGTATCTTTTGACTGGAATTTTTTGACTGGAATTCCTCAGTATCTTTCTACCGAGCCCCACTCACTGTCTAGACCATAATTGGGTAGTCCTTGGATGTTTGACCCAAGTCGTGCCCCCCTCCCCACCAGTACGTTCCTACTAGGAGGTGGCAGGTAACCTGCTCCACCGCCAAATAAAACTCAGAATCTCAACCAATATGTGAGATTCAAAAACCAGGAGAGACTTACTCAAATTCGTCAGCACTCCCCAAGGATGCGGATGGGCACAAGGGGCCACTGCTGGTACCAAAGCTCTGGTTCCTCGTGGAGTCCAGTCGAAGAAAGGAAGTCCACTCTGGGTCCCTTCTTGGTCACCATAACTGTCGACTAAAAGAAAAAGATTTACAACTTGAGAGCTGCAAGTTTTATTTGGGGCAAAATGCAGACTGCGGCCAGGGAGGCAGCATCTCAAATAGCTCTGAGAGACTGCTCCAAAGTGGCAGTGGGGGAAAGTCAATATATAAGGTTTTGGTGAAGGGGGAGTTCAATGCCATGAAGCACTCAATTTGCAAAAGGATTTTTGTTAGTCATGAGGGTCTGATGTCACCATGAAGGAAGTTAGTGCTTCTCTAGATATGAGGAGATGCAAGGACTAAGAGGATAAAATTTGTTCCTAAAAACATCCAACTATCTAAAGACCTGTCCCACCCGATTCCCTGGAGCACAGAGTGCCTCACTCCACCCTGAACTCCCTCAGGGGTTGCTGAAGGTCAATAGCTACAGCAGCATGGTCTTCAATCTCCATAGAGGCAGATGGCAAATGCCTTTGCTGTTCAGTCACTGGCAATGCAATGCAATTGCACTGGGAAGTGCAATTTGTAGTTGACAGTCAGAATGATCGGCTAAAGACAACCCAGAAGCTAATCCCATCACCAGAAAACAGAAGACTGTGGCAGAGCAATTCTCCTGGGTTCCCTTACCTACTGCTCTCCGCCCAGGTGCCCTTTCCAATGAAATCGTGTGCTTTGTCAGCACATTTGTATCCTCACACAATTCATTTCTGAGTGTTAGACAAGAGCCCACTTTCGGGCCCTGGAAGGGGACACCCTTCCGGCAACGCTTTCAGTATTAATTTGGTAGTGTGTGAGATGAGTGCAACTGTGCTGAAGTCTGAACGTTCTTTGACACTACGTTTCTTTGGGATTCGAATGAAAACTGACCTTTTCCATTCCTGTGGCCACTGCTCAGTTTTCCAAATTGGCTGGCATATTGAGTGCAGTACTTTCACAACAACATCTTTTGGGATTTGAAATAGCTCAGCGGGAATTCCATCACCTCCACTAGCTTTGTTCGAGGTGATGTTTTCTAAGGCCCACTTGACTTCACATTCCAGAATGTCTGGCTCTAGGTCAGTGATCACACCATCGTGATTATCTGGGTCATGAAGATCTTTTTCATGTACAGTTCTTCTGTTTATTCTTGCTACTTTTGTATAGCTCTGTGTATTCTTGCCACCTCTTCTTAATACCTCCTGCTTCTGTAGGTCCATACCGTTTCTGTCTTTTGATGTGCCCATCTTTGCATGAAATATTCCCTTGGTATCTCTGATTTTCTTGAAGAGATCTCTAGGCTTTCCCATTCTATTGCTTTCCTCTCTTTTTCTGCATTGATCACTTAGGATGGCTTTCTTTTCGCTCCTTCTTATTCTTTACAACTCTGCATTCAGATGAATATATCTTTCCTTAATCTCCTTAGCCTG
This sequence comes from Bos indicus, assembly GCF_029378745.1. NCBI lineage: Eukaryota > Metazoa > Chordata > Mammalia > Artiodactyla > Bovidae > Bos > Bos indicus. Next base: position 24,091,056 of record NC_091789.1, on the reverse strand, counting down.
ATACTTCTCTTCTTTTCTCAGCTATTTCTAAGGCCTCCTCAGACAACCATTTTGCCTTTTTGCATTTCTTATCCATGGGGATGGTTTTGATCACAGCCTCCTGTACATTGTTACAAACCTCCATCCATAGTTCTTCAGGCACTCTATCAGATCTAATCACTTGAATCTATTTGTCACTTCCACTGTATAATCAAAAGGGATTTGATTTCAGTCATATCTGAATGGTCTAGTGGTTTTCCCCACTTTCTTCCATTTAAGTCTGAATTTTGCAATAAGGATGTCATGATCTGATCCACAGTCAGCTCCCGGTCTTGTTTGTGTTCACTGTATAGATATTCTCCATCTTCGGCTGCAAAGAATATAATCAATTTGATTTGGGTATTGACCACCTGGTGATGTCCACGTGTAGAGTCATCTCTTGCATTGTTGGAAGAGGGTATTTGCTTTGACCATGCATCTTCTTGGCAAAACTCTGTTAGCCTTTGCCTTGCTTCATTTTGTACTCCAGGGCCAAACTTGCCTGTTTGGCAAGTTTTGTAAGGACAAGTCTTTTACCCCCTGGTTACATTTACTCTTAGATATTTTATTCATTTTCCTGCACTGGCAAATTTCTCTTTCTCACAGTTCATTGTTAGTATATAGAAACACAACAGATTGCTAACTACTAATTTTGAATCCTAATTTATTGATGATGTCAGGGAGTTTTTAGGGTGGTGTCTTTAGGATTTTCTATGTATAGTATGCTGTGGTCTCTGGCTCCAGAACTGTGGCTCTTCAGGGGTTGGTGCTGGCCTGCTGGTAGACAGGGGTATGTGTGTGCATTCAGTCATCTTTTTGCCACCTCAGGGACTATAGCCCACTAGGCTCCTCCATCCATGGAATGCTCCAGGCAAGAGAGCTTCTAGGCAGGGCAGGGTATCAAAGGCTTGCTGCAGGGCCCTGAAGGTGTGGGGAAGGTTCCACGGCTCTCTGGTATAGGCGGCCTAGTCCTGGGATGACTGGAGGTTCAAGGGTATTAAGGCAGCCCGCCTGTTGGTGGGTAAGGCTGTGTCACCATCTGGCCAGCTGCTTGTCCTGAGTTGTCTAAGTACTGGTGCCAACAGGTTGGTAGGACCCAGTGTGAATAAGCTAGAAGGATTCCAAAATGATATTTGCAAGTACCAGTGTCTTTGTGGTAGAACAAGCTCCCCAAAATGGCTGCTGCATCTGTGTCCCCTGGGTGAGCTCCAGTTGCCTCCTGCCTCCCTGGGAGGCTTTCCCAAGGTCAACAGGTAGGGCTGACCCAAGCTCATCCCAAATTATTGCTTCTTCCTTGGGTCCTGAAACATGTGAGCTTTTGTGTGCACCCTTTAAGAGAGGAGTCTATTTCCTCCAGGCCTATGGCACTCCTGAAACTAAGTCCTGTTGTCTCCCAAACCAAATATTCTAGAGGTTTGTCTTCCTGGCACAGAACCCCCAGGGTGGGGAGCCTGATGTAGAGCTTGGACACCTTCCTCCTTTGGGAGAACTTCTGCAGTTGTAACTATTCTCCCCTTTGTGAGTTTCCTGCTCAGGGAGTTATTGGTCTTAACTATACCACATATCTGGCCCTCCTACCCAACTCTTTGTGGCTCCTTCTTTGTAAATTTCATTGTACATATTTTCTGCCTTCTGTAGGTCTTTCTTTTCAATGGAAGCTCTCTAAGTAGTATAAATTTCATGGAAGGACTTGAGCTAAGGTTCTTCCTTCTCCGGCATCTTGGACACTCCTTCATTAGACTTCTTACATTGTGACTAAGCAATCTCCAAAATGAAATTTTCCTTCAGCCTTCATGAATAGTTTCTACTATGCTACTTCAGTTTTTGCTTTCAACAAAAGCAAAACTCACCATGTAGGACTACAGCAAAATAAAAGCTACTGTCCAGCAAAGGAAATAATCAAGAAAATGAAAAGACAGCCTACAGAATGGGAAAAAAATATTTGCAAACCAACTATCTGATAAGGGGTTAATATCCAAAATATATAAAAAACTGATCAAGCTTAACAGCAATAACACAAATAATAAGATTTTAAAATGGGCATAGAATCTCAATAGCCATTTTTCCAAAGAATATATACATATGGCCAACCAATATATGAAAAGGTGCTCAACATCACTAATAATCAGGGAAATGCAAGTCAAAACCACGATAAGATATCCTCTCAAATCTGTTAGAAAGTCTATTACAAAAAGATAAATCATAACAAATGCTGGCAAAGATGTGGAGAAAAGGGAATTTTTGTACACTGCTTATGGAAATGTAAATTAGTACAACCACTTTGGAAAACAGTGTGGAGGTTTCTCAAAAAATTAACACTAGAACTACCATATAATCCAGCCATCCCACTTCTCTCTATATATCTGAAGGAAATGAAATTACTGTCTTGAAGAGATGGCTGTACCTCCATATTCACTGCAACAGTATTCACAATAGCCAAGACATGGAGACAATTTAAGTGTCCATTGACAGGTGAATGGTAAAGAAACTGTAGTGTGTGTGTATATGTGTACACATGTGTGCATATACACACAAAGTGGAATATTATTAAGCAATAAAAACAAGGAAATCCTGCCATTTGTGATTATATGAATGGGCTTGGAGGACACTATGCTTAATGAAGTCACACGGAGAAAGACAAATATTCTATGATCTCATTTATATGTAAAATCTGAGAAAAAAGAAAAACCCAAACTCATAGAAACGGACAGTAGATTCGTGGTTTTTGGAGAGGCCAGGAGGAAGAAATGAGTAAATGTGGTCAAAGGGTACAAACTTCCAGTTATAAGATGAACAATTTCTTGCCTATCTAATGTGTAGCATGATGACTATAGTTAACAATACTACATAGAATACATGAAACTTGTTAAAAGATTAAATCTGAAAAGTCCTCACCACACACACACAAAAGGTAGCTATGTGAGGTGATGGCTGTGTTAACTAGCCTTATTTCATGGTAATCATTTCACAATATATGCATATATTAAATCATCACATTGTACACCTTAAACTTACAAAGTGTTAGATGTCAATAACATAGCAATAAAGTTGGGAAAATATAAGGGCTGAATAAAAAAAAAAGACTGTGTCTGGAACTGGCACACTATCCTTTTCATAGCATCCTACTAGTAGGTGCCAGCCAGAAGCTCATGCGGCAGGGACTGTACAAGGGCACAAATACCAGTTGGTGTGGTCCATTGAGGGCCATCATCAGAATCAGAAAGGCAAAGGAGAAAAGGAAAGATATATCCATGTGAGTGCAGAGTTCCAAAGACTAGCAAGGAGTGATTTAAAAAAAAGCCTTCCTAAGAGATCAATGCAAAGAAATAGAGGAAAAACATAGAATGGGAAAGACCAGAGATCTCTTCAAGAAAATTAGAGATACCAATTGAACATTTCATGCACAGATGGGCAAAATGAAGGACAGAAATGGTATGGATCTAACAGAAGCAGGAGATGTTAAAAAGAGGTGGCACAATACACAGAACTATAGAAAGGAGAATAAGATGGCGGCGTAGAAGGACACACGCTAAACTTGTCCTGCAAGAACTCCAAAATTCAGGACTCTGTGGGAGAGGGAGAGGGTGGGAAGATTTGGGAGAATGGCAATGAAACATGTAAAATATCATGTAGGAAACGAGTTGCCAGTCCAGGTTCGATGCATGATGCTGGATGCTGGGGGCTGGTGCACTGGGACGGCCCAGAGGGATGGTATGGGGAGGGAGGAGGGAGGAGGGTTCGGGATGGGGAGCACATGTATACCTGTGGCGGATTCATTTTGATATTTGGCAAAACTAATACAATTATGTAAAGTTTAAAAATAAAATAAAATTAGAGAAAAAAAAATAAATAAATAAAATAAAATAAAAAAATAAAAAAAATTAAAAAAAAAAAAAGAACTCCAAAATTCAAACTGACTGCTGAACAACCATCGACAGGAGAATGTTGGGTCCCACCAAAAAATGATACCCCACATCCAAGGCTGAAGGAGAAGCCCCAACAAGATGGTAAGGAGGGGCAAAATCTCATGTAGAATCACCCTCAGTTAACCAGCAGTTATATTGTCCAAAGAATAAATATACCTATAATTCAAAGCCACTGAGTTGGCAGGGTCTATACATTTTCTTGGCCAATCCGATCAGATGAGATCAATCGCTCAGTCGTGTCCGACTCTTTGCGACCCCATGAATCGCAGCTCGCCAGGCCTCCCTGTCCATCACCAACTCCCGGAGTTCACTCAGACTCACCTCCATTGAGTCAGTGATGCCATCCAGCCATCTCATCCTCTGTCATCCCCTTCTCCTCCTGCCCCCAATCCCTCCCAGCATCAGAGTCTTTTCCAATGAGTCAACTCTTCACATGAGGTGGCCAAAGTACTACAGTTAAGAAATCTCTAAAATAAAGTCCTGAAAACTCATTCTCACCCATCTTTCAGGACTCCATATGAGAGTCCACATGTGCTTCAAAAATCAGTTTTAACCTTGTTTCATTATCAAGGAAGAATTGGCAAGAAACCAGTGATAAGATGATAAAAATGATATTTTGAAATAATCTTCTGGAAGTTCATCCAAATATTAAACCTATCTGATAAAAGATAAGAAAGATAAGACCCAGTATGAATCAACTTGGTTAAACTTAAAATACAATTTCACCATATTATATGATGCAATCATTGAGAGCTGGTCAGAAGAGATAAGGACTGGCAGGTGGACTCTTGCAAAATTCACAAGTCAAGCCAGGTAAGACATGGGTACTGAGAGGTTAGCTAACTGAGCAGCAGTCAACTCAGTTCCACCTGTGGTGACTTTTTTCTCTTCTTTAAACGTACTAAATTCTGACCTGACTCAGAACTCTTTCTGCTATGATCTGAATATTTGCATCCCCTCAAAATCCATACGTTGAAATCCAAATGTCCAATATGATGGTATTAGGAAGTGGGATCTTTAGGAGATGATTAGGTCCTGAGGGCACACTAATCTCATGAATGGGATTAGCACCCTAATAAGAAGAGATCCCCAGGGAGATCTATACCCTTCCATCATGTGAGGATACAAGAAGTCTGTGATCTGGAAAAGGCACTCACATAATCACGCTGGCACTCCAGTTTTAGACTTCAGCATCCAGAATGGTAAGAAATAGATGTTCTTGTTTATAAGCCACCCAGTCTGTGGCATTTTGTTCAGTTCAGTAGCTCAGACGTGTCTGACTCTTTGCAACCCCATGAACTGCAGCGCATCAGGCCTCCTTGTCAATCACCAACTATGGGAGTTTACTCAAACTCGTGTCCATTGAGTCAGTGATGCCATCCATTTCATCCTCTGTCATCCGCTTCTCCTACTGCCTTCAATCTTTCCCAAGATCAGGGTCTTTTCAAGTGAGTCAGTTCTTCACATCACGTGGCCAAAGTATTGGAGTGTCAGCTTCAGCATCAGTCCTTCCAATGAATATTGAGGACTGATTCCTTTAGGATCGGCTGATTGGATCTCCTTGCAGTCCAAGGGACTGTCAAGAGTCTTCTCCAAAACCACAGTTCAAAAGCATCAATTCTTAGGCACTCAGCTTTCTACATAGTCCAGTGATATTTTGTTACAGTGGCCCAAGTGGACAAAGAAACTCTCCTAAGTGGTCCATCCATCTGGAATACTACTCCACTGCCCCATTCAGTGACTCAGCTTAAGGCCATTGAATTTGAAAACAAATTTGACAAACTCCTAGTAATCACAGTGACATACCACTGTTTTTTGCACTCACTAATTGGGACAAAATGTAAAGTTCTGGGAAATTCAAATGATAGCAAGAATTTGCAACAATGGCAACTCTAAGACACTCTGGAGGGACTATAAGGTGATTCAAACACTTTGGGGAAAAATATTAGATTATCATGCAAATGTTGAACATCTGCATTGCCTATAATCCAACCATTCTCTTCCAGGTATGTTCCCAAGATAAACTCAAACATACACATCAAGAGGCAGGTACATGGATTTACAGCAGCACTGGATATAATAGTGGAAAGCTAGAAACAAGTAAAGTGTCCATTACCAGGAGAAGGGAATGAGAACATTCTGGTATAGTCATATAATAGAGTCCTATACATCAGGGGGGGAAATAACTGCACGTGCGCACAGGAACATGGATGGAAGTCACAAGAAATTTTGAGTGAATAAAGCAAACTCCAGAAGAAATGTAAAATATCATCCCATTTTTATACACTTAAAAATTAAGCAAAACTAATGACACGTACTTGTGGGATAAAGCATTAATGAAAACCAAAGGAATGTTTTAAAAGTCAGGATCAGGAATTCCTTGGCAATCCATTGGATAGGATTTTGTGCTTTCACTGCGGAGAGTGCAGGTTCAATCCCTGATCAGGCAGTGCAGCCAAATGAAAGAAAGAAAAAAAAACGTTAGTATTTCAGGGCAGCGAGGCAGGCCTGTAAGGATACAGTGGAGAATTTAATGGCACTGATGGTGTTCTCAGGTTAATGGGTTCATGAGCATTCATGTTAATTCTTGGCTGAGCACAGAAAAATCAATGCCTTTGACTTGTGGTGCTCGAGAAGACTCTTGAGAGTCCCTTGGATGGCAAGGAGATCAAACCAGTCAATCCTAAAGGAAATCAACTCTGAATATTCATTGGAAGGACTCATGCTGCAGCTGAAGCTCCAATACTTTGGCCACCTGATGCGATGAGCTGACTCACTGTAAAAGACCTGATGCTGGGAAAGACTGAGGGCAGGAGGTGAAGGGGGACAACAAAGGATGAGATGATTGGATGGCATCACCCACTCAAAGGACATGAGTCTGAGCAAAATCCGAGAGTTAGTGAAGGATATGGAAGCCTGGTGTGCTGCAGTCCTTGGGGTCACAGAGTGTCAGGCATGACTTAATGGCTGAACCACAACATACAGACAGACAGATACAACCTAGATTATTTCCATGCAATGTCCTAATGAAATGTTATATTTTATATTTCCCATTTATATTCCCAGTTTATTTTCAAAACCTCCTGCCACTTCCTGGCTTTGGGAAATTGGGTACACTACTTAGCCATTCCCAGCCTCAATAAACCATCTGTAAGATGAAGATAATAATATAATGGGCACCAGGAGAACTGCTGTAGGAATTCCTTGCCTGGTACCTGGCAGGGCTAATAAATGCTAGATCCTCTGAGGGACGCTGCATTCAGAGGAGCAAATCCTCCAGTCTGAATCGGTTGTAAGGATTCAACAAAAGGAGTCAGTCTTACTTGGTTTAAAACTCATGTTTTCTCTAAGTGTCCTACTCACATCTCCTTCACCCCTGGAGGGAAACAGATCTCTGACCATTAGAGCTCTTTGCAAATGGAACTTGGGGCTTAAATCCCAAAGCATTTGTGTCCCTTGCCCACACGAGGGCAGAACAGGCTAAGAATGGTGAAGTGGATACTCATCTGTCAGGATCTCCTTTGGAGGCTCAAGACCTAGAAAGTAATGAACTGCCAGTTCATTAATGTTGGACACTGAATAAAATGAGACTGGACAGGCAGCTGAGATCAAAACGGCTTCTTGCTGTTTATGTGGCAATAACTAGAGCACAACAGGCATATGAAATTTAAAAACCAACTATTTAAAGGTCAACAAGACAAAATTTTTTTACCTACAGATGCTTTCTTCTGCAAAATCTCACTTGAGGTTTCATGGATACTGATGTGTGTGTTCGTGAAGGCACTTGAGGGCACATGTGCACACATGCTGTGAGCATGTGCAGGTGACAAGATAAATGCACCACACTGGCAGGGAAGTCTTGTGGGTAAGCACAGAGGGATTAGGAGGGGAAGTTGAGAACATCCTTCTCACTGGAAATGCTCAAGCCTGCAATGACAGGGTGCACTGCCAAATGTGGGAAGGGGGCAATTTGAAATTTCGGTCAGCGTTGGCCTTGGCCTCATCACACCTTAGCAGCAGGCCCTGTGCCACAGAGGTGAGGCTGGGGGCTGCTGTCCTACGAACAAGCATGTTGGGCTTCCCTTTGCCCCACTTTCCTTTATTAATGGCCCAGGAACACCCTGTGTTATTATCCTATTGTTTACACATACCACACCAGTTCATATTAACTACAACTCTTGTGGCTGAAATGACATAAGCCCCAATTCCAATCAGCAAGAGAAGGAATACAGTTCATGTTTGAACAACATTGAGTTAGGGGCAGGAATTCTCGATTCTCCCTGCAGTTGTAAACTTCACTGTTGACCTCCATATCCACAGCTCCACATCCTGGGATTTATTGGGAAAAAAATCCACCTATAAGTAGGCACATGCAGTTCAAGCCTGAGTTGTTCAAGGCTCAAGTATATACAGATGCGTATAATCAACCCACGAAATGGCAGTGATGCAGACGGCCTCAGGAACAATCAGAATTGTGACTCTCCTTGGAAAACTCTCTCTGTTTTGCATCTCTGTTGCTCCTTATGTCAGTTTTACTCTTTCTAGTCAGCTAAGTCCTACCAACAGTCCCATGGCACAGGCAACTCTGAATTCATAACCTTGAACTTACCATATGGTGAATTCAGGTTTCCCATATCAAGTTTACCACCAGTAGTGCTAAAGGAACTTCTTAGCCCAAATTGTTCGAAAAAACTTGAAGACCTCTGGTTCACCTGTCCTGAGTCACATGACCAACTATAAACCAACCACTATGGCCAAAGATAGGAAATTATTACTGGTCTAGCCTAAGCCACATGCCCGTCCTTGTTGCCAGTTAGGAGGGATTCTATCACTGCTACCCCTTTCCAGAACCAGGCTGGGGTGGGGAGAAGTGGTTTTCCAAAATAATCGATTTCCCATTCCAAGCAGATAAAACAACTTGTCATGCTCATGAGAAAATAAGAGGGAGTACAAAGTTCTATGTATATCCATAAGATGGACTCTATCAATTATTTCATTTACATCTTCTATCTCCTTAATAATTTTGTGTCCATTTGATTTGTCTTTTACTGAGAGTAGTATATGATAGTCTCCTTACTGTGCCTCTCTCTGTGATTCCTTGTATCTCCTCTACATTTTGTTCCATTGGTAGATGCTAGATTTGATTGGTGGAGAAGGCAATGGCACCCCACTCCGCTACTCTTGCCTGGAAAATCCCATGGACGGAGGAGCCTGGTGGGCTGCAGTCCATGGGGTCACTAAGAGTCGGACACGACTAAGTGACTTCACTTTCACTTTTCACTTTCATGCATTGGAGAAGGAAATGGCAACCCACTCCAGTGTTCTTGCCTGAAGAATCCCAGGGACAGGGGAGCCTGGTGGGCTGCCGTCTATGGGGCCGCACAGAGGCGGACACGACTGAAGTGACTTAGAATCAGCAGCAGCAGCAGCAGATTTGATTGGCAGCCATTCATTTCCTTTCTTGGGTTCTTCTGCTGCCCTTTTTGGCCCCCCTCCTCAAATTTCACCCCATCCTTGCTTTCTGCTTTTAATGTCACAAGTATTATCTGCCGGCTTACTTTCCTCAATCTCTAAATATGAACACACTACATTCAATAGCAAGCTAACATTTCTTGACCACTTAAGTGCTACGTACTGTGCTAAGTGCATTATCTAATATCATCACTGGGGCCCTCATTCAGAAGCTTCAATTACCATTCTTCCTTTACAAGTGAAGAACCTAAAGCACAGAAACACTAACTTGCCCAAGGGTCACCAAGTTGGTCAATGGTAGAGCCAGGATTTTAACCCAGTCTGGTCCCAGCAAAGTCTTTAACTTTGCTCTGTAATGTATGTCGGTTCACAGATAAGATTCAGAGCACACACCAGACCGTCTACAAGCATTTACCTCAGGAGAGCATAATGGGATGGAGGGGGAAGTGATCAGTAGGGTTCATCATGTTTTCCACTGCAAATGTTTATGTTTGACTTTCTTACAAGGAAATCATTCAGGTACTAGTTGTGTGATTTTTTTCCCCCAGTTTTTAAATTGTGGTAAAATATACATAACCTAAAATTTACCATTTTAACCCTTTTTGAGGGTATAATTCAGTAGTGTTAAATACATTCACACTGGCATTAAATACATGCAAAATCATCACCACCATCCATCTCTGGATTTTTCCTAGCATCCCAAACTGTAACTTGGTATCTACCAAACAATAACTTTGCATTCTCCCTTCTGCCCAGTCCCTGGTAACCATCATTCTACTATATATCTTTATCAATTTGACTATTTTAGGGTAGCTCATGTAAGTGTAATCATACATTATTTGGTCTTTTGTGACTGGCTTCTTTCCTAGCATAATTATATTCAAGGTCCATTCATGCTCTAGCATGTCTCAGAATTTAAATCCTTTATAAGGGTGAATAATAATTCACTGTATGCACATACTACAGTTTGTTTATCTATTCATCTGTTGATGGGCGTGTGAGTTGTTTCCACCTTTTGGTTCTTGTGAATGATACTGCTATGAATAGGAGTGTACATGTAGTTGTGTAATTTTCTAAAACTCTGAAAAACAACACTCACGGAATTATCCCACTTATGTTCATTATGTGGCTGTGTCTATCATGTACTTGGTAGTTACTTAAATATGTAGAAAACGATTTGAGAGATGCCCATAAAACATTTGTGTCATCACCTCTAGAATGGGAAAAGAATGGGGTCATCAAAGAAAAGACTGTGACTTTTTTTCAGGAGCTAGCATGTTACTTCGCACAGGACAAGTGCTCAATAAGCAGATATTGGATCCTGATAAGGAATTATCCTTTTTTTTTTTTTTGGAGTTTTCCAAGTGTCAAACCAAAAGACTATAAAAAGCCATAGCAGAACTAAGGTGTAATGTGTCAAAAGAACAAATATTTTGGAATCATTCTGATCATAAAAGTGAATTTCATTTGATAGTTCTATCAACTGTTAAGTCTGAAATGAGCCAACACCAGCAAATGCAGTTTAAGGATAGCTTTTCAAAACCATAGTGTTGTGAGGACATAGGGAAAGTAGTGAATCTAGGTTCTGGAGTGGAAGCCCTCTTAAGATACCATCAGATGCAGTAGCAGACACAGCCCTCAACAGAAATGTAAAAATGTACCTGGTTGAAAACATACACTATTCGTTTTCTAGATATTTCTGTTTTCTAGACCACTGTCTGTTTAGAGACTCCTCAAGCTATTCCTGCTTCTTAACAAAGTCTTCACAAGGAGTAGAAAGTCATCTATTCACGGCAAGAAGTTGCTGTTACCAAGGGAGTAGAGTGCCCAAAAGTGTGCAAACCTCATAATCTGGTAGAGAATGTATACCCCTCCAGAGCTTTTCATTTTCAGGTAGAAAAACAAACCCGGTGTCACCTCCACATTGGGGCCAGTCAGACGTTGCCAGCATTACTAAACCAAAGTTCCAAGGGTACAGAATGTGAAGCCGAAAGCACTCCCAGGCCAGGATCAAGCTCCAGGAGGAAAAAAAAACAAAACAAAACTGAGCATACAGCACAAGGCCCTAGGCTGCCTCTGGCCTCACCACACACCCTAGGCCCTTTTGGTCAGAGTCCAGTCCCCAGGGAGGTCTGGGGACGGGCCGGGCTTCCACCCGAGCCTGCGGATTCACGGCCTACTCTTCCAGGTGCCTTCACTGGGAGTCTACCACCAGCTGACTGGGCCCCTTTGGTGCAGAGGCCCTTCCCCCATGGGCCAAGACTGTAACTTTTTATTCTGTATAGTTCTTTAAGATTTTTTGATGTGGACCATTTTTAAAGTCTTTATTGAATTGATTGCATACATTCTGCTTCTCTTTTATGTTGTGTTCTGTGTTTGTTTGTTTGTTTGTTTTTTGACCCCACAGCATTTAGGATCTTAGTTCCCCAGCCAGGGATACAACGCGCACCCCTCCATTGGCAGGAGAAGTCTTAACCACTGGACCAGCAGAGAAGTTCCTATTCTGCATATTTCTATATTTTTGATTTTTCATAATGAGAATAGATTCAAACATTCCTCACAGAATTTTAAAATGCAATATAAAATAAAGGTATCTTAGCAGGCTATCGGTAACAAATATTTAAAGCAATTTTCAAGGGGTCCGAAGAACTGAAGGGATAAAGAAAAGGTGAAATACTTCTGTGTGATTTGAAACTTTTATAAGGTGCATATGCTGTTTTTAATTAGAAAAAATATCTAATGGGAAAAATGAACTGAAGGCCTGCAGTGGAACTGCAGTGGTAACTGAAGCCCAGAGGAGGGCAGTAGAAAGCCATGAGGTGGAAACCCAGGAAAGGTTCTTCTTCCTCCCTCTCACCTGGAAAAGGATTATAATTTAGCCAAGAAGGAGCTAGGACAAGCTCAGATACTTTCCAGTGAGGACGGTGTTGGCTAGACTCTGGGAGCAAGACAATTGGATAAAAGAGGGGAAATCAGAAAAGTTTAGAGAGATCTAAGGGGAGAGAAAGCAGGAAAAGACATTTTTCACAGAGGATCATCAAACACAAGCCCAGGAGCAGAGTCCTGGGGCAGAAGGCTAGAGACATTTCTAGAGCTCTTGGGTTCACAGGCCTGTTTAGAGGCAGTGACTGAGTCCTTGGAACCTGCCCCTCTGCTTTTTTAAAATGGACAAGATAAGGATGGCCCTGCAAACTTAAAACACAGAGTTGGGATCGGCAGGGGCTAGCACAGGGTCAGATCCTGTCTTTATTTAAAATACTTCATATTTTGTACAACATGAATTTTTTGTGGATTCATTTTTATTTTTAAAATATTACATGAAAATGTTATTTATCTTGATTATGGAGTGTTTGAACACCCCTTAAGTTTTCTGCCAGAGGCAAGAGTCTCTGAGCCTCATCCTTGTTCTAGCAAAAAGAATAACAACAAATTTGAAGCAAGAAATGGGATTTTAAAGCACATCTGTTATGCATGATTTTAATCAAAATTGTACCCCAGAATTTCTGAGTTGAAATGAATTTGAATTTCTAACATGTTAGGCATGTGAGCTCACATTAAAAAAATCATATAAATCTATGTGAAAGCAAAAAAAAAAAAAAAAAATACACCATAGCTCCTATATCCATTGGCAATGTGAAGTTAATGATAAATTAACTTGGAAGCTATTTCTGAAATATTGGCTTTAACATATTTTTTATCATCTATCCACCACTAGGGAAAATACTGAGTTTTTTGAAAAAAGAGTTGACAGATATTCTTTTCTTTATAAGCACCAACAGAGAAGGCAATGGCACCCCACTCCAGTACTTTTGCCTGGAAAATCCCATGGAAGGAGGAGCCTGATAGGCTGCAGTCCATGGGGTCGCTGAGGGTTGGACATGACTGATCGACTTCCCTTTCACTTTTCACTTTCATACATTGGAGAAGGAAATGGCAACCCACTCCAGTGTTCTTGCCTGGAGAATGCCAGGGACGGGGGAGCCTGGTGGGCTGCTGTCTATGGGGTCGCACAGAGTTGGACACGACTGAAGCGACTTAGCAGCATAAGCACCAAATTAAAATTATTTGATTCAAAAAGCAATAAAGTAACATCTTCTCTTTTTAGTTTTTTTCCCTTGCTTTATTGAGATATAACTTACACGTAACATTGCATAAAACTAGCATTTCTGATCTTTATACAGTTAAAAGTATTTGAAGAGCAGGATTATTTAGAGCTTCAGGGCAAAACTGAGTTTTATTTTCCAAAGAATATTTAATTTTGTTCTATTCCAATGACCCCCAAATAATGGTTTCAAAGACTGCTACCCATTCAGGCTTACCCCTTCATCTCTTTTCTATTCATTTTAAAGATGGAGAAACAGACTTAAAGAAAGATTCTTAACACACAACCTGTTTATAAGGGTTACCCTGATTACCCACTCCGGCTTTGTTTTCAGCTAGCCCCTTCCCGGAATCTTCATTTTGGCCACCTGGACACAAAGTTCCCTCAACCACAAGTTCATGCACTGTTCTTTCCTTCCTATTTGGGTTCAAGGAATTCCTACTCACATTAAAAAATAAATGAATTAAAAACCCCGGGGACAGTTCCAAGATGGTGGAGCAATAGGATGGGGAGACCAGTTTCTCCCCCACAGATTCATCAAAAGATCATTTGAATGTTGAGCGACTTCCACAAAACAACTCTGTACGCTGGCGGGGGACACCAGACACCCAGAAAGGCAGCCCAATCTCTTCAAAACGAGGTAGGACAAAGTATAGAAAAGGAAAACAGAGACAAAAGATTTAGGGACGGAGACCCGTCCTGGGGAGGGAGTCGTAAAGGACAACTTTGCACACAATAGGAAACCCTCTCACAGACGTGTCTATGGGGAGCTTTGGACTCAGAGGGCAACAAACCGGGAGGGGAAAAAAAAAAAAAAAAAAAAAAACCCACAGAGTATGTGCCTAACTGCAAATACCAGCGGCAAAGTGACACAGACACTCGCGTCCTTGACCAGCGAGTGTGGGTTGGGCAGGGAAGTGTGGGCTGCTTCATTGGTTGGTCCTTAGGGTAAGGATTGGGCCTGAACGCCCTGAGAACAATCTGACAGAACTAATGTAACAGAGCAACCCAAACCTTAGGATCTCCAGAGAGACAAAAAAGAAAAGAAAGGGCCTTTCCCACCCAAAACTCTAATGCTGCATGGTGACCCCTGGCGCGATCACAGAACAATGGATTGCATCCTAGCAAATACCAAAGGAGAGCAAGCTGGCTGCCCAGTTAGGGCCCTCCCTCCTGGAAAGCAGAGAGGTAGGTGTGTGACAGCCAGAGCCAGAAGGAAAGGGGTTGCTGCAATCTCGGCCCCAGAGACTGCATCATTCACCAAACTGTGAGCAGACTGCCAGTTGCTAACAACATCTTCCTGGGATCCTGGAAGGTTCACATCTCCCAGGAGAGTCACAGCCTGAGATCAGCTCACCAGAGGAGATACATAGCACACCTGGGACTGTGCCCTCACAGTGCACCCAGGAAACGGAGAACAAGTACAAGCAGGGAGAATGGACTGTCTGAGCTGCCCGCAACAGCTCCAGAGAAATTCCTAGATATATTGTTACCATGATCACTTTTTAATTAAAAAAAAATTAGTTCTTTATTACTCCTTTAACTTTCATTTTTATAGCCTACTATTCCTGTAGTTCATGGCATCACAAAGTGTCAGACATGATTGAACAGCTGAACTGAACTGAACTGAACTGATTACCTTTCCAAAAAAAAAAAAAACATTTTTTAAAACAAATTCCATACATATTTTTTAAATTTTTGTGATCGATTCTGTTTTGAATTTTTTATGTTGTATTTTTGAGAGTCGAACCTCTATTCTAGGTTTTTCATCTTTGCTTTTTGGTATTTGTTATCAATTTTGTACCTTTAATAATCTAATCTTCAGTATTTAATTAGGGATTTTAATTACTGGCTTGATTGCCCTTTCCCCTTTTCACTCTCCCTTTTCTCCTCTGGGTCACCTCTATCTCCTTCCTCCCGCTTCTCTATTCTATATAACTCTAATGAATCTCTTTGGATGTTCTGAGCTGTGGTCATTATTAGAGAAATGCACATCAAAACCACAATAAGATATCATCTCATGCTCGTCAGAATGGCCACCATCAAAAAGTCTCAGTTCAGTTCATTTTAGTTCTGTCGTTCAGTCATGACAGACCTCTCCACCATGACCCGCCCGTCTTGGTGGCCCCACATGGCATGGTTTAGTTTCATTGAGCTAGACAAGGCTGTGGTCCATGTGATTAGATTGACCAGTTTTCTGTTATTATGATTTCAGTGTGTCTGCCCTCTGATTCCCTCTCGCAACACCTACTTAGGTTTCTCTTACCTTTGACGTGGGATATCTCTTCATGGCTGCTCCTTACCTTGGACTAGAGGTATCTCCTCACTGCCACCCCTCCTGACCTTAAACGTGGAGTAGCTCCTCTCGGCCCTCCTGCGCCCATGCAGCCACCACTTCTTGGACATGGGCTTGCTCCCCTAGGCCGCTGCCCATGACCTGGGGCATGGGATAGTTCCTCCCGGCCTCCGCCCCTGGCCTTGGGCTGGGGTAGCTCCTCTCAGCCGCTGCCCCTGACCTAGGACGTGTGGTAGCTCCTCTCAGCCGCTCCTTCGCCATCGCAGCCTGGCACTCCCAGCCGCCGCCCTTGATCTTGGACGTGGGGTAACTCCTCTCGGCGGCTCCTGCGTCCTCGCAGCCTGGCACTCTCGGCCGCCGCCTCTGATCTCGGACATGGGGTAGCTCCTCTCGGCCGCCGCCCCTGGCCTCGGGTGTGGGGTAGCTCCTCCTGGCTGCTCCTGTGCCATCGCAGCCTGGCAGTCTCGGCCACCACCCCTGACCTCGGACGTGGGGCAGCTCCTCTCGGCCGCCCCCCTGACCTCGGACATGGGTTAGCTACTCTTGGCTGCCGCCCCTGACCTCAGACGTGGGGTAGCTCCTCTCAGTCACGCTTCTGCGAGGTCCGTTGCAGCTGGCAAACACTAAATGCTGGAGATAATGTGGACAAAATGCAACCCTCTTAACACTGTTAACACGGGGTCTCCTCTGGTAGCTCAGAGGTTAAAGCGTCTGCCTGCAATGAGGGAGACCTGGGTTTGATCCCTGGGTCCGGATTTCCTCTGGAGAAGGAAATGGCGACCCACTCCAGTATTCTTGCCTGGAGAATCCCATGGATGGAGGAGCCTGGTGGGCTACAGTCCACGGGGTCACAAAGAGTCAGACACGACTGAGCAACTTCACTCACTTAACACTTTTGGTGGGATTGCAAACTGAGACAGGCACTATGGAGAACAGTGTGGAGATTCCTTTAAAAACTGGAAATAGAACTGCCAAATGACCCAGTAATCCCAGTGCTGGTCATACACGCAGAGGAAACCAGAACTGAAACAGGCACATGTACCACAAAGTTCATTGCAGCACTGTTTACAATAGCTAGGACACGGAAGCAACCTAGATACCCATTGGCAGGCAAAAGGATAAGGAAGTTGTGGTACATATACACAATAGAATATTCAGTTCAGTTCAGTCACTCAGTCGTGTCTGACCCTTTATGATCCCATGAACCGCAGCACGCCAGGCCTCCCTGTCCAAAACCAACTCCCGGAGTTCACTCAGACTCACGTCCATCGAGTTGGTGATGGCGTCCAGCCATCTCATCCTCTGTCGTCCCCTTCTCCTCCCGCCCCCAATCCCTCCCAGCATCAGAGTCTTTTCCAATGAGTCAACTCTTCGCATGAGGTGGCCAAAGTACTGGAGTTTTTCAGCTTTAGCATCATTCCTTCCAAAGAAATCCCAGGGCTGATCTCCTTCAGAATGGACTGGTTGGATTTCCTTGCAGTCCAAGGGACTCTCAAGAGTCTACTCCAACACCACAGTTCAAATGCATCAATTCTTCGGTGCTCAGCCTTCTTCACAGTCCAACTCTCACATCCATACATGACCACAGGAAAAACCATAGCCTTGACTAGACGAACCTTTGTTGGCAAAGTAGTGTCTCTGCTTTTGAATATACTATCTAGGTTGGTCATAACTTTCCTTCCAAGGAGTAAGCGTCTTTTAATTTCATGGCTGCAGTCACCATCTTCAGTGATTTTGGAGCCCAAAGAAACAAATTCTGACACTGTTTCCACTGTTTCCCCATCTATTTCCCATGAAGTGATGGGACCAGATGCAATGATCTTCATTTTCTGAATGTTGAGCTTTAAGCCAACTTTTCCACTCTCCTCTTTCACTTTTATCAAGAGGCTTTTTAGTTCCTCTTCACTTTCTGCCATAAGGGTGGTGTCATCTACACATCTGAGGTTACTGATATTTCTCCCAGCAATCTTGTTCCAGCTTGTGCTTCTTCCAGCCCAGCGTTTCTCATGATGTACTCTGCGTACAAGTTAAATGAGCATGGTGACAGTATACAGCCTTGACGTACTCCTTTTCCTATTTGGAACCAGTCTGTTGTTCCATGTCCAGTTCTAACTGTTGCTTCCTGACCTGCATATAGGTTTCTCAAGAGGCAGGTCAGGTGTTCTGGTATTCCCATCTCTTTCAGAATTTCCCACAGTTTATCGTGATCCACACAGTCAAAGGCTTTGGCATAGTCAATAAAGCAGAAGTAGATTCTTACTCACCTATAAAAAGGAATGCATTTGAGTCAGTTCTAATGAGATGGGTGAAACTGGAGCCTATTATACAGAGTGAAGTATGTCAGGAAGAGAAACATCAATACAGTATATTAACGCATATACATAGAATTTAGAAAGACGGTGATGGAAATCCAATATGCAAGGCAGCAAAAAAGACACATGTAAAGAACAGACTTTTGGACTGTGTGGTAGAAAGAGAGGGTGGGACGATTTGAGAGAATAGCATTGAAACATGTATATTGTGGGGGCGGTCTTAAGATGGCAGAGAAATAGGACAGGGAGACCACTTTCTCCCCTACAGATTCATTGAAAGAACATTTGAACGTTGAGTAAATTCCACAAAACAACTTCTGAATGCTGGCAGAAGACATCAGGCACCCAGAAAGGCAGCCCATTGTCTTCAAAACTAGGTAGGAAAAAATATAAAATACAAAAAGAGAGTCAAAAGAGGTAGGGACTGACATCCATCCGGGGAAGGGAGTCTTAAAAAAGAGAGAAGTTTCCAAACACCAGGGAACACTCACCGGCGGGTCTGCGGTGAGACTTCGAACCTCAGAGGGCAACATAACCAGGAGGAAAAATAAATAAATTATTAAAACCCACAGATTATGTGCCTAACAGCCACTCCCAACGGAAAAGCAGTGCAGACGCTCGCATCTGCCACTAGCAAGCGGGGACTGGATAGGGAGGTGCAGGCTGCGTTGATTAGGGTAAGGAACAAGGCCCGAATGCCCCAAGGGCAATCTGAGGGAACTAACTTGAGATAGCAACCCAGTCTGTGGGATAGCTATCCCACGTGCATACGTACTTCCCTGGTGGCTCAGACGGTAAAGCATCTGCCTACAATGTGGGAGACCCGGGTTCAATTCCTGGGTTGGGAAGATCTCCTGGAGAAGGAAATGGTAACCCACTCCAGTGTTCTTGCCTGGAAAATCCCATGGACAGAGGAGCCTGGTAGACAACAGTCCATGGGGTTGCAGAGTTGGACATGACTGAGTGACTTTACTTTCACTTTCAAGACACTGCCAGGCCCTCTCACAGAACAAAGGACTGAACAGAGCCAGCCGGCTGCAGACCGGCCCATCCCCTGCTGGAGACAGGCAGGCGAGGGCAGCCAGAGCCAGAAGGGGGCAATTACGGCCCCAGAGAGGCATCATCTACCAAACTGCAAGTAGGCTTCATTGCTAACCAAGACTTCTTGGGATTCTGGATGGTTGACATCTGCCTGGAGAGTTGCAGCCAGAGATCAGCTCCCCAAAAGAGACACATGGCACGCCTGAGAAGGCGTGCTGGTTGTACACCCAGAAAACCGAGTGGCTGGGGTCGGGGAAGCGATAAGACACAGCCCCCAACTAAGGGAGACTGCACTCACCAAGCACCTGATCACCTGAGGTGCTCAGACCTGGGACGGGCACAAAACGCAGTCCCAACCAAGTGTGCCCCTTTGTGGAGTACCTGAGAACCTGAACCTGAGTGGCGTAGACCTGGGAAGTACATGCAACCCAGGGGCCCGCCTCAGACGGTTCCTGGCAGAGCAACCTAGAGCCTAAACAGTGTAGACTGGGAAAGCACACACGCCATGAGCAGGGCCAAGCCCAGGGTGGCGGAGACACTGAGAGCATCCCCACACACGCCGGTGATATTTGTTTGCAGTGTTCCTCCCTCCTTACAGTTCAACTGAAGAAGTAAGCCTAAAAAGTGACCACCACTGCCCTCTTGTGTCAGAGCCAAAATTAGACACTGAAGAGACCAGCAAACAGAAGAAGCTAAAAAAAAAAAAAAAAAAAGAGGGAACCACTTTGGAAGTGACAGGTGCAATAGATTAAAACCCTGCAGTTAGCACCAACTACATAGGAAGGGGCCCATAGATCTTGAGAACTATAAGCCAGATCAAGGAACTATCTGAAAATGAACTGACCCCACACTGTCCACAACAACACCAGAGAAAGTTCTAGATATATTTTAACTATTATCATTTTTTTAATCTTTAAAAAATTTTTTCATTTTAAGTCCTCTATTACTCATTTAATTTTCATTTTTACAACCTACTATTACTTTGCAAAAAAAAGGACCCTAGTTTTAAAGGAAACTTCATATATATATATATATATATATATATATATATATATATATTATAATTCTTGTGACTTTGTTTTTTTCTTAATATTGTATTTTTGAGAATCTAACCTGTACTCTGAATTTTTAACCTTTGCTTTTTGGTATTTGTTATCAATTTTGTAGCATTAAGAACCCAATCTTCAGTACCCATGTTTACTTGGGAGTGAGATTACTCGCTTGATTGCTCTCTGCCCCCTTGGACTCTCCTTTTTCTCCACCAAGTCATCTCTATCTCTTCCCTCCCACTTCTCGTCTCCACCCAAATCTGTGAATCTCATTGTGTGTTCCTGGTTGTGGAGAACACTTAGGGAACTTATTACTGGCTAGATCTGTCTCTCTCCTTTTTGATTCCCCCTTTTATCCCCTGGGCCACCTCTGTCTCCTTCCTCCCTCTTCTCTTCTCTGTGTAATTCCGTGAACATCTCTGAGGAATCCAGACTGAGGAAAGCACATACGGAACTGATTACTGGCTAGCCTGCTCTCTCCTTTTTTGATTCCCCCTCTTCTCCTTCTGGTCACCTCTATGTCCCTCCTCCCTCTTCTTTTCTCTATGTAACTCTGTGTACCTCTCTGGGTGTCCCTCACTGTGGAAAAACTTTTCCTCATAAATCAAGCTGTCTTACCATCAGTGCAATATAGATGGAGAAGTCTTGAGGCTACTGTAAGAATAAGACTGAAAATCAGAGGCAGAAGGCTTAAGTCCAAATCCTGAGAACACCATAGAACTCCTGACTCCAGGAAGCTTTAATCAATAGGTGCTCATCAAACACCTCCATACATACACTGAAACCAAGCACTACCCAATGGCCAACAAGTTCCAAAGCAACACATACCATGCAAATTCTCCAGCAAAACAAGAACACAGCTCTGAGCTTCAATATACAGGCTGCGCAAAGTCACACCAAACCCACTGACATCTCAAAACTCATTACCGTACACTCTTGCACTCCAGAGAGAAGAAATCCAGCTCCATCTACCAGAACACTGACACAAGCTTCCCTAACCAAGAACCCTTGACAATCCATCCATCCAACCCCATCCACAGCAAAAAACCTCCACAATAAAGAGGAATCACAAACTGCCAGAATATGGAAAGGCCACCCCAAACCAGGCAATATAAGCAAGATGAAAAAGCAGAGAAATACCCAGCAGGTAAAGGAACAAGATAAATGCCCATCAAACCAAACAAAAGAGGAAGAGATAGAGAATCTACCTGATGAAGAATTCCAAAGAATGAAAGTGAAAATGATCCAAAATTTTGAAAACAAAATGGAGTTACAGATAAATAACCTGGAGACAAGAATTGAGAAGATGCAAGAAAGGTTTAACAAGTACCTAGAAGAAATAGAAAAGAGTCAATATATAATGAATAATGCAATAAATGAGATCAAAAACACTCTGAAGGGAACCAAAAGTAGAATAATGGAGGCAGAAGATAGGATTAATGAGGTATAAGATAGAATGGTAGAAATAAATGAAACAGAGAAAAAAGAATTAAAAGAAATGAGGACTACCTCAGAGACCTCTGGGACAATGTTAAATGCCCCAATATTCAAATCATAGGAGTCGCAGAAGAAGAAGACAGTAAGAAAGGCCATGAGAAAATACTTGAGGAGATAATTGTTGAAAACTTCCCTAAAATGGGGAAGGAAATAGTCACCCAAGTCCAAGAAACCCAGAGAGTCCCAAACAGGATAAACGCAAGGCGAAACCCCCAAGACACATATTAATCAAATTAACAAAGATCAAACACAAAGGACAAATATTAAAAGAAGCAAGGGAAAAACAACAAATAACACACAAGGTGATTCCCATAAGGATAACAGCTGATCTTTCAATAGAAACTCTTCAGGCCAGGAGGGCATGGCAGGGCATACTTAAAGTGATGAAAGAAAATAACCTACAGCCCAGATTACTGAACCCAGCATGGATCTCATTCAAATATGAAGGAGAAATCAAAAGCTTTACAGACAAGCAAAAGCTGAGAGAATTCAGCACCACCAAACGAGCTCTCCAACAAATGCTAAAGGATCTTCTCTTGACAGGAAACACAGAAAGCATGTATAAACTCAAACCCATGGCAATGGGATCATACTTATCAATAATTACCTTATGTAAATTGGTTGAATACCCCAACCAAATGACAAAGACTGGCTGAATGGATAAAAAAACAAGACCCCTACATATGTTGTCTACAAGAGACCCACCTCGAAACAAGGGACCCATGCAGACTGAAAGTGAAGGGCTAGAAAAAGATATTCCATGCTAATGGAGACCAAAAGAAAGCAGGAGTAGCAATATTCATTTCAGATAAAATAGACTTTAAAACAGATGCTGTGCAAAGAGACAAAGAAGGACACTACATAATGATCAAAGGATCAATCCAAGAAGAAGAAATAACAATTATAAATATATATGCACCCAACATAGAAGCACCACAATATGTAAGATAAATGCTAATAAGTATGAAAGGGGAAATTAACAATGACACAATAATATCGGGATACTTTAATAGCCCAATCACACCTATGGATAGTTCAACTAAACAGAAAATTAACAAAGAAACACAAACTTTAAATGATACAATAGACCAGTTAGACCTAATTGATATCTATAGGACATTTCACCCCAAAACAATGAATTTCACCTTTTTCTCAAGTGCACACGGAACCTTCTTCGGGATAGATCACATCCGGGACCATAAATCTAGCCTTGGCATATTCAAAAAAACTGATATCATTCCAAGCATCTTTTGTGACCACAATGCAGTAAAATTAGATGTCAATTACAGGAGAAAAATTATTAAAAATTCCAACATATGGAGGCTGAAAACTACATGCGGCTGAATAACCAACAAATCACAGAAGAAATCAAAAAAGAAATCAAAATATGCATAGAAATGAATGAAAATGAAAACACAACAACCCCAAACCTATGGGGCATTGTAAAAGCAGTGCTAAGGGGAAGGTTCATAGCAATACAGGCTTACCTCAAGAAACAAGTCAAATAAGTAACCTAACTCTACACCTAAAGCAACTAGAAAAGGAAGAAATGAAGAACCCCAGGGTTAGTAGAAGGAAAGAAATCTTAAAAATTAGGGCAGAAATAAATGCAAAAGTAACAAAAGAGACCACAGCAAAAATCAACAAAGCCAAAAGCTGGTTCTTTGAGAAGATAAATAAAATTGACAAACCATTAGCAAGACTCATCAAGAAACAAAGGGAGAAAAACCAAATTAACAAAATTAGACATGAAAATGGAGAGATCACAACAGACAACACAGAAATACAAAGGATCATAAGAGACTATTATGAGCAACTATATGCCAATAAAATGGACAACTTGGAAGAAATGGACAAATTCTTAGAAAAGTACAACCTTCCAAAACTGAACCAGGAAGAAATAGAAAATCTTAACAGACCCATCAGAAGCATGGAAATTGAAACTGTAATCAGAAATCTTCCAGCAAACAAAAGCCCAGGTCCAGACGGCTTCACAGCTGAATTCGACCAAAAATTTAGAGACGAGCTAACACCTATCCTACATAAACTCTTCCAGAAAATTGCAGAGGAAGGTAAACTTCCAAACACATTCTATGAGGCCACCATCATCCTAATAGCAAAACCTGACAAAGATGCCACAAAAACAAGAAAACTACAGGTCAATATCACTGGTGAACATAGATGCAAAAATCCTTAACAAAATTCTAGCAAACAGAATCCAACAGCATATTAAAAAGATCATACATCATGACCAAGTGGGCTTGATCCCAGGGATGCAAGGATTCTTCAATATCCACAAATCAATTAATGTAATACACCACATCAACAAACTGAAAGATAAAAACCGTATGATTATCTCAATAGATGCAGAGAAAGCCTTTGACAAAATTCAACATCCATTTATGATAAAAAAAAAAAACCCTCCAGAAAGTAGGAATAGAAGGAACATACCTCAACATAATAAGAGCTATATATGACAAACCCACAGCAAACATTATCCTCAATGGTGAAAACTTGAAAGCATTTCCCCTAAATTCAGGAACAAGACAAGAGTGCCCAATCTCACTACTACTATTCAACATAGTTTTGGAATTTTACCCACAGCAATCAGGGCAGAAAAAGAAATAAAAGGAATCCAGATTGGAAAAGAAAAAGTAAAACTCTCACTGTTTGCAGATATAATGATCCTCTACATAGAAAACCCTAAAGACTCCACCAGAAAAATACTAGAGCTAATCAATGAATACAGTAAAGTTGCAGGATATAAAATCAACACACAGAAATCCCTTGCATTCCTATACACTAACAATGAGAAAACAGAAAGAGAAATTAAGGAAACAATTCCATTCACCATTGCAATGAAAAGAATTAAATACTTAGGAATATATCTACCTAAAGAAACAAAAGACCTATATATATAAAACGATAAAACACTGGTGAAAGAAATCAAAGAGGACAAAAATAGATGGAGAAATATACCATCTTCATGGATCAGAAGAATCAATATTGTGAAAATGAGTGTACTACCCAAAGCAATCTATAGATTCAATGCAAACCCTATCAACTACCAACGGTATTCTTCACAGAGCTAGGACAAATACTTTCACAATTTGCATGGAAATACAAAAAACCTTGATTAGCCAAAGCAATCTTGAGAAAGAAGAACGGAACTTAAGGAATCAACCTGCCTGACTTCAGGCTCTACTACAAAGCCACAGTCATCAAGACAATATGGTACTGGCACAAAGACAGAAATATAGATCAATGGAACAAAATAGAAAGCCCAGAGTTAAATCCACACATCTGTGGGCACCTTATCTTTGACAAAGGAGGCATGAATATACAATGGAGAAAAGACAATCTCTCTAACAAGTGGTGCTGGGAAAACTGGTCAACCACTTGCAAAAGAATGAAACTAGAACACACTTTCTAACACCATACACAAGAATAAAGTCAAAATGGATTCAAGATCTAAACATAAGGCCAGAAACTATAAAACTCCTAGAGGAACACATAGGCAAAACACTCTCCGACATAAATCACAGCAAGATCCTCTGGAACCCACCTCCCAGAATATTGGAAATAAAAGCAAAAATACAGAAATGGTACCTAATTAAGATTAAAAGCTTCTGTGCAACAAAGGAAACTATAAGCAAAGTGAAAAGACAGCCTTCAGAATGGGAGAAAATAATAACAAATGAAGCAACTGGCAAAGAATTAATCTCAAAAATATACAAGCAACTCCTGCAGCTCAATTCCAGAAAAATAAACGACCCAATCAAAAAATGGGCCAAAGAACTAAACAGACATTTCTCCAAAGAAGACATACAGATGGCTAACAAACACATGAAAAGATGCTCAACATCACTCATTATCAGAGAAATGCAAATCAAAACCACAATGAGGTATCATTTCATGCCAGTCAGAATGGCTGCTATCCAAAAGTCTACAAGAAACAAATGCTGGAGAAGGTGCGGAGAAAAGAGAACCCTCTTACACTGTTGGTGGGAATGCAAACTAGTACAGCCACTATGGAGAAGAGTGTGGAGATTCCTTAGAAAACTGGAAATAGAACTGCCATAGACCCAGCAATCCCACTGCTCTGCATATACACCAAGGAAACCAGAATTTAAAGAGACACGTGTACCACAATGTTCGTCGCAGCACTGTTTATAATAGCCATGACATGGAAGCAACCTAGATGTCCTTCAGCAGAGGAATGGATAAGAAAGCTGTGGTACATATACACAATGGAGTATTACTCAGCCATTAAAAAGAATGCATTTGAATCAGTTCTAATGAGGTAGATGAAACTGGAGCCTCTTATACAGAGTGAAGTAAGCCAGAGAGAAAAACACCAACACAGTATACTAATGCATATATATGGAATTTAGAAAGATGGCAATGATGACCCGGTATGTGAGACAGCAAAAGAGACACAGATGCACAAAACAGTCTTTTGGACTCTGTGGCAGAGGGTGAGGGTGGGATGATTTGGAAAAATGGCATTGAAACATGTATATTATCATATGTGAAATGAATCGCCAGTCCAGGTTTGATGCATGATACAGGGTGCTTGGGGCTGGTGCACTGGGATGACCCAGAAGGATGGGATGGGGAGGGAGGTGGGAGGGGGGTCCAGGATGGGGAACACATGTATACCCATGGTGGATTCATGTCAATGTATGGCAAAACCAATACAATATTGTAAAGTAATTAGCCTCCAATTAAATAAATTTATACATTTTAAAAGAAGAAACATGTATATTACCATATGTAAAATAGATGACCAGTGCAAGTCCAATTCATCAAGCAGGGCACTCAAAACCAGTGCTCTAGACAACCGAGAGGGATGGAGTTGGAAGGGAGGGGGGAGGGGGCATCAGGATAGGGGGGGACACATGTACACCCATGGCTGATTCATGCTGATGTATGGCAAAACCCACCACAGTATTATAAAGCAACTATCCTTTAATTAAAATAAATAATTTTTTAATAAATAAATAGAAATAAAACACACACACACACCCAAAAAAACCCACCTCAGATCAAGGGTCATCTCCTCCAGGACTCCCCACTTTGAAGAGATAGTCCTTTTGCATGATCTTGTGGCACTGTATCCTGTGACATCACTGCCTGCATATGACATTACACACCCTGTGTGCATGTGTGCTAAGTCACTTCAGTTGTATCCAATGCTGTGTGACCCTGTGGACTGCAGCCTGCCAGACTCCTCTATCCATGGGATTCTCCAGACAGGAATACTGGGGTGGGTTGCCGTGTCCCCCACCTCCAGGGGATCTTCCCAACCTAGGGATTGAATCCACATCTCTTACATTGGCAGGCGAGTTCCTTACCACTAGCGACGCCTGGAAAGCCCATTATATACACCGTGCTGTGCTGTGCTCTGCTGTGCTGCTGCTTAATTGCTCAGTCATGTCTGACTCTGCAACTCCACGGACTGCAGCCCGCCAGGCTCCTCTGTCCATGAGGATTCTCCAGGCAAGAATACTGGCATGGGTTTCCATGTCCTCCTCCAGGGGATCTTCCCAACCCAGGGATTGAACCCAGGTCTCCCACATTACAGGTGGATTCTTTACTGTCTGAGCCACCTGGGAAGCCCAAGAATACTGGAATGGGTAGCTATCCCTTCTCCAGGGGATCTTCCTGACCCAGGAATCAAACCTAGTTCTCTTGCATTATAGGCAGATTCTTCACCAGTTGAACTACCAGGGAAGCCCCATTACATAACCTAGTGATTGGTTATTTATGTGTCTGTCTCTCTCTTTAGATTTCCAAGGCAGGGACTGTGACTGTCTGAATGCTCATGCTTAACAAAAAAATTCCTGTCCATAGATCTCCAACATGCTTTTCTTGAAGCAATGAATCATCCTGGCTACCTCTCTCTCCTTCAAGCCCTATGGCCTGCCCTTCCTCAAGTCCTACCCACATCAAAAGACTCCTCCAATGCATTGATTACTCTCCATCTTTACCACTCTGCTTCAAGCCACCATGCTCTATCAGGTGGACCTACATAACAGCCTTCTAATTGTCTAAATTACTTTAAGCCCAGCAATCTAGTGCCCATACAAGAGCCAGGGTGGGGGGATGGTTTCTAAAATGGAGAACTTACCATGTCACTCACTAGACAGAAAGTCTTTAGTTCAGTTCAGTCATTCAGTCGTGTCCGACTCTTCGCGACCCCATGAATCGCAGTACGCCAGGCCTACCTGTCCATCACCAACTCCCAGAGTTCATGCAGACTCACATCCATCGAGTCAGTGATGCCATCCAGCCATCTCATCCTCTGTCGTCCCCTTCTCCTCCTGCCCTCAAACCCTCCCAGCATCAGAGTCTTTTCCAATGAGTCAACTCTTCACATGAGGTGGCCAAAGAGTTTCAGCTTCTGCATCATTCCCTCCAAAGAAATCCCAGGGCTGATCTCCTTCAGAATGGACTGGTTGGATCTCCTTGCAGTCCAAGGGACCCTCAAGAGTCTTCTCCAACACCACAGTTCAAAAGCATCAATTCTTTGGCGCTCAGCTTTCTTCACAGTCCAACTCTCACATCCATACATGACCACAGGAAAAACCATAGCCTTGACTAGACAGACCTTTGTTGGCAAAGTAATGTCTCTGCTTTTGAATATGCTATCTAGGTTGGTCATAACTTTCCTTCCAAGGAGTAAGTGTCTTTTAATTTCATGGCTGCAGTCACCATCTGCAGTGATTTTGGAGCCCCCAAAAATAAAGTCTGACATTATTTCCACTGTTTCCCCATCTATTTCCCATGAAGTGATGGGACAGGATGCCATGATCTTGGGTACCCATTAAAAGCAGCTCAATAAAAAGCTTGAGGGATATTCAAAATCTTAATATTTGTAAGAAAAATTCCTACAAACTTATACCCCAGGATGATTTAACCTCTAAAACACATTAAGAACTACTATAGGGCTGTAAGGTGACTCCTTAACATTTAACAAAGAAAATCGTTCTTCAGTTTCTAGAGCTAACTCATTTTCTCTGCCTTCTGTGCTTAATAATGTCTCAAACTTTTTGATTCAAATCTGATAGAATATTTGATGTAATGGAGAAATAAAGGATTAAAATTCTTTTCATAATATTTGTACCCAGGAGCTGATGTGTCACCATGGTGAGATTATGTTGTCAGGATATGACACAGAATGATTATGAAGTCATAGGCCCCTAAAACAAGCTGAGCCATTTTAAATCCAGCAGTTTCCTTGGGAGAGGAAACAGGACAACAAGGTCCTGGACATGAATCTCTTCATTTATGTCCTCCTTTTATCAATTTGGACAAGTAGTTGTTTAGATAGAAATGAAAGCAATGGATCTGCTACTGCAGGTATGTCCCTAACCTTAAAACCTAGAAATTATGATCTATTATGTTAAATGTATTCCAGTACTTAAACAAGCTAGCTGTGTATAAGAAATCTGCTGTTTATTCTACTTTACTATGAGTAGGTCTTCGAGAATTTCTACGACAACGCCTGAAAGTTTTACTTCTGTGTAAACATTCCAAACACAGAAACATGAAGAGTACAGCCTTACTGTCCCCTTTCATTCCCCTTCCCCACCCAATCCACCAACCCCTGCCCCTCCCCCACCAGCCATACCAGAAAATTCTATGTGAATGAATCTAGCATGGTACCTAACACATAGTAGGTTTCAAGAATTGTGTTTTCTTGTCCCATCCCTTTTCCCACCATACACGTTCACACACACATCAACACTCCAGTGCATTCACACATTCAAATACCTAGGTAATGGGTTGAACAAGCCACGACGTGGGGTAACCTAGATAATTATACTGATTAGCCAAAGACAGCTCCCAGATTTGGCTTGTAGACTGTGGCTGGCTGGGGAGGTGATAGAGGGAGGAAAATGACAGTGGTTATCATGCTTAAAGAAATAATTGATGATGAGATTTGACTTGGATCTACAGTAACAAACCCCCATCAAAATGGAAGCAAACTTGGTTCCCAAGCACAGGTTCTGATGATACATGTTCTTTCATAGTAACTACACATGCTGAATTCAAGCAGACCAAACTGCAGGAATTACGGCGACGTCTACTCATTATTATAATTGGTACCCTTATCACTGGCTATATGGTCACGTGTACCTGCTTTCTTCACTATAGCTGTGATAGCGAGGAAGCCCATAAAGCAACCAAGTAAGTCTTACACCTTTGAATAAAAGTACAAGGTTGTGGGGAGGCACGTGTTCTTCACTATACTCTATAACTGTGAGAGCGGAGAAGTCCCCAAAGCAGCAACATTAAGTCTTACACCTTTGAGCTAAAAATACAAAGTGGCGGGGTGTAGGGGTGAGGTGAGGAGGTGGGTGTGCACGCGCATGAAGAACTGTACCTGCACACGCATGCGCACTCACACGTAAGCGGGTTCACTGTTGTTTTGTTACTTACCACTAACTTTAGACTTCAGAAGAGCTACCAACATCTTGTGGGCTGGATATGTTCACTTAAATGAAGCTCTTAAATTATCTCAAGTACATTATCAACTTTAGCCAAAACTATCCTATTCAGGGTTCACTTGAGCCCCAGGCTGCTAATTTCATTGTAAGTTGAGTCTATGAAAAGAGGGAATGACTATCTAAATAAGACAGAATCAAAACCTTCTCAGGGGAGAAGGAGTTGGGTCTCTGCATTCCAAAGATAGTAACACATTTTGGATAATCTATCATTTTGAGATGTAATAACATGAAAAATTTTCAACTGTGTTCAGTGATTCTAGTCCCTGGCTTTAATATAGGAGGATCAGGCTGGCACTTGGTATACTGGGTCTCTAAAAATTTCCCAATCCAAGGACTGGTGACTGAAATATACCACTGTTCTATTCCTTCAGTTTTAGAGTTAGCATGTGAGGATTAATATGTATGGTTACAAACCTTGATGGTGTAAATATGATAGGAAAACAATGAATTTGGTCTAAGACTTTTTTATGTGACAGGTTGTGACATTTGTTCCTCAGTTGCATATCAACTTGTGGCTTTTTTGTAAAAAGTATAATTTCTGGATTAGATAAATTCTCTCTCTCCCTCTCAACAGTAGATTTGAAACAAGTTTGTGTCATTGCATATATAGACTATATGGTTATCCATTGTGGTTGAAACAGCAAAATTAAGAAAAAGAAAAAGCATTCAACACGAGTTCAACACTGTAACCTGACTCATAGTTTTCACCACACTCTGATTCTTACTGTGTTCAATTTTCCTGCTAGAGCCACAAAAAGACCACAAGTCTAAATTGACACAATAGCCCATATTTTCTGGTAACAGTAATCTTACTCCTCTGATTTAAATTGTCATATTCCAAATCCTCTGTATTTTCAGGGACAAGAAAGAAGATATCACCATCAAGGCATCCAGGTCATCTAAAATATCATTTACCTACTCCAAGTCACTGACTGCTGGTCTGGGTGATCCAGAAAGACAATCCGTGGTATCCAGAATAGATAAGTCATCTGGGCCCTCAAGTCCACAAAAAGTTCCTTCAAGTGCAGAAAAGTTAGTCAGGTGCTCGAGTCAAAAAAACCATCCAAGCCATCAGCTCCCAAAAAAGTGTTAGGATCACCCCCCTCCCAGGAAAAGTTGCATAGAACATGCAGTCCAAAAAAGGCACATAGGCAGGCTCATGCCCATAAGCTAGTCGGTCAGGTCAGTCCATCCTATCCAGAGAAGGCCATCAAGCCAACTTGGCCACCAAGTCTACAGTGTCGGGCCAAGCCAACCAAAACTCCTCTACCCTATCCAAAGAATCAGAGCTTCCCTGAGCAATCAAGTGTAGATAAACTGACCAAACGCCAGAGATATCTTAAACTAAAATGCCCAGCTAGTGCAGGTAGGGCAGAAATATTATCTAGACCTCAACCAGGGAAGTTTTGTCGATGCTACAAGGAAAAGTGCCTTGTTTGCAGAGCTGTTTCTGAGCCGTTCATCACTCATGTTTCAGACGCAAATAAAAAGCATGTTCCAGTTCCACTGTTTTCACGCGAATTGAAGCACTTTTACAAGTCATATAAAAAGAAACAACCCAAATACAACACAGTGTATGGCAACATGAGTGACAGTGATATCACAACATACAACAGTGATGGTGAGAGTGACAGGGAGGTGATTATAATCTGCAACATAAAATGCAAGGAAGACATCTATAAAAACTCCCCAAATAATTAAGGGATCAAAAGAAAGACCACCGATGCAGAAGAAGCAAGCTTCTATGAACTATTATATGCTCACCATATTTAAGAACCTGGTAGACGAAAACTCCACTTGGTATCACTATTAAGATTAGACTTATATCCATCTCGAGGCAATTTATTTAAAAAATAGTACATAAATGTGTGACATAACAACTGATTTTGTTGTAATTATTATTGTATTTTAGAGGTATAAATCTCTTTGTGAGGTATCTTAGATCTACTTGGGCAAATTCTGGGAGATGGTGAGGGACAGGGAAACCCAGCCTGCTGCAGTCCACGGGGTCACAGAGTTGGACACGACTTGATGGTTGAACAACAACGTAGATCTGGTCACTTGGATGGGCTTCCCAGCTGGTGCAGTGGTAAAGAATCCACCTGCCAATGGAAGAGATGTGGGTTTGACCCCTGGGTTGGGAAGATCCTTTGGAGGAGGAAATAGCAACCCAGTCCAGTAGTCTTGCCTGGGAAATTCCATGGACCGAGGAGACTGAAGGGCTACAGTCGATGGGGTCGAAAAGAGTTGGACACAGGCACACGGTTAAATGTGAACCAGTCACACACACACACACACACACACACACACACACACACACACACAAATATAGAAAGGTATTGCAAGATGGATGCCCTGGGCTCCTCTTTCCCTTGGATTAACCCTCAAGTGAAGTCTCAACCCAACTATCTTTTAAATTTTGACAGAGTGTCCTCACAGTCTAAGACTGTCTTTCTCTGGTGCCCAGTGTGTGGCGGAAATGGCTCTGTGTGCTTGATTCTGGCTGCATTGGGGAAATTCCTGATAGTTATTTCCTTTTTTAAAACATATTTATTTGACCATGCCAGTTCTTAGTTGTGGCATGCAAACCCTTGGCTGCAGCATGTGATTCTCTGACCAGGGATAGAACCCAGACCCCCTGCATTGGGAGTGTGGAGTTTTAGCCACTGAACCACCAGGGAAGTCCCAATACTCATTTCTAATACCACTGCCTCTGATGACTGCTACCAAAGTAAGGGTCCAGGCTCCAGCCCCACTCTCAAGGTTTTTGATTCTTTTGGTTACCCTTCAAATTGATAAAAAGAGTTTGTCCTGTTGTGCATTCTCAGAATGGCCCAGATAGAGGTCGGATATCTACCAATTTTCTTCACAGGGTACCTTCTTACTTAGAATCCAGAGGGCTGGGAGGCCAGGGGAAAACCTTGGAGTTATATTTTCTAGCTTCCTCACTGATGAGAGGTTATCCCTGCCCACTTCCAAGAGCATGGTTCAGAAAAACAGGCAAAATCATGCAGTCCCAGCCTATATTCTAGTACAGTGAGGTCAGTCCCCTGTCACATTCAGCAGGGTCAGTTAAATTCCATAGCTAGCATATATTGGATGTGTACTACTTGCCAGACATTGTACTAAGTCCCTTTATGTCCAGGATATCTGAAGGCCACCCTCCCCTCAATTTTACAGATTTAGAAAAAGGACTCACATGACTCAAAAGCAGATTATAGTCATGGCTGAGGTTTATTAGAGCAAAAATATACAAATCAAGAGCAACAGGAAAAAGACATCTTTTTGGGTGAATCAGAGAGGTTGAACATGCGCTTTTGAGTACTTGCCCCTCTGGGGCATTCTCTAGGACATTCTCTCTTCTCTAGCAACAAACTAGAGGCATGTGTGCAACATGGCTCTGCCCAGGGAAGCCTCAGCATCTGAGGCTTTTATGGAGAACAGGTCCCATAGGTACATCATGCTCCATAACCAGACATGGCAAGTGAAACTCAGGATCCCAACAATGACACCAGATGCACATTATCGATGTTGATGTTTGTGCCAAGCAATCAGGTGAACAAAACATGATCATCAACCAATTAACATTAGAACATTCACCCAGGGATGACCAATACTCAAATCATGGTTTCCAGTTCCCTTGACATACAAGGACCAAACAACCAGACCTGCTGTGTTAACACTTTCCTCACGTTCACATATTTTATTTAATCCCCAACAGTCCCCTATTATATGGACTGCCATATGAGTTAACCGATGCTCTGTAACATATAGTAAGATCACATCTAGCAATTGATTGAATCAAGAAATGAATCTATGATTGACTTAAGTTCAAATTTTCATTATGCTGTACTGCCTTCTCACTTCCAGTTTCTGGGGTATGTGTTTATTCTCAGATCACCCAGTCCACTGGTATCAGCAAAGTCCTTACTTGACTTTTAATCAATCTGGACCATCCTCCTAACTTACCAGGAGCATATAAATATGTCTTGACTTCATTCACATCTGACTTCCCCATAACCTCTGCCTCCTCCACTGGTAGTATCCTGGTGGGGTCTGTAAGGTCATCATGAAATTCACAGATGGCATGATATATAAAAGTTTTAAGAGGTAGAAAATGCATTGAAAAGCATTGTGGAAGCTACAGACTTGATTTCCTTCTGGTATTACATTTTTTGTGAAGATAAACTGCAAAGCGTTAGAATTGTTCTGGGATAGCCTGGTCTTTTTAAAATTCACAAATAGAAGCAAAAGTTCTGATCAAATTTTTATGGTTTAGTATGAAAAACAGTTCAAACAAAAAAGTAGGAGTATGAATGAACACCCATATAAACATTGCTCAGATTCAAGAATTATCATTACATGGCCAGTGTTGTTTCATTTAAACTACTATCCATTTCCCTCCCATTTATATTTCCAAAAAATAATAAATTTTAAAAATACATAAACACAATACTCCATGGGATCACAAAGAGTCAGATACAACTGAGTGACTGAACTTAACTGAACTGAAACACAGTACTATTATCTCATATGAAACAATAATAATTCCTTAATATAAATTATCCAGTCTATATGCAAATTTCCTCCATTTGCCTCATTTTTTTTAATGGTTGCTTTGTTCAAATGATGTTAACCAGCATTTGACAGCATCTCAGTCTAAATTTTTTAAAAATTAAAATTTCATTGGGTAATCTAGCTTCATATTGTAAGATAATTTTGAAGTTTATCTGGGCTATCAGTAGCCTGGGAAATAGACAACGGCAAAACTGCATAGTTTTTCAGCTTAAATTCAACCAAAGTCTTGGTTCAGTTCAGTTCAGTTCACTTCAGTTGCTCAGTCGTGTCCGACTCTTTCCAAACCTGTGAATCGCAGCACACCAGGCCTCCCTGTCCATTACCAACTCCTGGAGTTCACTCAGACTCATGTCCATCGAGTCAGTGATGCCATTCAGCCATCTCACCCTCTGTCGTCCCCTTCTCCTCCCTCCTCCAATCCCTCCCAGCATCAGAGTCTTTTCCAATGAGTCAACTCTTTGCATGAGGTGGCCAAAGTACTGGAGTTTCAGCTTCAGCATCATTCCCTCCAAAGAAATCGCAGGGCTGATCTCCTTCAGAATGGACTGGTTGGATCTCCTTGCGGCCTAAGGGACTCTCAAGAGTCTTCAACACCACAGTTCAAACCCATCAATTTTTCAGTTCTCAGCTTTCTTCACAGTCCAACTCTCACATCCATACATGACCACAGGAAAAACCATAGCCTTGACCATATGGATCTTTGTTGGCAAAGTAATGTCTCTGCTTTTGAATATGCTATCTAGGTTGGTCATAACTTTCCTTCCAAGGAGTAAGTGTCTTTTAATTTCATGGCTGCAGTCACCATCTGCAGTGATTTTGGAGCCCCCCAAAACTAAAGTCTGACACTGTTTCCACTGTTTCCCCATTTATAGGCAAAGCCAAATGATCTAAGCCGTCTTCTCTTTATCATTCTTAAGCTAAAGACTTGTAATACTTTAAAGGCTGGGAATATTAATATCTAATAAAAAGGACTAACTGCCAGTGACAACCAATGATAATGATATCTTGAACACGAGCTATGGGCATGAGTATATATGTTGCTTTTTAAACCACACTTAATTATAGAGTAGGAGTCTACAGAATATTTGAAGCTCATTCAACGTGAAAAATTCTAGGTGCATTAGTATGGGGCTTCACACATAAAACCGATATAAAATATGTAAAAAAAAAAAATGTACCCTGAGTTAGAGAAGAAATTTTGCAAAAAAGAAAAAAAAATAATTTTTTTTACCAGTCAAAGCTTCCACAAGTTAATACCTAAAATAACTCGTCTCACTTCAAAGGATAGTTTTTGACACTTCTTGGCAATGTCCTGGTTTAAGTAAGAGGGCTCTGAATCTCTGTTTTCTAGCCTTCTTGCAGCATTGTCTTTCCTGTCATGATACCTTTCTTCTGTCTGGCTCCCATTTTGTATTTCCCGGTTCAGCACGTATCAGGGCTGTATGTCAGTCAGTCCTTGGCTTCCTTACATTTCCGGCCACCAGGGGTCGCTGTGAAGCCAGTTTCAAACGTGGTCCTTCCCTCTAAGACCATCAGCGCTGTGTTTCCCTTTCATCCACATTCCTTACCTTCATCTCCAAAACTCATACCTTGTTCCTGTCTATGGAACTAAAATCGTTAGTTCTTCAGTCATGTCCAACTCTTTCTGGCTCCGTGGATTGTAGCCCACGTTACTTCTCTATCGACAGAATTCTCCAGGCAAGAATACTGTAGTAGGCAGTCATTCCTTTCTCTAGGGGATCTTCCAGACCCAGGGATCCAACTCAGGTCTCCAGCATTGCAGGCAGATTCTTTACCATCTGAGCTACCAGGGAAGCTCTGGGTTCACAGAGAGTCGGACACGACTGAGTGACTAACACAACGATAACAATGGAACTGAAATTAATTATATTTTGCTCCTTTTATTCAGTAGGTTCAGTTCAGTTCAGTCGCTCAGACCTGTCCAACTCTTTGTGACCCCTTGGACTGCAGCACACCAGGCTTGCCTGTCCACCACCAAATCCAGGAGCTTACTCAAACTCATGTCCATCGAATGGGTGATTCCATCCCACCATCTCATTCTCTGTCGTCCCCTTCTCCTCCCGCCTTCAATCTTTCCTAGCATCAGAGTCTTTTCATGAGTCAGTTCTTTGCATCAGGTGGCCAACATATTGGAGCTTCAGCTTCAGTATCAGTCCTTCCAAGGAATATTTCAGGACTGATTTCCTTTAGGATTGACTGATTAGATCTCCTTGACTGGTTGAATCTCACTTTATTCAATAAAGTGCTTTCTAAAAACGTATCCCTTAAAAAAAGTGCAAAAATGCAGATTTCAAACATTTCCAACATGTATTTCTACATGAAATTCTATAAGCATGGAAGTACACAACATTGTAAATCAACTTTACTTCAATTAAATTTTTAAAAATTAAGCTTTTAAAATTTAAAAAATTTAAGAAATTATATACACAATGGAATATTACTCAGCTATAAAAAGCAATGCATTTGAGTTAGTTCTAATGAGGTGGATGAAACTTGAGTTTATTATACAGAGTGAAGTAAGTCAGAAAGATAAAGAAAAATACTGTATAGTAACACATACATGTGGAACCTAGAAAGATGGTACTGATGATCCTACATGCAGGGCAGCAAAGGAGACACAGATGTAAAGGACAGACTTTTGGACTCAGTGGGAGAAAGAGAGAGTGGGATGGTTTGAGAGAACAGCATTGAAACATATATGTTACCATATGTAAAATAGATAGCCAGTGTGAGTTTGAGGTATGAGGCAGGGCCAGGGCACCTAAAGCAGGTGCTCTGTGACAACCTGGAGGGATGGAGTGGGGTGGGAGTTGGGAGGGGGGTTCAGGAGGGAAGGGACACAAGTATACCTATGGCCGATTCATGTTGCTATATGACAAAAACCATCACAATATTGTAAAATAATTATTCTCCAATTAAAATAAAGGTATAAAATTTTTAAAAAGAAATTGTAGAAACATGTAGCTGAAAGGATACTTAGAAATCCTCTCTGTCTCCTGTGGGGAGAAGGGGCTATGAAGAGCTGAAGGAATGCTCACTCAGCTAGAAGACCACGTTTTACCAAGCTAACAGGGTTGAGGACGCTAGCTCGCTGTGGCATGTGCCTGGTTGGCAGATGTTTAAGTGGCAACAGAGAAGTTCTACACCAGATGAGGGATATTTAAAAGTCTCCAGTTTTATTGACTCTCAAAATCCTCCAGTCCCTGCCACATCGTGAAATTCCTAAGAATTAGAAGCAACAATGGAAGGGAACTAGAAGTAGGAATAAAGTTTTCTGAGAGCATCAGTCAAATATGTCCTTAAGGGCAACCTATATCAGTTGAGTTCAGTTCAGTTCAGTTCAATCGGGTAGTCATGTCTGACTCTTTGCAAGCCCATGAATCGCAGCACGTCAGGCCTCCCTGCCTATCACCAACGCCCGGAATTCACTCAGACTCATGTCCATCGAGACAGTGATGCCATCCA
Source organism: Bos indicus (assembly GCF_029378745.1). NCBI lineage: Eukaryota > Metazoa > Chordata > Mammalia > Artiodactyla > Bovidae > Bos > Bos indicus. The sequence goes on along the minus strand of NC_091789.1, from coordinate 24,052,763 downwards.
CCAATCTCATCCTCTGTCGTCCCCTTCTGCCCCTGCCCCCAGTCCCTCCCAGCATCAGAGTCTTTTCCAATGAGTCAACTCTTCGCATGAGGTGGCCAAAGTACTGGTTTCAGCTTTAGCATCATTCCTTCCAAAGAAATCCCAGGGCTGATCTCCTTCAGAATGGACTGGTTGGATCTCCTTGCAGTCCAAGGGACTCTCAACAGTCTTAGCCAACACTACAGTTCAAAAGCATCAATTCTTCGGTGCTCAGCTTTCTTCACTGTCCAACTCTCACATCCATACATGACCACTGGAAAACCATAGGCTTGACAAGATGGACCTTTGTTGGCAAAGTAATGTCTCTACTTTTCAATATGCTATCTATGTTGGCCATAACTTTCCTTCCAAGGAGTAAGCGTCTTTTACTTTCATGGCTGCAGTAACAATCTGCAGTGCTTTTGGAGCCCAAAAAAATAAAGTCTGACACTGTTTCCACTGTTTCTTCATCTATTTCCCATGAAGTGATGGGACACATGCCATGATCTTCGTTTTCTGAATGTTGAGCTTTAAGCCAACTTTTTCACTCTCCACTTTCACTTTCATCAAGAGGGTTTAGTTCCTCTTCAATTTCTGCCATAAGGGTGATGTCATCTGCATATCTGAGGTTATTGATATTTCTCCCAGCAATCTTGTTCTAGCTTGTGCTTCTTCCAGTCCAGCGTTTCTCATGATGTACTCTGCATAGAAGTTTAATAAGCAGGGTGACACTGTACAGCCCTGACATACTCCTTTTCCTGTTTGGAACCAGTCTGTTGTTCCATGTCCAGTTCTACTGTTGCTTCCTGACCTGCATATAGGTTTCTCAAGAGGTAGGTCAGGTGGCCTGGTATTCCCATCTCTTTCAGAATTTTCCACAGTTTATTGTGATCCACACAGTCAAAGGCTTTGGCATAGTCAATAAAGCAGAAATAGATGCTTTTATGGAACTCTCTTGCTTTTTTGATGATCCAGTGGATGTTGACAATTTGATCTCAGGTTCCTCTGCCTGTTCTAAAACCAACTTGAACATCTAGAAGTTCACGGTTCATGTATTTCTGAAGCCTGGCTTCGAGAATTTTGAGCATTACTTTACTAGCCTGTGAGATGAGTGCAATTGTGCGGTAGTTTGAGCATTCTTTGGCATTGCCTTTCTTTGGGATTGGAATGAAAATTGACCTTTTCCAGTCCTGTGGGCACTGCTGAGTTTTCCAAATTTGCTGGCATATTGAGTGCAGCACTTTCACAGCATCATCTTTCAGGATTTGGAATAGCTCAACTGGAATTCCATCACCTCCACTAGCTTTGTTCGTAGTGATGCTTTCTAAGGCCCGCTTGACTTCACATTCTAGGATGTCTGGCTCTAGGTGAGTAATCACACCATCGTGATTATCTTAGTCTTGAACATCTTTTTTGTACAGTTCTTCTGTGTAGTCTTGCCACCTCTTCTTAATGTCTTCTGCTTCTGTTAGGTCCATTCCATTTCTGTGCTTTATCGAGCCCATCCTTGCATGAAATATTCCCTTGGTATCTCGAATTTTCTTGAAGAGATCTCTAGTCTTTCCCATTCTGATGTTTTCCTCTATTTCTTTGCATTGATCACTGAGGAAGGCTGTCTTATCTCTCCTTGCTCCTCTGCATTCAGACGCCTATATCATTCCTTTTCTCCTTTGCTTTTCACTTCTCTTCTTTTCACAGCTATCTGTAAGGCCTCCCCCGACAGTCGTTTTGCTTTTTTGCATTTCTGTTCCATGGGGATGGTCTTGATCCCTGTCTCCTGTACAATGTCACGAACCTCCGTCCATATTTCATCGGGCACTCTATCTATCAGATCTAGGCCCTTAAATCTATTTCTCACTTCCACTGTATAATCATAAGGGATGTGATTTAGGTCATACCTGACCTCAATGGTCTAGTGGTTTTCCCTACTTTCTTCAATTTAAGTCTGAATTTGGCAATAAAGCGTTCATGATCTGAGCCACAGTCAGCTCCCAGTCTTGTTTTTGTTGACTTTATAGAGCTTCTCCATCTTTGGCTGCAAAGAATGTAATCAATTTGATTTCGGTGTTAACCATCTGGTGATGTCCATGTGTAGAGTCTTCTCTTGTGTTGTTGGAAGAGGGTGTTTGCTATGACCAGTGCATTTTCTTGGTAAAACTCTATTAGTCTTTGCCCTGCTTCATTCCGTATTCCAAGGCGAAAGTTGCCTGTTACCCCAGGTGTTTCTTGACTTCCTACTTTTTCATTCCAGTCCCCTATAATGAAAAGGACATCTTTTGGGGGGGTTAGTTCTAAAAGGTGTTGTAGGTCTTCATAGAACTGTTCAACTTCAGCTTCTTCAGCGTTACTGGTTGGGGCATAGACTTGGATTACCGTGATATTGAATGGTTTTCCTTGGAAATGAACAGAGATCATTCGGTCGTTTTTGAGATTTCAAAAGTACTGCATTTCAGACTCTTTTGTTGACCATGATGGCTACTCCATTTCTTCTGAGGGATTCCTGCCCGCAGTAGTACATATAATGGTCATCTGAGTTAAATTCACCCATTCCAGTCCATTTCAGTTTGCTGATTCCTAGAATGTCGACATTCACTCTTGCCATCTCTTGTTTGACCACTTCCAATTTGCCTTGATTCATGGATCTGACATTCCAGGTTCCTATGCAATATAGCTCTTTACAGCATCGGACCTTGCTTCTATCACCAGTCACATTCACAGCTGGGTATTCTTTTTGCTTTGGCTACATCCCTTCATTCTTTCTGCAGTTATTTCTCCACTGATCTCCGGTCCCATATTGGGCACTTACTGACCCGGGGAGTTCCTCTTTCAGTATACTACCATTTTGTCTTTTCATACTGTTCATGTGGTTCTCAAGGCAAGAATACTGAAGTGGTTTGCCATTCCCTTCTCCAGTGGACCACTTTCTGTCAGACCTCTCCACCATGACCTTCCCATCTTGGGTGGCCCCCTGGGCATGGCTTAGTCTCATTGAGTTAGACAAGGCTGTGATCCTAGTGTGATTAGATTGGCTAGATTTCAGTGAGTATGGTTTCAGTGTGTCTGCCTTTTGATGCCCTCTTGCAACCCCTACCATCTTACTTGGGTTTCTCTTACCTTGGAAAAGGGGTATCTCCTCACTGCTGCCGCTCCTGACCTTGGACGTGGGGTTGCTCCTCCCGGCGGCTGCACTTGACCTTGGATGTGGGGTAGCACCTCTCAGCCATTCCTGTGCCATTGCAGCCTGGCACTCTCTGCCGCTGCCCTGACCTTGGACATGTGGTAACTCCTCTTAGCTGCCGCCCCTCGGACATGGGGTCTTCCTGGCTTCTGCCCTTGACCTCAGAAGTTGGGTAGCTCCTTTGGCTGCGCTATGTGCCTGTGTGTTAAGGCTTAGATATGGTCAATTAAATCCTCCAACCCCATTGAAGGCACACACACACAAGCTGCTAAATGGTCATACCAGTAGAATACAGATCTTCGACCCACTGACATCATACCAGTGCTAGATTGGTTAGCGTTACCTCTAACTTGTTAACAGGTATGACCTTAAATTCATGGGAATCCCAGGCTACACCTTCGTATCCATCCCTGTAGATGTGAAGGCCATAAATTAGTGCCACAAATCCACTGAGTTCCATACCAATCACACTCTCTCAGGGTCATAATAGACATAGTTCATAAAGCACCCAGCCTTGTTTCATAATTACCAGGTTGATCGTTTTTAATATGATTTAACCCTTCCCAATGTACAGGAGCTTTTAAACGTAAATGACCATAGTCTGCTGTTAACCATGTAGATCTACCCCATAATTGTGGGATTTTTAACTTTTCATAGATGAGAGGTTAATTTTTTAATGGAGACTTAGCTCATCACTCCCTTTGAGTTTAAATCACCCTAAGAGAAATCTTAAATCTATGGCCAGGATCACAACAGGTATTATTAACTGGCCAGGTGAGAGAATCCCATCTAGTAATATCATGAAGATAGAACAGGACTGAACACTCATCTAAAATAAATTTCCTTGTGAGTATCCCTAGAGAACAGAAATCCACCAAGGTAATCCAGAAGTACTAGACATAGGTAACTGGCCACAACCGAACAATTGGATTGCGTTTTAAACTAGCATAGAATCATGTCCATGATAGAAAATTTTGATTAATAGGCATAGGTCCAAGGAATCAAGAAAACATTATAAATGATCATAAAAGTCAGATCAGCATCTTGGGCAAGCTGTCTACTTCTGATGTCATCTTCTTCTCATCCTAGTGTAGCGTGCTACTGCTAAGTCACTTCAGTCGTGTCCGACTCTGTGCGACCCCAGAGATGGCAGCCCACAAGGCTCCCCCGTCCCTGGGATTCTCCAGGCAAGAACACTGGAGTGGGTTGCCATTTCCTTCTCCAATCCATGAAAGTGAAAAGTGAAAGTGAGGTCGCTCAGTCGTGTCCGACTCTTAGCAACCCCATGGACTACAGCCTACCAGGCTCCTCCATCCATGGGATTTTCCAGGCAAGAGTACTGGAGTGGGTTGCCATTGCCTTCTCCCTAGTGTAGTATAGTTTCCTCTGTTTGAGCACTGTTTTAAGGTGAGTTTGAGGTCAGCAGGCCTCTCTATAGACCAGTCCAGCTTAGGGGCCTTTTGGAGGTGGGAGTTAACCCAAGAGTCAATTTCCCTTCAATTTCACTGGGCATGAGCTAGTTAAGAGTTCCTGATGGAAAGGTCCTTCCATCCAGGCTGGAGACAGTTCCTTAAATTATATCTTCTTCCAGTCTTGATTGAAGGTCATGTGTGAGGCACCTGATCTTCATTTAAAGACAGATTACTGAGATAAGCTTCAGAAACAACCCTAGAGTGTCCTTTAATAATTCAATTTTACTTTAGTATACCCTAACAGCAAAGAACCATCAAGAAAATGAGTCTTAGTAGATACAGACCTCCATCAACAAACTAGGATTTAACATTCATTGAAACATCTCTTTCTACCTAAACTCACTGTCATTTTTACCAAATATAACCAAATTGAGACCTGTTTGTAATATAGGTCTGCTCTCAATAAACTTGGCCTGATGACTTATATAACCATAATTGGTCATAGACTTCTTTGCTTTGCTGAAACTTTTATAGCGTCTCAGACTGAACTTTTAAAATAAGAGCTTTCAGGGCTAGGAAAGTCATGCCAAAGGCTTATCACAGATTTTGCCTAACAGATCTAAGTAAACTCCTCCCTTCTCAAGGTCTCCAAAATTCCTTGAGATTTCTGTACCTGTTATTGAGATAATCTTCCTAACTGATCTGATAAATTTACTGGAAACTAAGGGTTTCCAAGCTCTGGAGGGTTCAGATAGAGAGAAAATATTAAATGTTTCAATTTGTTTATAAAATATAATTTTACCAAATTACTGTCATAATTCATTTGAGGGGAAGGTTTTTTTACATCTGGAAAACACAGATTCAAATCAGTAATTTTTCAGAGAGAAACCATAAAAGTTATAAGCATATTCACCAGTTCATTCAGTCCTTTTGTTAAACTTTGTGAAGTCATCAGGTTTTCTATTAGAATTTTTACACAGTTCAAAAACTGGTATTTATCCAAAAGTCCATTTTAGAAATCTTTTGAAGAGGCAAAATGTGGTTAGTGCTATGAGAATATTTTGTCATAGTACCTAGAATTATGCCTGATTACATTTTACCCAAACATATCAGAATTTTAGGAACTTTATACAGTTTCTAGTGTATCTATATTAATAACATTTACCATACAATATAACCCGAGACTTATTACTAACTTGACAATACACTCCATGTAACTATATATACGAAATGAACTTAATTAGTGTAATATCTCTCTCTGGGATGTTGCAGGGCCCTCTGAAGCATCCCAAAGTTAGCTAGAAATCTTCTTCTTTAGAATGATTTAGGAAGTTTTGTGAATAAATATCAAAAGGTTTTAGAACACTCAGTCAGATGGGATTATAGGTCACTGTGAAACAATACTATTAACTTAACCAACATAACAATAAGGGATTTCAGAACAGATCATTTAAGAGATAAAGAAACTTAAATCTATTATCAGTTCAGTTCAGTTCCTGAACTGCTCAGTCGTCTCCAACTCTTTGAGATCCCATGAACTGCAGGGCACCAGGCCTCCCTGTCCATCACAAACTCCCGGAGTTGACTCAAACCCACGTCCATTGAGTCGGTGATGCCATCCACCCATCTCAACCTCTGTCGTTCCCTTCTCCTCCTGCCCTCAATCTTTCCCAGCATCAGGGTCTTTTCAAATGAGTCAGCTCTTCCCATCAGGTGGCAAAAGTACTGGAGTTTCAGCTTCAACATTACTTCTTCCAATGAACACCTAGGACTGCTCCCCTTTAGGATGGATTGGTTGGATCTCCTAGCAGTCCAAGGGACTCTAAAGAGTCTTCTTCAACACCACAGTTCAAAAGCATCAATTCTTCTGTGCTCAGCTTTCTTTATAGTCCATCTCTCACATCCATACATGACCATTGGAAAAACCATAGCCTTGACTAGATGGACCTTTGTTGGCAAAGTAATGTCTCTGCTTTTTAATATGCTGTCTAGGTTGGTCATAATTTTCCTTCCAAGGAGTAAGCGTCTTTTAATTTCATGGCTGCAATCACCATCTGCAGTGATTTTGGAGCCCAGAAAAATGAAGTCAGCCACTGTGTCCACTGTTTCCCCTTCTATTTGTGATGCAGTGATTATCAAAGGCAGTTCAATACACCAATACAGTAGAATACACCAGTTCAATACACCAATACTGTATACAGTATACTAACGTATATATATGGAATATAACACACACACACACACACATACACATATATATATATAACGCATATATATGGAATATAGAAAGATGGTAATGATAACCCTGTATGCGAGACAGCAAAAGAGACACAGATGTATAGAACAGTCTTTTGGACTCTGTGGGAGAGGGAGAGGGTGGGATGATTTGGGAGAATGGCATTGAAACATGTATAATATCGTATGTGAAACGAATTGCCAGTCCAGGTTCAATGCATGATACAGAATGCTCGGGACTGGTGCACTGGGTTGACCCAGAGGGATGGTATGCAGTGGGAGGTGGGAGGGGGGTTCAGGAATGGGAACATGTGTACACCTGTGGCAGATTCATGTTGATGTATGGCAAAACCAATAAAATATTGTAAAGTAATTAGCCTCCAATTAAAATAAATGAATTTATTTTTTTTAAAGAGTCTTCTCCATCACCGCAGTTCAAAAACATCAATTCTTCAGCACTCAGCTTTCTTTATAGTCCATCTCTCACATCATACATGACCACTGGAAAACCCATAGCCTTGACTAGATGGACCTTTGTTGGCAAAGTAATGTCTCTACTTTTTAATATGCTGTCTAGTTTGGTCATAACTTTCTTTCCAAGGAATAAGCCTGTTTTAATTTCATGGCTGTAATCACCATCTGCAGTGATTTTGGAGCCCAGAAAAATAAAGTCAGCCACTGTTTCCACTGTTTCCCCATCTATTTGCCATGAAGTGATTATCAAAGACAGTTGAATGTCTGAAGACATGGTGTCCTCTTAACAGAGAGAAAAGCTAAATTCAAATTTTTGCACCAGCTTACTTTACTTAAAAGGTAAACTTAATTAACTTTATTTTAAACTTAGTCCTAACCATATACAAAACTCTTTCCTCATGGTTCACTTTTCACAAACCTTATCACTTTCTGTACCCATTACTGTGTTCTTCCATCCTGAAAAGCCACCTGTAAGTCACGCTTGCTTCCTTTTCCTTCACAAAATTTAATTCCATTCCTCATACCTTCTTTACCGAAAACACACTTCCTACTTCCTTTAACCAACCAAGAACTGACTTTTATATTAGCATTTTAGACATTGGTGAGCATAAATACAAGTGATAATTTCTAAAACCTTCATTTTAGGATGGCACCAAAGATCACTTCTTTTTAATCCCAAATCTCTTTAGTTTCTCTTTAAGAGTGTTTGGTAATAAATGTTTCAAAACCTTATTTTATTTGAAAATGACTTAAGCTTCCAACATTTAGTTTAGCAGAACCCTTAGAAGTTCAAGTTACCCCAATCTGGATAGACTATTTTAGACAGACATTCCAAAAGCATAATTATTCTTAATAGAGTTGACTAAAGGCTCATATCTCATTTACATTTTTTAGAAGCTTCTTCACTCAGCAAGGTAATTTCCTTGCTGACAAACTTGTAACAGATATAATAATATTTAACTTATGTTAAACCTAGGTACAATGAAAATATTCTGCTTAATGTTAAGTACTCTTAGAGATGTCTGCATTATTTAGATCAACAAATAAACATTAATATCAGGTGTTTAATACTGAATATTTCCCAGTTCACATGAACCTGAAATTCAGTTAGGATAATTTCTCTTGTATTTAGAATTATTTGATTTGTAAGCAGTTACTTTTTGTTGTTGTTGGTGTTGTTGTTTTTAATTTTATTTTATTTTTAAACTTTACAATATTGTATTAGTTTTGGCAAATATCGAGATGAATCCACCACAGGTATACCTGTGTTCCCCATCCTGAACCCTCCTCCCTCCTCCCTCCCCATACCCTCCCTCTGGGTCGTCCCCAAGCATCCAGCCCCAAGCATCCAGTATCGTGCATCGAACCTGGACTGGCGACTCGTTTTATGCATGATATTATACATGTTTCAATGCTGTTCTCCCAAATCTTCCCACCCTCTCCCTCTCCCACAGTCCATAAGACTTATCAATACATCAGTGTCTCTTTTGCTGTCTCGTACACAGGGTTATTGTTACCGTCTTTCTAAATTCCATATATATGCATTAGTATACTGTATTGGTGTTTTTCTTTCTGGCTTACTTCACTCTGTATAATAGGTTCCAGTTTCATCCATCTCATTAGAACTGATTCAAATGTATTCTTTTTTAATGGCTGAATAATACTCCATTGTGTACATGTACCACAGCTTTCTTATCCATTCATCTGCTGATGGGCATCTAGGTTGCTTCCATGTCCTGGCTATTAAAAACAGTGCTGTGATGAACATTGGGGTACACGTGTCTCTTTCCCTTCTGGTTTCCTCAGTGTGTATGCCCAGCAGTGGGATTGCTGGATCATAAGGCAGTCCTATTTCCAGTTTTTTAAGGAATTTCCACACTGTTCTCCATAGTGGCTGTACTAGTTTGCATTCCCACCAACAGTGTAGGAGAGTTCCCTTTTCTCCACACCCTCTCCAGCATTTATTGCTTGTAGACTTATGGATGGCAGCCATTCTGACTGGCATGAAATGGTACCTCATAGAGGTTTTGATTTGCATTTCTCTGATAATGAGTTATGTTGAGCATCTTTTCATGTGTTTGTTACCATCTGCATGTCTTCTTTGGAGAAATGTCTATTTAGTTCTTTGGCCCATTTTTTGATTGGGTCATTTATTTTTCTGGAGTTGAGCTGTAGGAGTTGCTTGTATATTTTTGAGATTAGTTGTTTGTCCGTTGCTTCATTTGCTATTATTTTCTCCCATTCTGAAGGCTGTCTTTTCACCTTGCTAATAGTTTCCTTTGTTGTGCAGAAGCTTTTAAGTTTAATTAGGTTCCATTTGTTTATTTTTGCTTTTATTTCCAATATTCTGGGAGGTGGGTCATAGAGGATCCTGCTGTGATGTATGTCGGAGAGTGTTTTGCCTATGTTCTGCTCTAGGAGTTTTATAGTTTCTGGTCTTATGTTGAGATCTTTAATCCATTTTGAGTTTATTTTTGTGTATGGTGTTAGAAAGTGTTCTAGTTTCATTCTTTTACAAGTAGTTGACCAGTTTTCCCAGCACCACTTGTTAAAGAGACTGTCTTTTCTCCATTGTATATACTTGCCTCCTTTGTCAAAGATAAGGTGTCCATATGTGCATGGATTTATCTCTGGGCTTTCTATTTTGTTCCATTGATCTATATTTCTGTCTTTGTGCCAGTACCATACTGTCTTGATAACTGTGGCTTTATAATAGAGCCTGAAGTCAGGTAGGTTGATTCCTCCAGTTCCATTCTTCTTTCTCAAGATAGCTTTGGCTATTCAAGGTTTTTTGTATTTCCATACAAATTGTGAAATTATTTGTTCTAGCTCTGTGAAGAATACCGTTGGTAGCTTGATAGGGATTGCATTGAATCTATAAATTGCTTTGGGTAGTTGACTCATTTTCACTATATTGATTCTTCCAATCCATGAACATGGTATATTTCTCCATCTATTAGTATACTCTTTGATTTCTTTCACCAGTGTTTTATAGTTTTCTATATATAGGTCTTTAGTTTCTTTAGGTAGATATATTCCTAAGTATTTAATTCTTTTCATTGCAATGGTGAATGGAATTGTTTCCTTAATTTCTCTTTCAGTTTTCTCATTATTAGTGTATAGGAATGCAAGGGATTTCTGTGTGTTGATTTTATATCCTGCAACTTTATTATAATCATTGATTAGTTCTAGTAATTTTCTGGTGGAGTCTTTAGGGTTTTCTATGTAGAGGATCATGTCATCTGCAAACAGTGAGAGTTTTACTTCTTCTTTTCCAATTTGGATTCCTTTTATTTCTTTTTCTGCTCTGATTGCTGTGGCCAAAACTTCCAAAACTATGTTGAATAGTAATGGTGAAAGTGGGCACCCTTGTCTTGTTCCTGACTTTAGAGGAAATGCTTTCAATTTTTCACCATTGAGGATAATGTTTGCTGTGGGTTTGTCATATATAGCTTTTATTATGTTGAGGTATGTTCCTTCTATTCCTGCTTTCTGGAGAGTTCTTATCATAAATGGATGTTGGATTTTGTCAAAGGCTTTCTCTGCATCTATTGAAATAATCATATGGTTTTTATTTTTCAATTTGTTAATGTGGTGTATAACATTGATTGATTTGCGGATATTGAAGAATCCTTGCATCCCTGGGATAAAGCCCACTTGGTCATGATGTATGATCTTTTTAATGTGTTGTTGGATTCTGATTGCTAGAATTTTGTTAAGGATTTTTGCATCTATGTTCATCAGTGATATTGGCCTTTAGTTTTCTTGTTTTTGTGGCATCTTTGTCAGGTTTTGGTATTAGGGTGATGGTGGCCTCATAGAATGAGTTTGGAAGTTTACCTTCCTCTGCAATTTTGTGGAAGAGTTTGAGCAGGATAGGTGTTAGCTCTTCTCTAAATTTTTGGTAGAATTCAGCTGTGAAGCCGTCTGGACCTGAGCTTTTGTTTGCTGGAAGATTTTTGATTACAGTTTCAATTTCCGTGCTTGTGATGGGTCTGTTAAGATTTTCTATTTCTTCCTGGTCCAGTTTGTAAGGTTGTACTTTTCTAAGAATTTGTCCATTTCTTCCACGTTGTCCATTTTATTGGCATATAATTGTTGATAGTAGTCTCTTATGATCCTTTGTATTTCTGTGTTGTCTGTTGTGATCTCTCCATCTTCATTTCTAATTTTATTGATTTGGTTTTTCTCCCTTTGTTTCTTGATGAGTCTGGCTAATGGTTTGTCAATTTTATTTATACTCTCAAAGAACCAGCTTTTGCCTTTATTGATTTTTGCTATGGTCTCTTTTGTTTCTTTTGCATTTATTTCTGCCCTAATATTCAAGATTTCTTTCCTTCTACTAACCCTGGGGTTCTTCATTTCTTCCTTTTCTAGTTGCTTTAGGTGTAGGGTTAGGTTATTTATTTGACTTTTTTCTTGTTTCTTGAGGTATGCCTGTATTGCCATGAACTTTCCCCTTAGGACTGCTTTTAAAATGTCCCACAGGTTTTGGGTTGTTGTGTTTTCATTTTCATTCGTTTCTATGCAAATTTTGATTTCTTTTTTGATTTCTTCTGTGATTTGTTGGTTATTCAGCAGCGTGTTGTTCAGCCTCCATATGTTGGAATTTTTAATAGTTTTTCTCCTGTAATTGAGATCTAATCTTACTTCACTGTGGTCAGAAAAGATGCTTGGAATGATTTCTATTTTCTTGAATTTTCCAAGGCTAGATTTATGGCCCAGGATGTGATCTATCCTGGAGAAGGTTCCATGTTTGCTTGAGAAAAAGGTGAAATTCATTGTTTTGGGATGGAATGTCCTATAGATATCAATTAGGTCTAACTGGTCTATTGTATCATTTAACATTTGTGTTTCCTTGTTAATTTTCTGTTTAGTTGATCTATCCATAGGTGTGAGTGGGGTATTAAAGTCTCCCACTATTATCGTGTTATTGTTAATTTCTCCTTTCATACTTGTTAGCATTTGTCTTACATATTGCGGTGCTCCTGTGTTGGGCGATTATATATTTATAATTGTTATATCTTCTTCTTGGATTGATCCTTTGATCATTATGTAGTGACCATCTTTGTGTCTTTTCACAGCCTTTGTTTTAAAGTCTATTTTATCTGATATAAGTATTGCTACTCCTGCTTTCTTTTGGTCCCTATTTGCATGGAAAACCTTTTTCCAGCCCTTCACTTTCAGTCTGTATGTGTCCCCTGGTTTGAGTTGGGTCTCTTGTAGACAACATATGTAGGGGTCTTGTTTTTGTATCCATTCAGCCGGTCTTTGTCTTTTGGTTGGGGCATTCAGCCCATTTACGTTTAAGGTAATTACTGATAATTATGATCCCGTTGCCATTTACTTTATTGTTTTGGGTTCGAGTTTATACACTGTTTTTGTGTTTCCTGTCTAGAGAATATCCTTTAGTATTTGTTGGAGAGCTGGTTTGGTGGTGCTGAATTCTCTCAGCTTTTGCTTGTCTGAGAAGCTTTTGATTTCTCCTTCATATCTGAATGAGATCCTAGCTGGGTACAATAATCTGGGCTGTAGGTTATTTTCCTTCATCACTTTAAGTATGTCTTGCCATTCCCTCCTGGCTTGAAGAGTTTCTATTGAAAGATCAGCTGTTATCCTTATGGGAATTCCCTTGTGTGTTATTTGTTGTTTTTCCCTTGCTGCTTTTAATATTTGTTCTTTGTGTTTGATCTTTGTTAATTTGATTAATATGTGTCTTGGGGTGTTTCGCCTTGGGTTTATCCTGTTTGGGACTCTCTGGGTTTCTTGGACTTGGGTGATTATTTCCTTCCCCATTTTAGGGAAGTTTTCAACTATTATCTCTTCAAGTATTTTCTCATGGTCTTTCTTTTTGTCTTCTTCTTCTGGGACCCCTATGATTCGAATGTTGTAGCGTTTAATATTGTCCTGGAGGTCTCTGAGATTGTCCTCATTTCTTTTAATTCGTTTTTCTTTTATCCTCTCTGATTAATTTATTTCTACCATTCTATCTTCTAATTCACTAATCCTATCTTCTGCCTCTGTTATTCTACTATTTGTTGGCTCCAGAGTGTTTTTAATTTCATTTATTGCATTATTCATTTTGTATTGACTCTCTTTTATTTCTTCTAGGTCCTTATTAAACCTTTCTTGCATCTTCTCAATCTTTGTCTCCAAGCTATTTATCTGTGATTCCATTTTGATTTCAAGATTTTGGGTCAATTTCACTATCATGATTCGGAATTCTTTATCAGGTAGATTCCCTATCTCTTCCTCTTTTGTTTGGTTTGGTGGGCATTTATGCTGTTCCTTTATCTGCTGGGTATTCCTCTGTCTCTTCATCTTGTTTAAATTGCTGAGTTTGTGGTGTCCTTTCTGTATTCTGGCAGTTTGTGGAGTTCTCTTTATTGTGGCATTTCCTCGCTCTGTGTGGGTTTGTACAGGTGGCTTGTCAAGGTTTCTTGTTTAGGGAAGCTTGTGTCGGTGTTCTGGTGGGTGGAGCTGTATTTCTTCTCTCTGGAGTGCAATGAAATGTCCAGTAATGCGTTATGGGATGTCTATGGTTTTGGGGTGATTTTGGGCTGCCTGTATCTTGGAGCTCAGGGCTGTATTCCTTGCTACTGGAGAATTTGCTTGGTATGTCTTGCCCTGAAACTTGTTTCACCCAGAGAGGTTTACAGTGTTATATGGAGAAGAGAAGAGTGAGGAGGGAGTTAGAAGTGACCCGAATGAGATGGGGTGGAATCAATAGAGGAGAGAGTGGGCTATTCAGTAATCTCTTCCTTATGTGCACTCCACAACTGGACCGCTCAGAGTTGTTCACAGAGTTATACAGAGAAGAGAAGGAGGAAGGTGGCAAAGGTGGCCAGGAGTACAAATGGGGGGAATGAAAAGGAGGGAGACAGATCCAGCCAGTAATCAGTTCCCTAAGTGTTCTCCACTGTTTGGGACACATAGAAATTCACAGAGTTGGGTAGAGTAGAGAGGGGTTAGGGAGGAGACACAGGCAACCTAGTGGAGAAAAAGGAGAGTCCAAAGGGAGAGAGAGCAGTTAAGCCAGTAATCTCGCTCCCTAGTGAAAAATGGGTACTGAAGATTGGGTTCTTAAAGGTACAAAATTGGTAACAAATACATAAAAGCAAAAATTAAAAATCTAGAGTAGAGTTTGGAATTTCAAAAATACGATGTTAAAGAAAAGAAGAAGGAAAAGAAAGAGAAAAAACGAACAAACAAAAACAAACAAGGTCGCAAAAATTATAAAGAAAATATAGGTACAAAATTGATAACTAATACCAAAAAGCAAAAGTTAAAAATCTAGAGTAGAGTTTGGAATTTCAAAAATACAATGTTATTTAAAAGAAGAAGAGAAAGACACAGAGAAAAAGAAAAAGAAAAAAGAAAAAAGGGTCACAGATATTATATTAAAAAAAAAAACTATAGGTACAAAATTGATAACAAATACTAAAAAGCTAAAATTAAAAATCTAGAGTATAGAATTTCAAAAATACAATATTAAAGAAAAGAAGGAAAAAAAAGGTCAAAAAAATATAAAATATATATATATATATATATATGAAGTTTGCTTTAAAAAAATAGGGTCTTCTTTTTTTTTTGCAAAGTAATCGGTTATAAAACTGGAAATTAAAGGAATAATAGAGGACTTAAAAAATTTTTTTTAATTAAAAAATAATTTAAAAAAAAAAAAGAAAGAAAGAATGATCGTACAAATAGTAAAAATATATCTAGGACTTTCTCCGGTTTTGTTGTGAGTATTGTGGGTTCAGTTCATTTTTGGCTAGTTCCTTGGTCCGACTTATATTTCTCAAGATCTATAGGCCCCTTCCTATGTAGATGGTAGTAACCACAGGGTTTTAATCTATTGCCTGTAGCTTCCAAGGCGGTTCCCTCTGTTATAGCTTCTTCTGTTTGCTGGTCTCTTCAGTGTCGGGTTTCCACCCTGACACAAAGGGGACGGTGGAGGACACTTTTTTTTTTTTTTAGGCTCACTTGTTCAGTCCCGCTGAGGGGAGGTAGGGAGGGATGCTGCAAACAAATAACACTAGCGTGTGCTCGCAGTGCCTCAGCCACACTGGGTCTGCCCCCTGTTCACGGCGCGTGTAGCCTGTCTGCCCATGCTGCTCAGGCTCTAGGTTGCTCCGCTGGAAACCATCCGCGGCCGGCCCTGGGCTGCTTGTACTTCCCAGGTCCAAGCCGCTCAGGTTCAGGCACTCGGGTAGTCCTCAGAGGCGCAGACTCTGGGTTAGGCCTGCGTTTTGTGCCCTTCCCAGATCCGAGCAGCTCAGGTGATGAGGTGTTTTGCGCGCACGATTGCTGCGACTTATCGCCTCCCCGCCGCTCGGTTATCTAGTTGTGCACCGGCACACCTTCTCAGGCAGATGTTGACCGTCCAGACCCCCAAGAAGTTTTAGTTAGCAAAGAAGCCTGCTTACAGTTTTATAGATAACGTCTCTCTGGGACTGCGATTGTCCCCTTCCGGCTCTGGCTGCCTATCACCGGAGGGGGATGGTCTGCCGCCAGCTATCTCTGTTCAGTCCTTTGTTCCATGCGCGGGCCTGGGGGTGTCATAGGTTAGGGATGGCTTTTCGAGTGGTAGATATTCCACAGTCTGGTTTGCTAGCCCAAATTATTTCACTCAGATAGCGCTCGGGGTATTCAGACCAGATTCTTGGGATGCAGCCCGCGCCGTGTCTCCCTCCCCAGCCCCCGCTTGCTAATGGCTGATCCAGGCATCTGACTGCTTCTCCACTGGGGGAGTTACCATAGGGCTCGCAATGTGCAGGTTTTAAGTATTTATTTTTCCTCCCTGTTATGTTGCCCTCTGTGCTTCCAAGGCTCGGCACAGATTCGGCAGTAAGAAGGTTTCCTGGTGTTTGGAAACCTCTCTTTTTAAGACTCCCTTCCCGGGACGAAACTCCGTCCCTCCCTCTTTTGTCCATTTTTTTGTCTTTTATATTTTGTCGTACCTCCTTTTGAAGACTTGGGTGCTTTTCTGGGTGCCTGATGTCCTCTGCTGGCATTCAGAAGTTGTTTTGTGGAATTTACTCGGCGTTTAAATGTTCTTTTGATGAATTTGTGGGGGAGAAAGTGTTCTCCCCATCCTACTCCTCCGCCATCTTAGCTCCTCCTGTAAGTACTTACTTTTTTTTTTTAAGGCCTATTAAGTTAGAGCTCATTTATAAACTGATCTCAGCAATCAGCAGTATTATATATATATATATATATATATATATATATATAAAAGACATACACTGAGACATACATATATCCAAATAGACATATGAGATCCTATAGCTTTGTTTTCCAAACTTAGTTATGAATAAAAATGGTTGGAATAAGATTTTAAAAGGTTTTGTCCCCCCCCCCCCCCCTTTTTTTTTTCTTTTGCTTTCAGGAATTAGATATGTTCTAGATAAGTGATCCTTGGAACTCTGGTCTAAAGGTATAGGAGGAGTTATTTCCTCAGGGCAAGAATTCTTAAAGAGAGAATTTTTCCTTCAATCTTCCTCTGGAGTCTAAAAAATATTGTGACCACATTGTCAAAAATCGTTTGTGTGCATGTGTGTGTGTGTGTGTGACCATAGTTTTATTGCTCAACTTGGCCCTGATAACAAGGACAGATTGGTCCCAGCAGAGATTGCCCCTCTGGGGAAGTAGGGGTCTTAGTTTGATCAGCCCCAGGCTGTTGATTACAGGAAAAAGTCCTGAACATTAGGGAACTTCAGTCCATTTCCCTACCCTATGTCAATAGAGATCTAGTATTACAGGCCATCATTTTCATCACTGGATCATAGCTATAGATTGACCAGTCAAAAAAAAATTTTTTCCCAAGGGGTTCCCAGGTGGAGTGTGGAACATTGCAGTGAGCAATTCCCACATTAGTTCAAGCAGTTTATACCAGATGTCTGTGCACTCAAACCAAAAGAACAAAACCAAACTGAAGCAGAATTTCACCAGCCAGGAGTCACACTCCAAATGAAACAAAAGGCAAAGAGATGCCCAGAAATCAAAAGCCAAGTGGCAAGAGTGCCCTCAAAGGTGGTAAAGTGATGCCCAGGAATCAAAAACCAAATGGCATAAATGTCAAATGTGACGTCCCAGTTCGACTAGACCTGAGACCTGGCAAAGTCAGTGCTAACAGTCTTTTATAGTTTTGATATAATTTCAAGCAATTTCTTTTTTTTTAATATAAATTTGTTGATTTTCTGTGAAGAAGTTACTCTATCATTTCCTGTTTTAGAAGCTTCTAGATACCAGTCAAAGTAAGCACACCGACCTTTTCAAATTGTGCATGCAAAAAAAATATCAATTTCGGAATATAAAAAGAACCCCAATTTGGCCATTTTAGGTTGAGATCTCCTTCAGTATAATTTCTCCAATTAACTAGTGCTCCGTATGTATTGTACATGAATCTGGCTGGAGTGTTAGTCACACGCTGGTCTTTCTGATACCCCTTTGTTTCTGTTTTTGAGAGATTCTGTTTCCCATTTTAAGCTGAATTTGTCAGGGAGAAAACTCACTAGTGAACTTGTGTAGTGGGCCCATGTGCTTCTTGTGAGCTTAACTTCTCCAGGAGTCACCTCAGACTCGTTTCAGGTTGTCTTGTGTGTCTCGGATTCTGCCTCCAGCAATCTAAGACCACCATGGCTGCTCAGGTCGCTGAATGACCAGTTCTCATGTGTGACCCCCGGATGAGCAAGCGTTTTAATTAATGTGTGGGTTTCCCTATGGGACCACTGCATGGTATGAGGAGTAGGCCTGGACCACTCCCATGAATTTCTCAGTCACCTGAGAAAACCAAAACCGACCAGGAGGAGTCTTGTCTTTTTTCTTCAGAGCAAAGCTCTCATGTATTTTCCTCACTTTTATCCTGACAAATTCTATAAAGGCAGTCAAATTGAGGGAAAGTGTCAGATCAGCCTCTTACTTAACCACTCAGCCAAGACCATACAGTCCCCTACAATGGAGCGACCTGAGCATCTTTCAGCCGAGACCCAGGTATTCCTTGATTTTTTCCAATCAAGACCCCCCTACTCAGTACCTTTCCACTGGGTGGGCAATTCTCCTGGCATCTTTCAGTCGGCCACCCACCCAGTATCTTTTGACTGGGTGGGAATTCCTCAGTATCTTTCTACCGAGCCCCCCTCACTGTCTAGACCATAATTGGGTAGTCCTTGGATGTTTGACCCAAGTCGTGCCCCCCTCCCCACCAGTACGTTCCTACTAGGAGGTGGCAGGTAACCTGCTCCACCGCCAAATAAAACTCAGAATCTCAACCAATATGGGAGATTCAAAAACCAGGAGAGACTTACTGAAATTCGTCAGCACTCCCCGAGGATGCGGATGGGCACAAGGGGCCACTGCTGGTACCAAAGCTCTGGTTCCTCGTGGAGTCCAGTCGAAGAAAGGAAGTCCACTCTGTGTCCCTTCTTGGTCACCATAACTGTCGACTAAAAGAAAAAGATGTACAACTTGAGAGTTGCAAGTTTTATTTGGGGCAAAATGCAGACTGCGGCCAGGGAGGCAGCATCTCAAATAGCTCTGAGAGACTGCTCCAAAGTGGCAGTGGGGGAAAGTCAATATATAAGGTTTTGGTGAAGGGGGAGTTCAATGCCATGAAGCACTCAATTTGCAAAAGGTTTTTTGTTAGTCATGAGGGTCTGATGTCACCATGAAGGAAGTTAGTGCTTCTCTAGATATGAGGAGATGCAAGGACTAAGAGGATAAAATTTTTCCTAAAACCATCCAACTATCTAAAGACCTGTCCCACCAGAGCACAGAGTGCCTCACTCCACCCTGAACTCCCTCAGGGGTTGTGAAGGTCAATAGCTACAGCAGCATGGTCTTCAGTCTCCATAGAGGCAGATGGCAAATGCCTTTGCTGTTCAGTCACTGGCAATGCAATGCAATTGCACTGGGAAGTGCAATTTGTAGTTGACAGTCAGAATGATCGGCTAAAGACAACCCAGAAGCTAATCCCATCACCAGAAAACAGAAGACTGTGGCAGAGCAATTCTCCTGGGTTCCCTTACCTACTGCTCTCCGCCCAGGTGCCCTTTCCAATAAAATCGTGTGCTTTGTCAGCACATTTGTTTCCTCACACAATTCATTTCCGAGTGTTAGACAAGAGCCCACTTTCGGTCCCTGGAAGGGGACACCCTTCCTGCAACGCTTTCAGCATTACTTTGGTAATGTGTGAGATGAGTGCAACTGTGCTGAAGTTTGAACATTCTTTGACACCCCGTTTCTTTGGGATTCGAATGAAAGCTGACTTTTCCATTCTTGTGGCCACTGCTCAGTTTTCCAAATTGGCTGGCATATTGAATGTAGCATTTTCACAGCAACATCTTTTGGGATTTGAAATAGCTCAGCTGGAATTCCATCACCTCCACTAGCATTGTTCATAATGATGCTTCCTAAGGCCCACTTGACTTCACATTCCAGAATGTCTGGCTCTAGGTCAGTGATCACACCATCGTGGTTATCTGGGTCATTAAGACCTCTTTTGTATAGCTCTGGGTATTCTTGCCACCTCTTCTTAATACCTCCTGCTTCTGTAGGTCCATACCGTTTCTGTCTTTTGACGTGCCCATCTTTGCATGAAATATTCCCTTGGTATCTCTGATTTTCTTGAAGACATCTCTAGGCTTTCCCATTCTATTGCTTTCCTCTCTTTTTCTGCATTGATCACTTAGGATGGCTTTCTTATCGCTCCTTGTTATTCTTTGCAACTCTGCATTCAGATGAATATGTCTTTCCTTATCTCCTTAGCCTGATACTTCTCTTTTCTCAGCTATTTCTAAGGCCTCCTCAGACAACCATTTTGCCTTTTTGCATTTCTTATCCATGGGGATGGTTTTGATCACAGCCTCCTGTACATTGTTACAAACCTCCATCCTTAGTTCTTCAGGCACTCTATCAGATCTAATCACTTGAATCTATTTGTCACTTCCACTGTATAATCAAAAGGAATTTGATTTCAGTCATATCTGAATGGTCTAATGGTTTTCCCCACTTTCTTCCATTTAAGTCTGAATTTTGCAATAAAGATGTCATGATCTGATCCACAGTCAGCTCCCGGTCTTGTTTCTGCTCACTGTATAGATATTCTCCATCTTTGACTACAAAAAATATAATCAATCTGATTTGGGTATTGACATCCGGTGATGTCCACGTGTAGAGTCATCTCTTGCATTGTTGGAAGAGGGTATTTGCTTTGACCATGCATTTTCTTGGCAAAACTCTTAGGCTTTGCTTGCTTCTTTTTGTACTCCAAGGCCAAACTTGCCTGTTACTCCAGTTTTCCAAGGACAAGTCTTTTACCCTCTGGTTTCATTTACTTTTAGATATTTTATTCATTTTCCTGCACTGGCAAATTTCTCTTTCTCACAGTTCATTGTTAGTATATAGAATCACAACAGATTGCTGACTACTAATTTTGAATCCTAATTTATTGATGATGTCAGGGAGTTTTTAGGGTGGTGTCTTTAGGATTTTCTATGTATAGTATGCTGTGGTCTCTGGCTCCAGAACTGTGGCTCTTCAGGGGTTGGTGCTGGCCTGCTGGTAGACAGGGGTATGTGTGTGCATTCAGTCATCTTTTTGCCACCTCATGGACTATAGCCCACTAGGCTCCTCCATCCATGGAATGCTCCAGGCAAGAGTGCTGCTAGGCAGGGCAGGGCATCAAAGGCTTGCTGCAGGGCCCTGAAGGTATGGGGAAGGTTCCAAGGCTCCCTGGTATAGGCGGCCTAGTCCTGGGATGGCTGGAGGTTCAAGGGTCTTAAGGCAGGCCGCCTGTTGGTGGGTAAGGATGTTTCACCACCTGGCCAGCTGCTTGTCCTGAGTTGTCTGAGTACTGGTGCCAACAGGCTGGTAGGTCCCAGTGTGAATAAGCTAGAAGGATTCCAAAATGATATTTGCAAGTACCAGTGTCTCTGTGGTAGAACAAGCTCCACAAAATGGCTGCTGCCACTGTCTGTGTCTCCTGGGTGAGCTCCAGTTGCCTCCTGCCTCCCTGGGAGGCTTTCCCAAGGTCAACAGGTAGGGCTGACCCAAGCTCATCCCAAATTATTGCTTCTTCCTTGGGTCCTGAAACATGTGAGCTTTTGTGTGCACCCTTTAAGAGTGGAGTCTCTATTTCCTCCAGGCCTCTGGCTCTCCTGAAAATAAGTCCTGTTGTCTTCCTAGCCAAATGTTCTAGAGGTTTGTCTTCCTGGCACAGAACCCCCAAGATGGGGAGCCTGATGTAGAGCTTGGACACCTTCCTCCTTTGGGAGAACCTCTGCAGTTGTAATTATTCTCCCCTTTGTGAGTTTCCTGCTCAGGGAGTTATTGGTCTTAACTATACCACATATCTGGCCCTCCTACCCAACTCTTTGTGGATCCTTCTTTGTAAATTTCATTGTAGAAATTTTCTGCCTTCTGTAGGTCTTTCTTTTCAATGGAAGCTCTCTAAGTAGTATAAATTTCATGGAAGGACTTGAGCTAAGGTTCTTCCTACTCCAGCATCTTGGACACTCCTTCATTAGACTTCTTACATTGTGACTAAGCAATCTCCAAAATGAAATTTTCCTTCAGCCTTCATGAGTAGTTTCTACTATGCTATTTCAGTTTTTGCTTTCAACAAAAGCAAAACTCACCATGTAGGACTACAGCAAAATAAAAGCTACTGTCCAGCAAAGGAAATAATCAACAAAATGAAAAGACAACTTACAGGATGGGAAAAAATATTTGCAAACCATCTATCTGATAAGGGGTTAATATCCAAAATATATAAAAAACTGATCAAACTTAACAGCAATAAAACAAATAATAAGATTTTAAAATGGGCATAGAATCTGAATAGCCACTTTTCCAAAGAATATATACATATGGCCAACCAACACATGAAAAGGTGCTCAGCATCACTAATAATCAGGGAAATGCAAGTCAAAGCCATGATAAGATATCCTCTCAAATCTGTTAGAAAGTCTATTATAAAAAGATAAGACATAACAAATGCTGGCAAAGATGTAGAGAAAAGGGAATCTTTGTACACTGCTTATGGAAATGTAAATTAGTACAACCACTTTGGAAAACTGTGGAGGTTTCTCAAAAAATTAATACTAGAACTACCATATAATCCAGCCATCCCACTTCTCTGTATATATCTGAAGGAAATGAAATTACTGTCTTGAAAGATGGCTGTACCTCCATATTCACTGCAACAATATTCACAATGCCCAAGACATGGAGACAATTTAAGTGTCCATTGACAGGTGAATGGTAAAGAAACTGTAGTGTGTGTGTGTGTGTGTGTGTGTGTACACATGTGTGCATATACAAACAAAGTGGATTATTATTAAGCAATAAAAACAAGGAAATCCTGCCATTTGTGATTATATGAATGGGCTTGGAAGACACTATGCTTAATGAAGTCACACGGAGAAAGACAAATATTCTATGATCTCATTTATATGTAAAATCTGAGAAAAAAGGAAAACCCAAACTCATAGAAACAGGCAGTAGATTCGTGGTTTTTGGAGAGGCCAGGAGGAAGAAATGAGTAAAGGTGTTCAAAGGGTACAAACTTCCAGTTATAAGATGAACAATTTCTTGCCTATCTAATGTGTAGCATGATGACTATAGTTAAAAATACTACATAGAATACATGAAACTTGTTAAAAGATTAAATCTGAAAAGTCCTCACCACACACACACACAAGGTAGCAATGTGAGGTGATGGCTATGTTAACTAGCCTTATTTCATGGTAATCATTTCGCAATATATGCATATATTAAATCATCATATTGTACACCTTAAACTTACAAAGTGTTAGATGTCAATAACATAGCAATAAAGTTGGGAAAAAATAAGGGCTAAATAATAAAAAAAAGACTGTGTCTGGAACTGGCACACTATCCTTTTCATAGCATCCTACTAGTAGGTGCCAGCCAGAAGCTCATGCGGCAGGGACTGTACAAGGGCACAAATACCAGTTGGTGTGGTCCATTGAGGGCCATCATCAGAATCAGCAAGGCAAAGGAGGAAAGGAAAGATATATCCATGTGAGTGCAGAGTTCCAAAGACTAGCAAGGAGTGATTAAAAAAAAAGCCTTCCTAAGTGATCAATGCAAAGAAATAGAGGAAAACCATAGAATGGGAAAGACCAGGTATCTCTAAGAAAATTAGAGATACCAATTGAACATTTCATGCACAGATGGGCAAAATGAAGGACAGAAATGGTATGGATCTAACAGAAGCAGGAGATATTAAGAAGAGATGGCAAAATACACAGAAGAACTATAGAAAGGAGAATAAGATGGCGCCATAGAAGGACACACGCTAAACTTGTCCTGCGAGAACTCCAAAATTCAAACTGACTGCTGAACAACCATCGACAAGAAAATGTTGGGTCCCACCAAAAAATAATACCCCACGTCCAAGGCTGAAAGAGAAGCCCCAACAAGATGGTAGGGGGGTGGGGGGGGCAAAATCTCGTGTAGAATCACCCTCAGTTAACCAGCAGTTATATTTTCCAAAGAATAAATATACCTATAATTCAAAGCCACTGAGTTGGCAGGGTCTATACATTTTCTTGGCCAATCCGATCAGATGAGATCAATCGCTCAGTCATGTCCGACTCTTTGCGACCCCATGAATCGCAGCTCGCCAGGCCTCCTTGTCCATCACCAACTCCCGGAGTTCACTCAGACTCACGTCCATTGAGTCAGTGATGCCATCCAGCCATCTCATCCTCTGTCGTCCCCTTCTCCTCCTGCCCCCAATCCCTCCCAGCATCAAAGTATTTTCCAATGAGTCAACTCTTCGCATGAGGTGGCCAAAGTACTAGAGTTAAGAAATCTCTAAAATAAAGTCCTGAAAACTCATTCTCACCCATCTTTCAGGACTCCATATGAGAGTCCACATGTGCTTCAAAAATCAGTTTTAAAGTTGTTTCATTATCAAGGAAGAATTGGCAAGAAACCAGTGTAGGATGATAAAAAAGATATTTTGAAATAATCTTCTGGAAGTTCATTCAAATATTAAACCTATCTGATAAAAGATAAGAAAGATAAAACCCAGTATGAATCAACTTGGTTAAACTTAAAATACAATTTCACCATATTATATGATGCAATCATTGAGAGCTGGTCAGAAGAGATAAGGACTGGCAGGTGGACTCTGGCAAAATTCACAAGTCAAGCCAGGTAAGACATGGGTACTGAGAGGTTAGCTAACTGAGCAGCAGTCAACTCAGTTCCACCTGTGGTGACTTTTTTCTCTTCTTTAAATGTACTAAATTCTGACCTGACTCAGAACTCTTTCTGCTATGATCTGAATATTTGCATCCCCTCAAAATCCATACGTTGAAATCCAAATGTCCAATATGATGGTATTAGGAAGTGGGATCTTTAGGAGATGATTAGGTCCTGAGGGTGCACTAATCTCATGAATGGGATTAGCACCCTAATAAGAAGAGATCCCCAGGGAGATCTATACCCTTCCATCATGTGAGGATACAAGAAGTCTGTGATCTGGAAAAGGCACTCACATAATCATGCTGGCACTCTAGTTTTGAACTTCAGCATCCAGAATGGTAAGAAATAGATGTTCTTGTTTATAAGCCACCTGGTCTGTGGCATTTTGTTCAGTTCAGTAGCTCAGACGTGTCCGACTCTTTGCAACCCCATGAACTGCAGCGCATCACAATGTCAATCACCAACTATGGGAGTTTACTCAAACTCGTGTCCATTGAGTCAGTGATGCCATCCATTTCATCCTCTGTTGTCCGCTTCTCCTACTGCCTTCAATCTTTCCCAAGATCAGGGTCTTTTCAAGTGAGTCAGTTCTTCACACCACGTGGCCAAAGTATTGGAGTGTCAGCTTCAGCATCAGTCCTTCCAATGAATATTCAGGACTGATTCCTTTAGGATGGGCTGATTGGATTTCCTTGCAGTCCAAGGGACTCTCAAGAGTCTTCTCCAAAACCACAGTTCAAAAGCATCAATTCTTAGGCACTCAGCTTTCTGCATAGTCCAGTGATATTTTGTTACAGTGGCCCAAGTGGACTAAGAAACTCTCCTAAGTGGTCCATCCATCTGGAATACTACTCCGCTGCTCCATTCAGTGACTCAGCTTAAGGCCATTGAATTTGAAAACAAATTTGACAAACTCCTAGTAATCACAGTGACATACACTGTTTTTTGCACTCACTAATTTGGACAAAATGTAAAGTTCTGGGAAATTCAAATGATAGCAAGAATTTGCAACAATGGCAACTCTTAGACACTCTGGAGGGACTATAAGGTGATCCAAACACTTTGGGGAAAAATATTAGATTATCATGCAAAAGTTGAACATCTGCATGGCCTATAATCCAACCATTCTCTTCCAGGTATGTTCCCAGGATAAACTCAAACATACACATCAAGAGGCAGGTACATGGATTTACAGCAGCACTGGATATAATAGTGGAAAGCTAGAAACAAGTAAAGTGTCCATTACCAGGAGAAGGGAATGAGAACATTCTGGTATAGTCATATAATAGAGTCCTATACATCAGGGGGGGAAATAACTGCACGTGTGCACAGGAACATGGATGGAAGTCACAAGAAATTTTGAGTGAATAAAGCAATCTCCAGAAGAAATGCAAAATATCATCCCATTTTTATAAGCTTAAAAATTAAGCAAAACTAATGACACATACTTGTGGGATAAAGCATTAATGAAAACCAAAGGAATGTTTTAAAAGTCAGGATCAGGAATTCCTTGGCAGTCCATTGGATAGGATTTTGTGCTTTCACTGCGGAGAGTGCAGGTTCAATCCCTGGTCAGGCAGTGCAGCCAAATGAAAGAAAGAAAAAAAACGTTAGTATCTCAGGGCAGCGAGGCAGGCCTGTAAGGATACAGTGGAAAATTTAATGGCACTGATGGTGTTCTCAGGTTAATGGGTTCATGAGCATTCATGTTAATTCTTGGCTGAGCATAGAAAAATCAATGCTTTTGACTTGTGGTGCTGGAGAAGACTCTTGAGAGTCCCTTGGATGACAAGGAGATCAAACCTGTCAATCCTAAAGGAAATTAACCCTGAATATTCATTGGAAGGACTCATGCTGCAGCTGAAGCTCCAATACTTTGGCCACCTGATGCGATGAGCTGACTCATTGGAAAAGACCTGTTGCTGGGAAAGACTGAGGGCAGGAGGTGAAGGGGGACAACAAAGGATGAGATGATTGGATGGCATCACCCACTCAAAGGACTAAAGTCTGAGCAAAATCCGAGAGTTAGTGAAGGACACAGAAGCCTGGTGTTCTGCAGTCCTTGGGGTCACAGAGTGTCAGGCATGACTTAATGGCTGAACCACAACATACAGACAGATAGATACAACCTAGATTATTTCCATGCAATGTCCTAATGATATGTTATATTTTATATTTCCCATTTATATTCCCAGTTTATTTTCAAAACCTCCTGCCACGTCCTGGCTTTGGGAAAGTGGGCACACTACTTAGCCATTCCCAGCCTCAATAAACCATCTGTAAGATGAAGATAATAATACAATGGGCACCAGGAGAACTGCTGTAGGAATTCCTTGCCTGGTACCTGGCAGTGCTAATAAATGCTAGATCCTCTGAGGGACGCTGCATTCAGAGGAGTAAATCCTCCAGTCTGAACCGGTTGTAAGGATTCAGCAAAAGGAGTCAGTCTTACTTGGTTTAAAACTCATGTTTTCTCTAGGTGTCCTATTCACACCTACTTCACCCCTGGAGGGAAACAGATCTCTGACCATTAGAGCTCTTTGCAAATGGAACTTGGGGCTTAAATCCCAAAGCATTTGTGTCCCTTGCCCACACGAGGGCAGAACAGGCTAAGAATGGTGAAGTGGATACTCATCTGTCAGGATCTCCTTTGGTGGATGCTCAAGACCTAGAAAGTAATGAACTGTCAGTTCATTAATGTCGGACACTGAATAAAATGAGACTGGACAGGCAGCTGAGATCAAAACAGCTTCTTGCTGTTTATGTGGCAATAACTTGAGCACAACAGGCATATGAGATTTAAACACCAATGATTTAAAGGTCAACAAGACAAAATTTTTTGTCCTACAGATGCTTTCTTTTATGAAATCTCACCTGAGTTCCCATGGATACTGACGTGTGCATTCGTGAACGCACTTGAGGGCACATGTGCACACGTGCTGTGAGCATGTGCAGGTGAGAAGATAAATGCACCGCACAGGCAGGGAAGTTTTGTGGGTAAGCGCAGAGGGATTACGAGGGGAAGTTGAGAACATCCTTCTCACTGGAAATGCTCAAGCCTGCAATGACAGGGTGCACTGCCAAATGTGGGAAGGGGGAAATTTGAAATTTTGGTCAGCGTTGGCCTTGGCCTCATCACACCTGAGCAGCAGGCCCTGTGCCACAGAGGTGAGGCTGGGGGCTGCTGTCCTATGAACTAGCATGTTGGGCTTCCCTTTGCCCCACTTTCCTTTATTAATGGCCCAGGAACATCCTGTGGCATTATCCTATTGTTTACACATACCACACCAGTTCATATTACCTACAACTCTTGTGGCTGAAATGACATAAGCCCCAATTCCAATCAGCAAGAGAAGGAATACAGTTCATGTTTGAACAACATGTAGTTAGGGAGAGGAAATCTCGATTCTCCCTGCATTTGAAAACTTCACTGTTGACCTCTATATCCACAGCTCCACATCCTGGGATTTATTGGGGAAAAAATCCACATATAAGTAGGCACATGCAGTTCAAGTCTGTGTTGTTCAAGGCTCAAGTATATACAGATGCATATAACGAACCCACCAAATGGCAGTGATGCAGATGGCCTCAGGAACAATCAGAATTGTGACTCTCCTTGGAAAACTCTCTCTGTTTTGCATCTCTGTTTCTCTTTATGTCAGTTTTATTCTTTCTAGTTAGCTTAGTCCTATCAACAGTCCCATGGCACAGGCAACTCTGAATTCATAACCTTGAATTTACCATATGGTGAATTCAGGTTTCCCATATCAGGTTTACCACCTGTGGTGCTAAAGGAGCTTTTTAGCCCAAATTGAAAAAACTTGAAGACCTCTGGTTCACCTGTCCTGAGTCACATGGCCAACTATAAACCAACCACTATGGCCAAAGATAGGAAAGGATTACTGGTCTAGCCTGAGCCACATGCCTGTCCTTGCTGCCAGCTAGGAGGGATTCTATCACTGCTACCCCTTTCCAGAACCAGGCTGGGGTGGGGAGAAGTGGTTTTCCAAAATAATCGATTTCCCATTCCAAGAAGATAAAACAACTCGTCATGCTCATGAGAAAATAAGAGGGAGTACAAAGTTCTATGTATATCCATAAGATGGACTCTATCAATTATTTCATTTACATCTTCTATATCCTTAATAATTTTGTGTCCATTTGATTTGTCTTTTACTGAGAGTAGTATATGGTAGTCTCCGTTATTACTGTGGCTCTCTCTGTGATTCCTTGTATCTCCTCTACATTTTGTACCATTGGTAGATGCTAGATTTGAATGGCACCCATTCATTTCCTTCCTTGGGTTCTACTGCTGCCCTTTCTGGCCTCCCTCATCAAATTCCATCCAGTCCTTTGTTTCTGCTTTCAATGTCACAGGTATTATCTGCCGGCCTACTTTGCTCATTCTCTAAAGATGAACAAACTACATTCAATAGCAAGCTAACATTTCTTGACCACTTAAGTGCTAGGTACTGTGCTAAGTGCATTATCTAATATAATCATCACTGGGACCCTCATTCAGAAGCCTCAATTACCATTCTTCCTTTACAAGTGAAGAACCTAAAGCACAGAAACTCTTACTTGCCCAAAGGTCACTAAGTTGGCCAATGGTAGAGCCAGGATTTTAACCCAGGCTGGCCCCAGAACTTTGCTCTGTAATATATGTCAGTTCACAGATAAGACTCAGAGCACACACTAGACCGTCTGCAAATATTTACCTCAGTAGAGCAGAACGGGATGGAGTGGGGAAGTGGACAGTGGGGTTTGTCGTGTTTTACACTGCAAATGTTTACATTTGACTTTCTTAAAAGGAAGTCATTAGTTGTGTGATTTTTTTCCCCAGTTTTTAGATTGTGGTAAAATATACATAACCTAAAATTTACCATTTTAACCTTTGTGAGTGTATTTTTCAGTAGTGTTAAATACATTCACACTGGCATTAAATACACTCAAAACCATCACCACCATCCATCTCGGATTTTTTCTAGCATCCCAAACTGTAACTTGGTATCTACTAAACAATAACTTTGCATTCTCCCTTCTGCCCAGTCCCTAGTAGCCATCATTCTAATTTCTATCTTTATCAATTTGACTATTTTATGGTAGCTCATGTAAGTGTAATCATACAGTATTTGGTCTTTTGTGACTGGATTCTTTCCTATCTTCTTTCCTTTATATTCAAGGTCCATTCATGCTCTAGCATGTCTCAGAATTTAAATCCTTTATAAGGGTGAATAATATTTCACTGTATGCACATACTACAGTTTGTTTATCTATTCATCTGTTGATGGGCATGTGAGTTGTTTCCACCTTTTGGTTCTTGTGAATGATGCTGCTATGAATAGGAGTGTACATGAAGTTGTGTAATTTTCTAAAACTCTGAAAAACAACACTCACGGAATTATCCCACTTATGTACATTATGTGGCTGTGTCTATCATGAACTTGGTAGTTATGTAAATGTGTAGAAAACGATTTGAGAGATGCCCATAAAACGTTTGTGTCATCACCTCTAGAATGGGAAAAGAATGGGGTCATCAAGGAAAAGACTGTGAACTTTTTTTTCAGGAGCTAGCATGTTACTTTGCACAGGACAAGTGCTCAATAAGCAGATATTGGATCATGATAAGGAATTTTCCTTTTTTTTTTTAGGTTTTCCAAGTGTCAAACCAAAAGACTATAAAAAGCCATAGCAGAACTAAGGTGTAATGTGTCAAAAGAACAAATATTTTGGAATCATTCTGATCATAAAAGTGAATTTCATTTGATAGTTCTATCAACTGTTAAATCTGAAATGAGCCGTATATTCGTAGGTCTAGACTTGAGCCAGCACCAGCAAATGCAGTTTAAGGATAGCTTTTCAAAACCATAGTGTTGTGAGGACATAGGGAAAGAAGTGAATCTAGGTTCTGGGGTGGAAGCCCTCTTAAGATACCATCAGATGCAGTAGCAGACACGGCCGTCAAGAGAAATGTAAAAATGTACCTGGCTGAAAATATACACTATTCGTTTCTAGATATTTCGGTTTTCTAGACCACTGTCCGGAAAAGGTAATGGCACCCCACTCCAGTACTCTTGCCTGGAAAATCCCATGGACAGAGGAGCCTGGTGGGCCGCAGTCCATGAGGTCGCTAAGAGTTGGACACGACTGAGAGACTTCACTTTGACTTTTCACTTTATACATTGGAGAAAGAAATGGCAACCCACTCCAGTATTCTTGCCTGGAGAATCCCAGGGACGGGGGAGCCTGGTGGGCTGCCATCTATGGGGTCGCACAGAGCCAGACACGACTGAAGTGACTTAGCAGCAGCAGCAGACCACTGTCTGTTTAGAGAATCCTCAAGCAATTCCTGCTTCTTAACAAAGTCTTCACAAGGAGTAGAAAGTCATCTATTCACGGCAAGAAGTTGCTGTTACCAAGGGAGTAGAGTGTCCGAAAGTGTACAAATCTCATAATCTGGTAGAGAATGTATACCCCTCCAGAGGCTTTCAGTTTAGGGTGGAAAAACAAACCTGGTGTCACCTCCACAGTGGGGCCACACAGACCTCACCAGCATTACAAAACCAACGTGCCAAGGGTGCAGAATGTGAAGCCGGAAGCACTCCAGGGCCAGGATCGAGCTCCAGGAGGAAAAAAAAAAAAAAAAAACTGAGCATACAGCGCGAGGCCCTAGGCTGCCTCTGGTCTCAACACGCACTCTAGGCCCTTTCGGTCAGAGTCCAGTCCCAGGGAGGTCTGGGGATCGGCCGGGCTTCCACCCGAGCCTGCGGATTCACGGCCTACTCTTCCAGGTGCCTTCACTGGGAGTCTGCAACCAGCTGACTGGGCCCCTTTGGTCTAGGAGTATGTCACGGCTGTATATTGTCACCCTGCTTATTTAACTTCTATGCAGAGTACATCATGAGAAACGCTGGACTGGAAGAAACACAAGCTGGAATCAAGATTGCCAGGAGAAATATCAATAACCTCAGATATGCAGATGACCCCACCCTTATGGCAGAAAGCGAAAAGGAACTAAAAAGCCTCTAGATGAAAGTGAAAGTAGAGAGTGAAAGAGTTGGCCAAAAGCTCAACATTCAGAAAACGAAGACCATGGCATTTGGCCCCATCACTTCATGAGAAATAGATGGGGAAACAGTGGAAACAGTGTCAGATTTTATATTTTGGGGCTACAAAATCACTGAAGATGGTGACTCCAGCCATGACATTAAAAGACGCTTACTCCTTGGAAGCAAAGTTATGACCAACCTAGATAGCATATTCAAAAGCAGAGACATTACTTTGCCAACAAAGGTCCATCTAGTCAAGGCTATGGTTTTTCCAGTGGTCATGTATGGATTTGAGAGTTGGACTGTGAAGAAGGCTGAGCACTGAAAAATTGATGCTTTCGAACTGTGGTGTTGGAGAAGACTCCTGAGAGTCCTTTGGACTGCAAGCTGATCCAACCAGTCCATTCTGAAGATCAGCCCTGGGATTTCTTTGGAAGGAATGATGCTAAAGCTGAAACTCCAGTACATTGGCCACCTCATGCGAAAAGTTGACTCATTGGAAAAGACTCTGATGCTGGGAGGGATTGAGGGCTGGAGGAGAAGGGGACTACAGAGGATGAGATGGCTGGATGGCATCACTGACTCGATGGACGTGAGTCTCAGTGAACTCCGGGAGTTGGTGATGGACAGTGAGGCCTGGTATGCATCGATTCATGGGGTCACAAAGCGTTGAACATGACTGAGCGACTGAACTGAACTGATCTGACATAGGAAGGGGCCTATAGATCTTGAGAACTATAAGCCAGATCAAGGAACTATCTGAAAATGAACTGACCCCACACTGTCCACAACACCAGAGAAAGCCCTAGATATATTTTTGCTATTTTCATTTTTTTAATTTTTAATTTTTTTAAGTCCTCAGTTACTCATTTAGTTTTCATTTTTATTACCTACTATTACTTTGCAAAAAAAAAAAGGACCCTATTTTTAAAGGAAACTTCATATATATATGTATATATATATATATATATATATATATATATACACACACACACACACACACACACACATATATTATAATTCTTATGACCTTGTTTTTTTCTTTAATATTGTATTTTTGAGAATCTAGCCTCTACTCTAAATTTTTAATCTTTGCTTTTTGGTATTTGTTATCAATTTTGTAGCATTAAGAACCCAATCTTCAGTACCCATTTTTACTTGGAAGTGAGATTAATGGCTTGATTGCTCTCCCCCCTTGGACTCTCCTTTTTCTCCACCAGGTCATCTCTCTCTCCTCCCTCCCCCTTCTCTTCTCTGCCCAACTCTGTCAATCTCATTGTGTGTTCTGGGATGTGGAGAACACTTAGGGAACTTATTTCTGGCTAGATCTGTCTCTCTCCTTTTTGATTCCCCCTTATATCCCCTGGGCCACTTCTGTCTCCTTCCTCCCTCTTCTCTTCTCTGTGTAATTCCCTGAATATCTCTGAGGGATCCAGACTGAGGAAAGCACATATGAAACTGCTTACTGGCTAGCTTTCTCTCTCCCCTTTTGATTCTCCCTCTTCTCCTCCTGGTCACCTCTATCTGCCTCCTCCCTCTTCTTTTCTCCATGTAACTCTGTGTACCTCTCCAGGTGTCCCTCACTGTGGAAAAAGTTTTCATCATAAATCTAGCTGTATTCCCATCTGCACTGTATAGATGGAGAAGTCTTGAGGCTACTGTAAGAATAAGACTGAAAACCAGAGGCAGAAGGCTTAAGTCCAAATCCTGAGAACACCATAGAACTCCTGACTCCAGGAAACGTTAATCAATAGGTGCTCATCAAACGCCTCTATACCTACACTGAAACCAAGCACTACCCAAGGGCCAACAAGTTCCAAAGCAACACATACCATGCAAATTCTCCAGCAAAACAAGAACACAGCTCTGAGCTTCAATATACAGGCTGCCCAAAGTCAAACCAAACCCACTGACATCTCAAAACTCATTACCGTACACTCTTGCACTCCACAGAGAAGAAATCCAGCTCCATCCACCAGAACACTGACACAAGTTTCCCTAACCAGGAAACCTTGACAAGCCAACCATCCAACCCCATCCACAGGGAAGAACCTCCACAATAAAGATGAACCACAAACCGCCAGAATACAGAAAGGCCACCCCAAACCAGGCAATATAAGCAAGATGAAAAGGCAGAGAAATACCCAGCAGGTAAAGGAACAAGATAAATGCCCATCAAGCCAAAAAAAAAGAGGAAGAGATAGGGAATCTACCTGATAAAGAATTCTGAATAATGAAAGTGAAAATGATCCAAAATCTTGAAAACAAAATGGAGTTACAGATAAATAACCTGGAGACAAAGATTGAGAAGCTGCAAGAAAGGTTTAACAAGGA
This sequence comes from Bos indicus, assembly GCF_029378745.1. NCBI lineage: Eukaryota > Metazoa > Chordata > Mammalia > Artiodactyla > Bovidae > Bos > Bos indicus. The sequence goes on along the minus strand of NC_091789.1, from coordinate 24,018,822 downwards.
CCTAGAAGAAATAAAAAAGAGTCAATATATAATGAATAATGCAATAAATCAGATCAAAAACATTCTGGAGGTATCCAACAGTAGAATAATGGAGGCTGAAGGTAGGATTAGTGAGGTAGAAGATAGAATGGTAGAAATAAATGAAACAGAGAAAAAAGAATTAAAAGAAATGAGGACTACCTCAGAGACCTCTGGGACAATGTTAAATGCCCCAATATTCAAATCATAGGAGTCCCAGAAGAAGAAGACATAAAGAAAGACCATGAGAAAATACTTGAGGAGATAATTGTTGAAAACTTCCCTAAAATGGGGAAGGAAATAGTCACCCAAGTCCAAGAAACCCAGAGAGTCCCAAACAGGATAAACTCAAGGCAAGACACTCCAAAACACATATTAATCAAATTAACAAAGATCAAACACAAAGAACAAATATTAAAAGCAGCAAGGGAAAAAACAACAAATAACACACAAGGGGATTCCCATAAGGATACCAGCTGATCTTTCAACAGTAACTCTTCAGGCCAGAAGGGAATGGTAGAACATACTTAAAGTGAAGAAAGAAAATAACCTACAGCTCAGATTACTGAAACCAGCAAGGATCTCATTCAAATATGAAGGAGAAATCAAAAGCTTTACAGACAAGCAAAAGCTGAGAGAATTCAGCACCACCTAACCAGCTCTTCAGCAAATGCTAAAGGATCTTCTCTTGACAGGAAACACAGAAAGGGTGCATAAACTCAAACCCATGGCAACGGGGTCATACTTATCAATAATTACCTTAAATGTAGGTGGGTTGAATGCCCCAACCAAAAGACAAAGACTAGCTGAATGGATACAAAAACAAGACCCTTATATATGTTGTCTACAAGAGACACACCTCGAAATAAGGGACCCATACAGACTGAAAGTGAAGGGCTGGAAAAAGATATTCCATGCAAATGGAGACCAAAAGAAAGCAGGAGTAGCAATATTCATTTCATATAAAATAGACTTTAAAACAGATGCTGTGCAAAGAGACAAAGAAGGACACTACATAATGATCAAAGGATCAATCCAAGAAGAAAAAATGATAATTATAAATATATATGCACCCAACATAGAAGCACTGCAATATGTAAGATAAATGCTAATAAGTATGAAAGGGGAAATTAACAATGACACAATAAGAGTGGGAAACTTTAATAGCCCAATCACACCTATGGATAGTTCAACTAAACAGAAAATAAACAAAGAAACACAAACTTTAAATGATACAATAGACCAGTTAGACCTAATTGATATCTATAGGACATTTCACCCCAAAACAATGAATTTCACCTTTTTCTCAAGTGCACACGGAACCTTCTTAAGGACAGATCACATCCTGGGCCATAAATCTGGCCTTGGCAAACTCAAAAAAACTGAAATCATTCCAAGCATCTTTTGTGACCACAATGCAGTAAAATTAGATGTCAATTACAGGAGAAAAACTATTAAAAATTCCAACATATGGAGGCTGAAAATATACGTGGCTGAATAACCAACAAATCACAGAAGAAATCAAAAAAGAAATCAAAATATGCATAGAAACGAATGAAAATGAAAACACAACAACCCCAAACCTATGGGACATTGTAAAAGCAATGCTAAGGGGAAGGTTCATAGCAATACAGGCTTACCTCAAGAAACAAGAAAAAAGTCACATAAATAACCTAACTCTACACCTAAAGCAACTAGAAAAGGAAGAAATGAAGAACCCCAGGGTTAGTAGAAGAAAAGAAATCTTAAAAATTAGGGCAGAAATAAATGCAAAAGAAACAAAAGAGACCATAGCAAAAATCAACAAAGCCAAAAGCTGGTTCTTTGAGAAGATAAATAAAATTGACAAACCATTAGCCAGACTCATCAAGAAACAAAGGGAGAAAAACCAAATTAACAAAATTAGACATGAAAATGGAGAGATCACCACAGACAACACACAAATACAAAGGATTATAAGAGACTATTATGAGCAACTATATGCCAATAAAATGGACAACTTGGAAGAAATGGACAAATTCTTAGAAAAGTACAACTTCCCAAAACTGAACCAGGAAGAGATAGAAACAATCTTAACAGACCCATCAGAAGCATGGAAATTGAAACTGTAATCAGAAATCTTCCAGCAAACAAAAGCCCAGGTCCAGATGGCTTCACAGCTTAATTTGACCAAAACTTTAGAAAGGAGCTAACACTTATCCTACTTAAACTCTTCCAGAAAATTGCAGAGGAAGGTAAACTTCCAAACTCATTCTATGAGGCCACCATCATCCTAACAGCAAAACCTGACAAAGATGCCATACACACAAAAAGAAAACTACAGGCCAATATCACTGGTGAACATAGATGCAAAAATCTTTAACAAAATTCCATCAAACAGAATCCAACAACATATTAAAAAGATCATACATCATGACCAAGTGGGCTTTATCCCAGAGATGCAAGGATCCTTCAATATCCACATATCAATCAATGTAATACATCACATTAACAAACTGACAGATAAAAACCATATGATTATCTCAATAGATGCAGAGAAAGCCTTTGACAAAATTCAACATCCATTTATGACAAAAAAAAGAAAAAAAAAAAAACCCTCCAGAAAGCAATAGAAGGAACATACCTCAACATAATAAAAGCTATATATGACAAACCCACAGCAAACATTATCCTCAATGGTGAAAAACTGAAAGCATTTCCCCTAAAGTCAGGAAGAAGACAAGGGTGCCCACTCTCACTACTACTATTCAACATAGTTTTGGAAGTTTTGGCCACAGCAATCAAAGCAGAAAAAGAAATAAAAGGAATCCAGATTGCAAAAGAAGTAAAACTCTCACTGTTTGCAGATGAAATGATCCTCTACATAGAAAACCCGAAAGACTCCACCAGAAAAATACTAGAGCTAATCAATGAGTACAGTAAAGTTGCAGGATATAAAATCAACACACAGAAATCCCTTGCATTCCTATACACTAACAATGAGAAAACAGAAAGAGAAATTAAGGAAACAATTCCATTCACCATTGCAACGAAAAGAATAAAATACTTAGGAATATATCTACCTAAAGAAACTAAAGACCTATATATAGAAAACTATAAAACACTGGTGAAAGAAATCAAAGAGGACACAAATAGATGGAGAAATATACCATCTTCATGGATTGGAAGAATCAATATTGTGAAAATGAGTATACTACCCAAAGTAATCTATAGATTCAATGCAAACCCCATCAAGCTACCAACGATATTTTTCACAGAGCTAGGACAAATACTTTCACAATTTGTATGGAAATACAAAAAACCTCAAATAGCCAAAGCAATTTTGAGAAAGAAGAATGGAACTGGAGGAATCAACCTGCCTGACTTCAGGCTCTACTACAAAGCCACAGTCATCAACACAGTATGGCACTGGCACAAAGACAGAAATATAGATCAATGGAACAAAATAGAAAGCCCAGAGTTAAATCCACACATCTATGGACACCTTATCCTTGACAAAGGAGGCATGAATATACAATGGAGAAAACACAATCTCTCTAACAAGTGGTGCTGGGAAAACTGGTCAATAACTTGTAAAAGAATGAAACTAGAACACTTTCTAACACCATACACAAGAATAAAGTCAAAATGGATTAAAGATCTAAACATAAGACCAGAAACTATAAAACTCCTAGAGGAAAACATCGCAGAAGGCAATGGCACCCCACTCTAGTACTCTTGCCTGGAAAATCCCATGGACAGAGGAGCCTGGTAGGCTGCAGTCCGTGGGATCGCTAAGAGTCGGATACGACTGAGCGACTTCCCTTTCACTTTTCACTTTCACGCATTGGAGAAGGAACTGGCAACTCACTGCAGTGTTCTTACCTGGAGAATCCCAGAGATGGGGGAGCCTGGTAGGCTTCCATCTACGGCGTCTCACAGAGTCAGAGACGACTGAAGCGACTTAGCAGCAGTAGCAGTAGCAGAGGAAAACATAGGCAAAATACTCTCTGACATAAATCACAGCAGGATCCTCTAGGACCCACCACCCAGAATATTGGAAATAAAAGCAAAAATAAAATGGGACCTAATTAATATTAAAAGCTTCTGCACAACAAAAGAAAATATAAGCAAGGTGAAAAGACAGCCTTCAGAATGAGAAAAAATAATAGCAAATGAAGCAACTGACAAATAATTAATCTCAAAAATATACAAGCAACTCCTGCAGCTCAATTCCAGAAAAATAAACGACCCAATCAAAAAATGGGCCAAAGAACTAAACAGACATTTCTCCAAAGAAGACATATAGATGGCTAACAAACACATGAAAAGATGCTCAACATCACTCATTATCAGAGAAATGCAAATCAAAACCACAGTGAGGTACCATTTCATGCCAGTCAGAATGGCTGCTATCCAAAAGTCTACAAGCAATAAATGCTTGAGAGGGTGTGGGGAAAAGGGAACCCTCTTACACTGTTGGTGGGAATGCAAACTAGTACAGCCACTATGGAGAACAGTGTGGAGATTCCTTTAAAAACTGGAAATAGAACTGCCATATGACCCAGCAATCCCACTGCTGGGCATACACACGAAGGAAACCAGAATTGAAAGAGACACATGTACCCCAATGTTTGTTGCAGCACTGTTTATAATAGCCAGAACATGGAAGCAACCTAGATGTCCATCAGCAGAGGAATGGATAAGAAAGCAGTGGTACATATACACAATGGAGTATTACTCAGCCATTAAAAAGAATGCATTTGAATCAATTCTAATGAGGTGGATGAAACTGGAGCCTATTATACAGAGTGAAGTAAGCCAGAAAGAAAAACACCAATCAGATCAGATCAGATCAGTCACTCAGTCATGTCCGATTCTTTGTGACCCCATGAATCGCAGCATGCCAGGCCTCCCTGTCCATCACCACCTACCGGAGTTCACTCAGACTCACGTCCATCGAGTCAGTGATGCCATCCAGCCATCTCATCCTCTGTCGTCCCCTTCTCCTCTTGCCCCAATCCCTCCCAGCATCAGAGTCTTTTCCAACGAGTCAACTCTTCACATGAAGTGGCCAAAGTACTGGAGTTTCAGCTTTAGCATCATTCCTTCCAAAGAAATCCCAGGGCTCATCTCCTTCAGAATGGACTGGTTGGATCTCCTTGCAGTCCAAGGGACTCTAAAGAGTCTTCTCCAACACCACAGTTCAAAAGCATCAATTCTTCGGCCCTCAGCCTTCTTCACAGTCCAACTCTCACATCCACACACGACCACAGGAAAAACCATAGCCTTGACTAGATGGAACTTTGTTGGCAAAGTAGTGTGTCTGCTTTTGAATATGCTATCTAGGTTGGTCATAACTTTCCGTCCAAGGAGTAAGCATCTTTTAATTTCATGGCTGCAGTCACCATCTGCAGTGAATTTGGAGCCCAGAAAAATAAAGTCTGACACTGCTTCCACTGTTTCCCCACCTATTTCCCATGAAGTGATGGGACCGGATGCCATGATCTTCATTTTCTGAATGTTGAGCTTTAGGCTAACTTTTTCACTCTCCACTTTCACCTTCATCAAGAGGCTTTTTAGTTCCTCTTCACTTTCTGCCATATGGGTGGTGTCATCTGCATATCTGATGTTATTGATATTTCTCCCAGCAATCTTGATTCCAGCTTGTGTTTCTTCCACTCCAGTGTTTCTCATGATGTATTCTGAATATAAGTTAAATAAACAGGGTGACAATATACAGCCTTGACGTACTCCTTTTCCTATTTGGAACCAGTCTGTTGTTCCATGTCCAGTTCTAACTGTTGCTTCCTGACCTGCATACAAATTTCTCAAGAGGCAAATCAGGTGGTCTGGTATTCCCATCTCTTTCAGAATTTTCCACAGTTTATTGTGATCCACACAGTCAAAGGCTTTGGCATAGTCAACAAAGCAGAAATAGATGTTTTTCTAGAACTCTCTTGCTTTTTCCATGATCCAGTGGATGTTGGCAATTTGATCTCTGGTTCCTCTGCCTTTCCTAAAACCAGCTTGAACATCAGGAAGTTCACGGTTCACATACTGCTGAAGCCTGGCTTGGAGAATTTTAATCATTACTTTACTAGCGTGTGAGATGAGTGAAATTGTGCGGTAGTTAGAGCATTTTTCGGCATTTCCTTTCTTTGGGATTGGAATGAAAATTGACCTTTTCCAGTCCTGTGGGCACTGCTGAGCTTTCCAAATTTGCTGGCATATTGAGTGCAGCACTTTCACAGCATCATCTTTCAGGATTTGGAATAGCTCAACTGGAATTCCATCACCTCCACTAGCTTTGTTCATAGTGATGCTTCCTAAGGCCCACTTGACTTCCCATTCCAGGATGTCTGGCTCTAGGTCAGTGATCACACCATCGTGATTATCTGGGTCATGAAGATCTTTTTGTACAGTTCTTCTGTGTATTCTTGCCATCTCTTCTTAATATCTTCTGCTTCTGTTAGGTCCATACCATTTCTGTCCTTTATCGAGCCCATCTGTGCATCAAATGTTCCTTTGGTATCTCTGATTTTCTTGAAGAGATCTCTAGTCTTTCCCATTCTGTTGTTTTCCTCTGTTTCTTTGCATTGATTGCTGAAGAAGGCTTTCTTATCTCTTCTTGCTATTGTTTGGAACTCTGCATTCAGATGCCTATATCTTTCCTTTACTCCTTTGCTTTTCACTTCTCTTCTTTTCACAGCTATTTGTAAGGCCTCCCCAGACAGCCATTTTGCTTTATTGCATTTCTTTTCCATGGGGATGGTCTTGATCCCTGTCTCCTGTACAATGTCACGAACCTCATTCCATAGCTCATCAGGCACTCTATCTATCAGATCTAGGCCCTTAATCTATTTCTCACTTCCACTGTATAATCATAAGGGATTTGATTTAGGTCATACCTGAATGGTCTAGTGGTTTTCCCTACTTTCTTCAATTTAAGTCTGAATTTGGCAATAAGTAGTTCATGGTCTGAGCCACAGTCAGCTCCCAGTCTTGTTTTTGTTGACTTTATAGAGCTTCTCCATCTTTGGCTGCAAAGAATATAATCAATCTGATTTCGGTGTTGACCATCTGGTGATGTCCATGTGTAGAGCCTTCTCTTGTGTTGTTGGAAGATGGTGTTTGCTATGACCAGTGCATTTTCTTGGCAAAACTCGATTAGTCTTTGCCCTGCTTCATTCCATATTCCAAGGCGAAAGTTGCCTCTGTTACTTCAGGTGTTTCTTGACGTCCTACTTTTGCATTCCAGTCCCCTATAATGAAAAGGACATCTTTTTTGGGGGTTAGTTCTAAAAGGTGTTGTAGGTCTTCATAGAACCGTTCAACTTCAGCTTCTTCAGCGTTACTGGTTGGGGCATAGACTTGGATTACTGTGATATTGAATGGTTTGCCTTGGAAACGAACAGAGATCATTCTGTGGTTTTTGAGATTGCATCCACGTACTGCATTTTGGACTCTTTTGTTGACCATGATGGCTACTCCATTTCTTCTGAGGGATTCCTGCCCTCAGTAGTAGATATAATGGTCATCTGAGTTAAATTCACCCATTCCAGTCCATTTCAGTTCACTGATTCCTAGAAAGTCGACATTCACTCTTGTCATTTCTTGTTTGACCACTTCCAATTTGCCTTGATTCATGGACCTGACATTCCAGGTTCCTATGCAATATTGCTCTTTACAGCATCAGACATTACTTCTATCACCAGTCACATTCACAGCTGGGTATTCTTTTTGCTTTGGCTCCATCCCTTCATTCTTTCTAGAGTTATTTTTCCACTGATCTCCAGTAGCATATTGGGCACCTACTGACCTGGCGAGTTTCTCTTTCAGTATCCTATCATTTTGCCTTTTCATACTGTTCGTGGGATTCTCAAGGCAAGAATACTGAAGTGGTTTGCCATTCCTTTCTCCAGTGGACCACATTCTGTCAGATCTCTCCACCATGACCCGCCCATCTTGGGTTGCCCTACGGGCATGGCTTAGTTTCATTGAGTTAGACAAGGCTGTGGTCCTAGTGTGATTAGATTGACTAGTTTTCTGTCAGTATGGTTTCAGTGTGTCTGCCGTCTGATGCCCTCTTGCAACACCTACCGTTTTACTTGGGTTTCTCTTACCTTGGGCATGGGGTATCTCTTCACGGCTACTCCAGCAAAGTGCAGCCAATGCTCCTTACCTTGGACGAGGGGTATCTCCTCACCGCCACCCTTCCTGACCTTCAACGTGGGATAGCTCCTCTAGGCCCTCTTGTGCCTGCGCAGCCATGGCCTGGGGTTGGTCCTCCCGGCCACCGCCCCTGGCCTCAGGCGTGGGGGCGTGGGGTAGCCCCTCCAGCCCGCCCGCCACCCCTGGCCTTGGGCTTAGGTGGGTGGGGTAGCTCTTCCTGCCCGCCGCCCCTGGCCTCACGCTTAAGGGCGTGGGGTATCTCCTCCTGGCCGCCCCCCGACCTCGGATGTGGGGTAGCTCCTCTTGACTGTTCCTGCACCATCGCAGTCTGGCACTCTCGGCTGCTGCCCCTGACCTCGGACGTGGGGTAGCTCCTCTTGGCTGCATTTTAGCGCGCCCGTCACAGCTGCCTGGAATTTAGAAAGATGGTAATGATGACCCTGTATGTGAGACAGCAAAAGAGACACAGAGGCACAGAATAGTCATTTGGACTCTGTGGCAGAGGGCGAGGGTGGGATGATTTGGGAGAATGGCATTGAAACATGTATATTATCATATGTGAAATGAATCACCAGTCCAGGTTTGATGCATGATACAGGGTGCTTGGGGCTGTTGCACTGGGATGACCCAGAAGGATGGGATGGGGAGGGAGGTGGGAGGGGGGTCCAGGATGGGGAACACATGTACACCCATGGTGGATTCATGTCAATGTATGGCAAAACCAATACAATATTGTAAAGTAATTAGCCTCCAATTAAAATAAATAAATTTATACATTTTAAAAGAAGAAACATGTATATTACCATATGTAAAATAGATGACCAGTGCAAGTCCAATGCATCAAGCACGGCACTCAAAACCAGTCCTCTGGACAACCGAGAGGGATGGAGTGGGAAGGGAGGGGGGAGGGGGGTTCAGGATTTGAGGGTCACATGTACACCCATGGCTGATTCATGCTGATGTATGGCAAAACCCACCACAATATTGTAAAGTAACTATCCTTCAATTAAAATAAATAATTTTTAAATAAATAAATAAAAACGACACACACACACACAAAAACCCACCTCAGATCAAAGGTCATCTCCTTCAGGACTTCCTACTTTGAAGAGATAGTCCATTTGCATGATCTTGTGGCACTGTATCCTGTGACATCACAGCCTGCATGTGACATTACACACCCTGTGTGCATGCATGCTAAGTCACTTCAGTCGTGTCCAACACTGTGTGACCCTGTGGACTGCAGCCTGCCAGACTCCTCTGTCCATGGGATTCTCCAGACAGGAATACTGGGGTGGGTTGCCATGCCCCCCACCTCCAGGGGATCTTCCCAACCTAGGGATTGAATCCACATCTCTTACATTGGCAGGCGGGTTCTTTACCACTAGCGACGCCTGGAAAGCCCATTATATACACCGTGCTGTGCTGTGCTCTGCTGTGCTGCTGCTTAGTTGCTCAGTCATGTCTGACTCTGCAACTCCATGGACTGCAGCCCGCCAGGCTCCTCTGTCCATGAGGATTCTCCAGGCAAGAATACTGGCATGGGTTTCCATGTCCTCCTCCAGGGGATCTTCCCAACCCAGGGATTGAACCCAGGTCTCCCACATTACAGGTGGATTCTTTACTGTCTGAGCCACCTGGGAAGCCCAAGAATACTGGAATGGGTAGCTATCCCTTCTCCAGGGGATCTTCCTGACCCAGGAATCAAACCTGGTTCTCCTGCATTATAGGCAGATTCTTCACCAGCTGAGCGACCAGGGAAGCCCCATTACATAACCTAGTGATTGGTTATTTACGTGTCTGTCTCTCCCTTTAGATTTCCAACTCTTAAAGGCAGGGAGTGTGACTGTCTGAATGCTCATGCTTAACACAAAGCTTCCTGTCACATAGATCTCCAGCATGCTTTTGTTGAAGCAATGAATCGTCCTTGCTACCTCTCTCTCCTTCATGCCCTATGGCCTGCCCTTCCTCAAATCCTACCCACATCAAAAGACTCCTCCAATACATTGATTACTCTCCATCTTTACCACTCTGTTTCAAGCCACCATCCTCTATCAGGTGGACCTACATAACAGCCTTCTAATTGTCTAAATTACTTTAACCCCAGAAAACTAGTTCCGATATAAGAGCTGGTGGGGGGGGTGGGGGGGGTTGGGTCTAAAATGGAGAGCTCATCATGTCACTCACTAGCCAGAAAGTCTTTAGTGGTACCCATTAAAAGCAGCTCAATAAAAAGCTTGAGGGACATTAAAAATCTTAATTTTACTAAGAAAAATTCCTACAAACTTATACCCCAGGATGATTTAACCTCTAAAACACATTAAGAACTACTATAGGGCTGTAAGGTGACTCCTTAACATTTAATAAAGAAAAATAGTTCTTCAGTATCTAGAGCTAACTCATTTTCTCTGCCTTCTGTGCTTAATAATGTCTCAAACTTTTTGATTTAAATCTGATAGAATATTTGATGTAATGAAGAAATAAAGGATTAAAAGTCTTTTCATAATATTTGTACCCAGGAGCTCATGTGTCACCATGGTGAGATTATGCTGTCAGGATATGACATAGAATGATTATGAAGTCATAGGCCCCTAAAACAAGCTGAGCCATTTTAAATCCAGCAGTTTCCTTGGGAGAGGAAACAGGACAACAAGGTCCTGGACATGAATCTCTTCATTTATGTCCTCCTTTTATCAATTTGGACAAGTAGTTGTTTAGATAGAAATGAAAGCAATGGATCTGCTACTGCAGGTATGTCCCTAACCTTAAAACCTAGAAATTATGATCTATTATGTTAAATGTATTCCAGTACTTAATTAGACAAGCCAGCTGTGTGTAAGAAATCTGCTGTTTATTCTACTTTACTATGAGTAGGTCTTCGAGAATTTCTAGGACAACACCTGAAAGTTTTACTTCTGTGTAAACATTCCAAACATAGAAACATGAAGAGTACAGCCTTACTGTCCCCTTTCATTCCCCTTCCCCACCCAATCCACCAACCCCTGCCCCTCCCCCACCAGCCATACCAGAAAATTCTATGTGAATGAATCTAGCATGGTACCTAACACATAGTAGGTTTCAAGAACTGTGTTTTCTTGTCCCATCCCTTTTCCCACCATACACATTCACACACACATCAACACTCCAGTGCATTCACACATTCAAATACCTAGGTAATGGGTTGAACAAGCCACGACGTGGGGTAACCTAGATAATTATACTGATTAGCCAAAGACAGCTCCCAGATTTGGCTTGTAGACTGTGGCTGGCTGGGGAGGTGATAGAGGGAGGAAAATGACAGTGGTTATCATGCTTAAAGAAATAATTGATGATGAGATTTGACTTGGATCTACAGTAACAAACCCCCATCAAAATGGAAGCAAACTTGGTTCCCAAGCACATGTTCTGATGATACATGTTCTTTCACAGTAACTACACATGCTGAATTCAAGCAGACCAAACTGCAGGAATTACGGCGACGTCTACTCATTATTGTAATTGGTACCCTTATCACTGGGTATATGGTCACGTGTACCTGCTTGCTTCACTATAGGTGTGATAGCGAGGAAGCCCATAAAGCAGCCAAGTAAGTCTTACACCTTTGAATAAAAGTAGAAGGTTGTGGGGAGGCACGCATTCTTCACTATACTCTATAACTGTGAGAGTGGGGAAGTCCCCAAAGCAGCAACATTAAGTCTTACACCTTTGAACTAAAAACAAAGCGTAGGGGTATAGGGGTGAGGTGAGGAGGTGGGTGTGCACGCGCATGAAGAACTGTACCTGCACACGCATGCACACTCACACGTAAGCGGGTTCACTGTTGTTTTGTTACTTACCATTAACTTTAGACTTCAGAAGAGCTACCCACATCTTGTGGGCTGGATATGTTCACTTAAATGAAGCTCTTAAATTATCTCAAGTACATTATCAACTTTAGCCAAAACTATCTCCTATTCAGGGTTCACTTGAGCCCCAGGCTGCTAATTTCATTGTAAGTTGAGTCTATGAAAAGAGGGAATGACTATCTAAATAAGACAGAATCAAAATCTTCTCAGGGGAGAAGGAGTTGGGTCTCTGCATTCCAAAGATAGTAACACATTTTGGATAATCTATCATTTTGAGATGTAATAACATGAAAAATTTTCAACTGTGTTCAGTGATTTTAGTCCCTGGCTTTAATATAGGAGGACTAGGCTGGCACTTGGTATACTGGGTCTCTAAAAATTTCCCAATCCAAGGACTGGTGACTGAAATATACCACTGTTCTATTCCTTCAGTTTTAGAGTTAGCTTGTGAGGATTAATATGTATGGTTACAAACCTTGATGGTGTAAATATGATAGGAAAACAATGAATTTGGTCTAAGACTTTTTTATGTGACAGGTTGTGACATTTGTGCCTCAGTTGCATATCAACTTGTGGCTTTTTTGTAAAAAGTATAATTTCTGGATTGCAGCCATTCTGACTGGTGTGAAATGGTACCTCATAGTGGTTTTGATTTGCATTTCCCTGATAATGAGTGATGTTTAGCATCTTTTCATGTGTTTGTTAGCCATCTGTATGTCTTCTTTGGAGAAATGTCTATTTAGTTCCTTGGCCCATTTTTTGATTGGGTCATTTATTATTCTGGAGTTGAGCTGTAGGAGTTGCTTGTATATTTTTGAGATTAGTTGTTTGTCAGTTGCTTCATTTGCTATTATTTTCTCCCATTCTGAAGGCTGCCTTTTCACCTTGCTAATAGTTTCCTTTCTTGTGCAGAAGCTTTTAAGTTCAATTAGGTCCCATTTGTTTATTTTTGCTTTTAATTCCAATATTCTTGGAGGTGGGTCATAGAGGATCCTGCTGTGATGTATGTTGGAGAGTGTTTTGCCTATGTTCTCCTCTAGGAGTTTTATAGTTTCTGGTCTTACGTTGAGATCTTTAATCCATTTTGAGTTTATTTTTGTGCTGGAGAGGGTGTGGAGAAAAGGGAACTCCCTTACACTGTTGGTGGGAATGCAAACTAGTACAGCCACTATGGAGAACAGTCTGGAGATTCCTTAAAAAACTGGAAATAGAACTGCCTTATGATCCAGCAATCCCACTGCTGGGCATACACACTGAGGAAACCAGAAGGGAAAGAGACACACGTACCCCAATGTTCATCGCAGCACTGTTTATAATAGCCAGGACATGGAAGCAACCTAGATGCCCATCAGCAGATGAATGGATAAGAAAGCTGTGGTACATATACACAATGGAGTATTACTCAGCCATTAAAAAGAATACATTTGAATCAGTTCTAATGAGATGGATGAAACTGGAACCTATTATACAGAGTGAAGTAAGCCAGAAAGAAAAACACCAATACAGTATACTAACGCATATATATGGAATTTAGAAAGATGGTAACAATAACCCTGTGTACGAGACAGCAAAAAAGACACCGATGTATAGATCAGTCTTATGGACTCTGTGGGAGAGGGAGAGGGTGGGAAGATTTGGGAGAATAGCATTGAAACATGTATAATATCATGTATGAAACGAGTCGCCAGTCCAGGTTCGATGCATGGTACTGGATGCTTGAGGCTGGTGCACTGGGACGACCCAGAGGGAGGGTAGGGGAGGGAGGAGAGAGGAGGGTTCAGGACGCGGGTATACCTGTGGCGGATTCATTTCGATATTTGGCAAAACTAATACAATATTGTAAAGTTTAAAAATAAAATAAAATTTAAAAAAAAGTATAATTTCTGGATTAGATAAATTCTCTCTCTCCCTCTCAACAGTAGATTTGAAACAAGTTTGTGTCATTGCATATATAGACTATATGGTTATCCATTGTGGTTGAAACAGCAAAATTAAGAAAAAGAAAAAGCATTCAACACGAGTTCAAATCTGTAACCTGACCCATAGTTTTCACCACACTCTGATTCTTACTGTGTTCAATTTTCCTGCTAGAGCCACAAAAAGACCACAAGTCTAAATTGACACAATAGCCCATATTTTCTGGTAACAGCAATCTTACTCATCTAATTTAAATTGTCATATTCCAAATCCTCTGTATTTTCAGGGACAAGAAAGAAGATATCACCATCAAGGCATCCAGGTCATCTAAAATATCATTTACTGACTCCAAGTCACCGACTGCTGGTCTGGGAGATCCAGAAAGACAATCCGTGGTATCCAGAATAGATAAGTCATCTGGGCCCTCAAGTCCACGAAAAGTTCCTTCAAGTGCAGAAAAGTTAGTCAGGCCCTCGAGTCAAAAAAAACCATCCAAGCCATCAGCTCCCAAAAAAGTGTTAGGATCACCCCCCCAGGAAAAGTTGCATAGAACACGCAGTCCAAAAAAGGCACACAGGCAGGCTCATGCCCATAAGCTAGTCAGTCAGGTCAGTCCATCCTATCCAGAGAAGGCCATCAAGCCAACTTGGCCACCAAGTCTACAGTGTCGGGTCAAGCCAACCAAAAGTCCTCTACCCTATCCAAAGAATCAAAGCTTCCCTGAGCATTCAAGTGTAGATAAACTGACCAAACGCCAGAGATATCTTAAACTAAAATGCCCAGCTAGTGCAGGTAGGGCAGAAATATTATCTAGGCCTCAACCAGTGAAGTTTTGTCGATGCTACAAGGAAAAGTGCCTTGTTTGCAGAGCTGTTTCTGAGCCGTTCATCACTCATGTTTCAGAAGCAAATAAAAAGCATGTTCCAGTTCCACTGTTTTCACGCGAATTGAAGCACTTTTACAAGTCGTATAAAAAGAAACAACCCAAATACAACACACTGTATGGCAACATGAGTGACAGTGATATCACAACATACAACAGTGATGGTGAGAGTGACAGGGAGGTGATTATAATCTGCAACATAAAATGCAAGGAAGACATCTATAAAAACTCCCCAAATAATTAAGGGATCAAAAGAAAGACCGCCCATGCAGAAGAAGCAAACTTCTATGAACTATTACACGCTCACCATATTTAAGAAGCTGGTAGAGGAAAACTCCACTTGGTATCACTATTGAGATTAGACTTATATCCATCTCGAGGCAATTTACTTGAAAAATAGTAAATAAATGTGTGACATAACAACTGATTTTGTTGTAATTATTATTGTATTTTAGAGGTATAAATCTCTTTGGGAGGTATCTTAGATCTACTTGGGCAAATTCTGGGAGATGGTGAGGGACAGGGAAACCCAGCCTGCTGCAGTCCATGGGGTCGCACAGAGTTGGACATGACTTGATGGCTGAACAACAACAACGTAGATCTGGTCACTTGGATGGGCTTCCCAGCTGGTGCAGTGGTAAAGAATCCACCTGCCAATGGAAGAGATGTGGGTTTGATCCCTGGGTTGGGAAGATCCTTTGGAGGAAGAAATAGCAACCCACTCCAGTAGTCTTGCCTGGGAAATTCCATGGACCGAGGAGACTGAAGGGCTACAGTCGATGGGGTCGAAAAGAGTTGGACACAGGCACACTATTAAATGTGAACCACAGTCACAAACACACACACAAATATAAAAAGGGATTGCAAGATGGGTACCCTGGGCTCCTCTTTCCCTTGGATTAGCCCTCAAGTGAAGTCTCAACCCAACTATCTTTTAAATTTTGACAGAGTGTCCTCACAGTTTAAGACTGTCTTTCTCTGGTGCCCAGTGTGTGGCGGAAATGGCTCTGTGTGCTTGATTCTGGCTGCATTGGGGAAATTCCTGATAGTCATTTCCTTTTTTAAAAACATATTTATTTGACCATGCCAGTTCTTAGCTGTGGCATGCAAACCCTTGGCTGTAGCATGTGATTCTCTGACCCGGGATAGAACCCAGACCCCCTGCATTGGGAGTGTGAAGTTTTAGCCACTGAACCACCAGGGAAGTCCCAATACTCATTTCTAATACCACTGCCTCTGATGACTGCTACCAAAGTAAGGGTCCAGGCTCCAGCCCCCACTCTCAAGGTTTTTGATTCTTTTGGTTACCCTTCAAATTGATAAAGAGAGTTTGCCCTGTTGTGCATTCTCAGAATGGCCCAGATAGAGGTCGGATATCTACCCATTTTCTTCACAGGGTACCTTCTTACTTAGAATCCAGAGGGCTGGGAGGCCAGGGGAAAACCTTGGAGTTATATTTTCTAGCTTCCTCACTGATGAGAGGTTATCCCTGCCCACTTCCAAGAGCATGGTTCAGAAAAACAGACAAAATCCTGCAGTCCCAGCCTATATTCTAGTACAGTGAGGTCAGTCCCCTGTCACATTCAGCAGGGTCAGTTAAATTCCATAGCTAGCATATATTGGATGTGTACTACTTGCCAGACATTGTACTAAGTCCCTTTATGTCCAGGATATCTGAAGGCCACCCTCCCCTCAATTTTACTGATTTAGAAAAAGGACTCACAAGACTCAAAAGCAGATTATAGTCATGGCTGAGGTTTATTAGAGCAAAAATATACAAATCAAGAGCAACAGGAAAAAGACGTCTTTTCGGGTGAATCAGAGAGGTTGGACATGCGCTTTTGAGTACTTGCCCCTCTGGGGCCACCTAGGACATTCTCTCTTCTCTAGCAACAAACTAGAGGCATGTGTGCAACATGGCTCTGCCCAGGGAAGCCTCAGCATCTGAGGCTTTTATTGAGAACAGGTCCCATAGGTACATCATGCTCCATAACCAGACATGGCAAGTGAAACTCAGGATCCCAACAATGACACCAGATGCACATTATCGATGTTGATGTTTGTGCCAAGCAATCAGGTGAACAAAACATGATCATCAACCAATTAACATTAGAACATTCCCCCTGGGTTGACCAATAGTCAAATCATGGTTTCCAGTTCCCTTGACATACAAGGACCAAACAACCAGACCTGCTGTGTTAACACTTTCCTCACATTCACATATTTTATTTAATCCCCAACAGTCCCCTATTATATGGACTGCCATATGAGTTAACCGATGCTCTGTAACATATAGTAAGATCACATCTAGCAATTGATTGAATCAAGATATGAATCTATGATTGACTTAAGTTCAAATTTTCATTATGCTGTACTGCCTTCTCACTTCCAGTTTCTGGGGTATGTGTTTATTCTCAGATCACCCAGTCCACTGGTATCAGCCAAGTCCTTACTTGACTTTTAATCAATCTGGACCATCCTCCTAACTTACCAGGAGCATATAAATATGTCTTGACTTCATTCACATCTGACTTCCCCATAACCTCTGCCTCCTCCACTGGTAGTATCCTGGTGGGGTCTGTAAGGTCATCATGAAATTCACAGATGGCATGATATATAAAAGTTTTAAGAGGTAGAAAATGCATTTGAAAAGCATTGTGGTAGCTACAGTCTTGATTTCCTACTGGTATTACATTTTTTGTAAAGATAAACTGCAAAGGGTTAGAATTGTTCTGGGATAGCCTGGTCTTTTTAAAATTCACAAATAGAAGCAAAAGTTCTGATCAAATTTTTATGGTTTAGTATGAAAAACAGTTCAAACAAAAAAGTAGGAGTATGAATGAACACCCATATAAACATTGCTCAGATTCAACACTTATCATTACATGGCCAATGTTTTTTCATTTAAACTACTATCCATTGCCCTCCCATTTATATTTCCAAAAAATAATAAATTTTAAAAATACATAAACACAATACTCCATGCAATCACAAAGAGTCAGATACAACTGAGTGACTGAACTTAACTGAACTGAAACACAATACTATTTTCTCATATGAAACTTAATAATAATTCCTTAATATAAATTACCCAGTCTATATGCAAATTTCCTTCATTTGCCTCATTTTTTTAATGGTTGCTTTGTTCAAATGATGTCAATCAGCATTTGACAGCATCTCAGCCTAAATTTTTTAAAAATTAAAATTTCATTGGGTAATCTGGCTTCATATTGTAAGATGATTTTGAAGTTTATCTGGGCTATCAGTAGCCTGTAAAATAGCCAACGTCAAAACTGCATAGTTTTTCAGCTTAAATTCAACCGAAATCTTGGTAGGCAAAGTCAAATGATCTAAGCTTTCTTCTCTTTATCATTCTTAAGCTAAAGACTTGTAATACTTTAAAGGCTGGGAATATTAATATCTAATAAAAAGGACTAACTGCCAGTGACAACCAATGATAATGACATCTTAAACACAAGCTATTAGCATGAGTATGTATGTTGCTATTTAAACCACACTTAATTATAGAGTAGAAGTCTACAGAATATTTGAAGCTCATTCAACGTGAAAAATTCTAGGTGCATTAGTATGGGGCTTCACACATAAAACCAATATAAAATATGTAAAAAAGGGAAAAAAAAAACATGTACCCTGAGTTAGAGAAGAAATTTTGCAAAAAAAAAAAAATAATAATAATAATAATTTTTTTACCAGTCAAAGCTTCCACAAGTTAATACCTAAAATAACTCGTCTCACTTCAAAGGATAGTTTCTGACACTTCTTGGCAATGTCCTGGTTTAAGTAAGAGGGCTCTGAATCTCTATTTCCTAGCCTTCTTGCAGCATTGTCTTACCTGTCATGGTACCTTTCTTCTGTCTGGCTCCCATTTTATATTTCCCGGTTCAGCAAGTGTCAGGGCTGTATGTCCATCAGTCTTTGGCTTCTTTACATTTCCGGCCACCAGGGGTCGCTGTGAAGCCAGTTTCAAAAGTGGTACTTCCCTCTAAGACCATCAGCGCTGTGTTTCCCTTTCATCCACATTCCTTACCTTCATCTCCAAAACTCATACCTTGTTCCTGTCTATGGAACTAAAACCGTTAGTTTTTCAGTCATGTCCAACTCTTTCTGGCTCCGTGGATCTTACTTCTTTATCGACGGAATTCTCCAGGCAAGAATACTGGAGTAGGCAGTCCTTCCTTTCTCTAGGGGATCTTCCAGACCCAGGGATCCAACTCAGGTCTCCAGCACTGCAGGCAGATTCTTTACCATCTGAGCTACCAGGGAAGCTCTGGGTTCACAGAGAGTCGGACACGACTGAGTGACTAACACAACGATTACAATGGAACTGAAATTAATTATATTTTGCTCCTTTTCTTCAGTAAGTTCAGTTCAGTTCAGTTCAGTCGCTCAGACCTGCCCAACTCTTTGTGACCCCTTGGACTGCAGCATGCCAGGCTTGCCTGTCCACCACCAAATCCAGGAGCTTACTCAAACTCATGTCCATCGAATGGGTGATTCCATCCCACCATCTCATTCTCTGTCGTCCCCTTCTCCTCCCGCCTTCAATCTTTCCTAGCATCAGAGTCTTTTCATGAGTCAGTTCTTTGCATCAGGTGGCCAACATATTGGAGCTTCAGCTTCAGTATCAGTCCTTGCAAGGAATATTCAGGACTGATTTCCTTTAGGATTGACTGATTAGATCTCCTTGACTGGTTGAATCTCACTTTATTCAATAAAGTACTTTCTAAAAACGTATCCCTTAAAAAAAGTGCAAAAATGCAGATTTCAAACATTTCCAACATGTATTTCTACATGAAATTCTATAAGCATAGAAGTACACAACATTGTAAATCAACTTTACTTCAATTAAATTTTTAAAAATTAAGCTTTTAAAATTTAAAAAATTTAAGAAATTATATACACAATGGAATATTACTCAGCTATAAAAGGAATGCATTTGAGTTAGTTCTAATGAGGTGGATGAAACTTGAGTTTATTATACAGAGTGAAGTAAGTCAGAAAGAGAAAGACAAATACTGTATAGTAACACATACATGTGGAACCTAGAAAGATGGTACTGAAGATGCTACATGCAGGGCAGCAAAGGAGACACAGATGTAAAGGACAGACTTTTGGATTCAGTGGGAGAAAGAGAGGGTGGGATGATTTGAGAGAACAGCATTGAAACATATATGTTACCATATGTAAAATAGATAGCCAGTGTGAGTTTGAGGTATGAGGCATGGCCAGGGCACCTAAAGCACGTGCTCTGTGACAACCTGGAGGGATGGAGTGGGGTGGGAGTTGGGAGGGGGGTTCAGGAGGGAAGGGACACAAGTATACCTATGGCCGATTCATGTTGCTATATGACAAAAACCATCACAATATTGTAAAATAATTATTCTCCAATTAAAATAAAGGCATAAATTTTTTAAAAAGAAATTATAGAAACATGTAGCTGAAAGGATACTTAGAAATCCTCTCTTCTATCTCCTGTGGGGAGAGGGGGCTGTGAAGAGCTGAAGGAATGCTCACTCAGCTAGAAGACCACGTTTTACCAGGCTAACAGGGTTGAGGATGCTAGCTCGCTGTGGCATGTGCCTGGTTGGCAGATCTTTAAGTGGCAACAGAGAAGTGCTACACCAGATGAGGGATATTTAAAAGTCTCCAGTTATCAACTCTCAAAATCCTCCAGTCCCTGCCACATCGTGAAATTGCTAAGAATTAGAAGCAACAAAGGAAGGGAACTAGAAGTAGGAAGAAAGCTTTCTGAGAGCTTCATTCAAATATCTCCTTAAAGGCAAACTATATCAGTTCAGTTCAGTTCAGTCGGGCAGTCATGTCTGACTCTTTGCAACCCCATGAATCGCAGCACGCCAGATCTCCCTGTCCATCACCAACTCCCGGAGTTCACTCAAACTCATGTCCATCAAGACAGTGATGCCA
Source organism: Bos indicus (assembly GCF_029378745.1). Classification (NCBI taxonomy): domain Eukaryota; kingdom Metazoa; phylum Chordata; class Mammalia; order Artiodactyla; family Bovidae; genus Bos; species Bos indicus. The sequence goes on along the minus strand of NC_091789.1, from coordinate 23,998,059 downwards.
TCCACCCATCTCATCCTCTGTCATCCCCTTCTCCCCCTGTCCCCAGTCCCTCCCAGCATTAGAGTCTTTTCCAATGAGTCAACTCTTCGCATGAGGTGGCCAAAGTACTGGAGTTTCAGCTTTAGCATCATTCCTTCCAAAGAAATCCCAGGGCTGATCTCCGTCAGAATGGACTGGTTGGATCTCCTTGCGGTCCAAGGGACTCTCAAGAGTCTTAGCCAACACTACAGTTCAAAAGCATCAATTCTTCAGTGCTCAGCCTTCTTCACAGTCAAACTCTCACATCCATACATGACCACTGGAAAAACCATAGCCTTGACTAGATGGACCTTTGTTGGCAAAGTAATGTCTCTACTTTTCAATATGCTGTCTATGTTGGCCATAACTTTCCTTCCAAGGAGTAAGCATTTTTTAATTTCATGGCTGCTGTCACCATCTGCAGTGATTTTGGAGCCCAGAAAAATAAAGTCTGACACAGTTTCCACTGTTTCTCCATCTATTTCCCATGAAGTGATGGGACCAGATGCCATGATCTTCGTTTTCTGAATGTTGAGCTTTAAGCCAACTTTTTCACTCTCCACTTTCACTTTCATCAAGAGGGTTTAGTTCCTCTTCCCTATCTGCCATAAGGGTGGTGTCATCTGCATATCTGAGGTTATTGATATTTCTCCCAGCCATCTTGTTCTAGCTTGTGCTTCTTCCAGTCCAGCGTTTCTCATGATGTACTCTGCATATAAGTTAAATAAGCAGGGTGACAATATACAGCCCTGACGTACTCCTTTTCCTGTTTGGAACCAGTCTGTTGTTCCATGTCCAGTTCTACTGTTGCTTCCTGACCTGCATATAGGTTTCTCAAGAGGTAGGTCAGGTGGTCTGGTATTCCCATCTCTTTCAGAATTTTCCACAGTTTATTGTGATCCACACAGTCAAAGGCTTTGGCATAGTCAATAAAGCAGAAATAGATCCTTTTGTGGAACTCTCTTGCTTTTTCAATGATCCAGCAGATGTTGACAATTTGATCTCAGGTTCCTCTGCCTGTTCTAAAACCAGCTTGAACATCTGGAAGTTCACGGTTCATGTATTTCTGAAGCCTGGCTTGGAGAATTTTGAGCATTACTTTACTAGCCTGTGAGATGAGTGCAATTGTGCGGTAGTTTGAGCATTCTTTGGCATTGCCTTTCTTTGGGATTGGAATGAAAATTGACCTTTTCCAGTCCTGTGGGCACTGCTGAGTTTTCCAAATTTGCTGGCATATTGAGTCCAGCACTTTCACAGCATCATCTTTCAGGATTTGGAATAGCTCAACTGGAATTCCATCACCTCCACTAGCTTTGTTCGTAGTGATGCTTTCTAAGGCCCGCTTGACTTCACATTCTAGGATATCTGGCTCTAGGTGAGTGATCACACCATCGTGATCATCTTACTCTTGAACATCTTTTTTGTACAGTTCTTCTGTGTATTCTTGCCACCTCTTCTTAACGTCTTCTGCTTCTGTTAGGTCCATTCCATTTCTGTGCTTTATCGAGCCCATCCTTGCATGAAATGTTCCCTTGGTATCTCGAATTTTCTTGAAGAGATCTCTAGTCTTTCCTATTCTGATGTTTTCCTCTATTTCTTTGCATTGATCACTGAGGAAGGCTTTCTTATCGCTCCTTGCTATTCTTTGGAACTCTGCATTCAGATGCCTATATCTTTCCTTTTCTCCTTTGCTTTTCACTTCTCTTCTTTTCACAGCTATTTGTAAGGCCTCCCCCAACAGTCGTTTTGCTTTTTTGCATTTCTGTTCCATGGGGATGGTCTTGATCCCTGTCTCCTGTACAATGTCACGAACCTCCGTCCATATTTCATCAGGCACTCTATCTATCAGATCTAGTCCCTTAAATCTATTTCTCACTTCCACTGTATAATCATAAGGGATGTGATTTAGGTCATACCTGACCTCAATGGTCTAGTGGTTTTCCCTACTTTCTTCAATTTAAGTCTGAATTTGACAATAAAGTGTTCATGATCTGAGCCACAGTCAGCTCCCAGTCTTGTTTTTGTTGACTGTATAGAGCTTCTCCATCTTTGGCTGCAAAGAATATAATCAATTTGATTTCGGTGTTGACCATCTGGTGATGTCCATGTGTAGAGTCTTCTCTTGTGTTGTTGGAAGAGGGTGTTTGCTATGACCAGTGCATTTTCTTGGCAAAACTCTATTAGTCTTTGCCCTGCTTCATTCCGTATTCCAAGGCGAAAGTTGCCTGTTACCCCAGGTGTTTCTTGACTTCCTACTTTTTCATCCCAGTCCCCTATAATGAAAAGGACATCTTTTGGGGGGGTTAGTTCTAAAAGGTGTTGTAGGTCTTCATAGAACTGTTCAACTTCAGCTTCCTCAGCGTTACTGGTTGGGGCATAGACTTGGATTACCGTGATATTGAATGGTTTGCCTTGGAAACGAACAGAGATCATTCTGTGGTTTTTGAGATTGCATCCAAGTACTGCATTTTGGACTCTTTTGTTGACCATGATGGCTACTCCATTTCTTCTGAGGGATTCCTGCCCTCATTAGTAGATATGATGGTCATCTGAGTTAAATTCACCCATTCCAGTCCATTTCAGGTCGCTGATTCCTAGAATGTCGACATTCACTCTTGCCATCTCGCTTGACCACTTTGAATTTGCCTTCATTCATGGACCTGACATTCCAGGTTCCTATGCAATATTGCTCTTTACAGCATTGGACCTTGCTTCTATCACCAGTCACATTCACAGCTGGGTATTCTTTTGCTTTGGCTCCATCCCTTCATTCTTTCTGGAGTTATTTCTCCACTGATCTCCAGTCCCATATTGGGCACCTACTGACCCGGGGAGTTCCTCTTTCAGTATCCTATCATTTTGCCTTTTCATACTGTTTATGGGGTTCTCAAGGCAAGAATACTGAAGTGGTTTGCCATTCCCTTCTCCAGTGGACCACTTTCTGTCAGACCTCTCCACCATGACCTTCCCATCTTGGGTGGCCCCATGGGCATGGCTTAGTTTCATTGAGTTAGACAAGGCTGTGATCCTAGTGTGATTAGATTGGCTAGATTTCGGTGAGTATGGTTTCAGTGTGTCTGCCTTTTGATGCCCTCTTGCAACACCTACCATCTTACTTGGGTTTCTCTTACCTTGGAAAAGGGGTATCTCCTCACTGCTGCCGCTCCTGACCTTGAACATGGAATAGCTCCTCTAGGCCCTCCTGCACCCACACAGCCACCACTCCTTGGACGTGGGGGTGCTCCTCCCAGCTGCTGCCCCTGACCTTGGACGTGGGGTAGCTCCTCTCAGCCATTCCTGTGCCGTCACAGCCTGGCACTCTCTGCCGCTGCCCTGACCTTGGACATGCGGTAACTCCTCTTGGCCGCCACCCCTCGGACATGGGGTCCTCCTGGTTTCTGCCCCAGACCTCGGAAGTGGGGTAGCTCCTCTTGGCTGCGCTATGTGCCTGTGTGTTAAGGCTTAGATAAGGTCAATTAAATCCTCCAACCCCATTGAAGGCACACACACACAAGCTGCTAAATGGTCATACCAGTAGAATACAGATCTTCGACCCATTGACATCATACCAGTGCTAGATTGGTTAGCGTTACCTCTAACTTGTTAACATGTATGACCTTAAATTCCTGGGAATCCCAGGCTACACCTTCGTATCCATCCCTGTAGATGGGAAGGCCATAAACTAGTGCCACAGATCCACTGAGTTCCATACCAATCACACTCTCTAAGGGTAATAATAGACATAGTTCATAAAGCACCCAGCCTTGTTTCATAATTACCAGGTTGATCATTTTTAATATGATTTAACCCTTCCCAACGTAGAGGAGCTTTTAAACTTAAATGACCATAGTCTGCTGTTAACCATGTAGATCTACCCCATAATTATGGGATTTTTACTTTTCATAGATGAGAGGTTAATTTTTTAATGGAGACTTAGCTCATCACTCCCTTTGAGTTTAACTCACCCTAAGAGAAATCTTAAATCTATGGCCAGGATCACAACAGGTATTATTAACTGGCCAGGTGAGAGAATCCCATCTAGTAATATCATGAAGATAGAACAGGACTGAACACTCATCTAAAATAAATTTCCTTGTGAGTATCCCTAGAGAACAGAAATCCACCAAGGTAATCCAGAAGTACTAGACACAGGTAACTGGCCACAACCGAATAACTGGATTGCGTTTTAAACTAGCATAGAATCGTGTCCATGATAGAAAAATTTGATTAATAGGCATAGGTCCAAGGAATCAAGAAAACATTATAAATGATCATAAAAGTCAGATCAGCATCTTGGGCAAGCTGTCTACTTCTGATGTCATCTTCTTCTCATCCTAGTGTAGCGTGCTACTGCTAAGTCACTTCAGTCGTGTCCGACTCTGTGCGACCCCAGAGATGGCAGCCCACAAGGCTCCCCCGTCCCTGGGATTCTCCAGGCAAGAACACTGGAGTGGGTTGCCATTTCCTTCTCCAATGCATGAAAGTGAAAAGTGAAAGTGAGGTCGCTCAGTCGTGTCCGACTCTTAGCAACCCCATGGACTACAGCCTACCAGGCTCCTCCATCCATGGGATTTTCCAGGCAAGAGTACTGGAGTGGGTTGCCATTGCCTTCTCCCTAATGTAGTATAGTTTCCTCTGTTTGAGCAGTTTTAAAGTGAGTTTGAGGTCAGCAGGCCTCTCTATAGACCAGTCCAGCTTAGGGGCCTTTTGGAAGTGGGAGTTAACCCAAGAGTCAATTTCCCTTCAATTTCACTGGGCATGAGCTAGTTAAGAGTTCCTGATGGAAAGGTCCTTCCATCCAGGCTGGAGACAGTTCCTTAAATTATATCTTCTTCCAGTCTTGATTGAAGGTCATGTGTGAGGCACCTGATCTTCATTTAAAGACAGATTACTGAGATAAGCTTCAGAAACAACCCTAGAGTGTCCTTTAATAATTCAATTTTACTTTAGTATACCCTAACAGCAAAGAACCATCAAGAAAATGAGTCTTAGTAGATACAGACCTCCATCAACAAACTAGGATTTAACATTCATTGAAACATCTCTTTCTACCTAAACTCACTGTCATTTTTACCAAATATAACCAAATTGAGACCTGTTTGTAATATAGGTCTGCTCTCAATAAACTTGGCCTGATGACTTATATAACCATAATTGGTCATAGACTTCTTTGCTTTGCTGAAACTTTTATAGCATCTCAGACTGAACTTTTAAAATAAGAGCTTTCAGGGCTAGGAAAGTCATGCCAAAGGCTTATCACAGATTTTGCCTAACAGATCTAAGTAAACTCCTCCCTTCTCAAGGTCTCCAAAATTCCTTGAGATTTCTGTACCTGTTATTGAGATAATCTTCCTAACTGATCTGATAAATTTACTGGAAACTAAGGGTTTCCAAGCTCTGGAGGGTTCAGATAGAGAGAAAATATTAAATGTTTCAATTTGTTTATAAAATATAATTTTACCAAATTACTGTCATAATTCATTTGAGGGGAAGGTTTTTTTACACCTGGAAAACACAGATTCAAATCAGTAATTTTTCAGGGAGAAACCATAAAAATTATAACCATATGCACCAGTTCATTCAGTCCTTTTGTTAAACTTTGTGAAGTCATCAGGTTTTCTATTAGAATTTTTACACAGTTCAAAAACTGGTATTTATCCAAAAGTCCTTTTTATAAATCTTTTGAAGAGGCAAAGTGTGGTTAGTGCTATAAGAATATTTTGAGATAGTAACTAGAATTATGCCTGGTAACATTTTACCCCAACATATCAGAATTTTAGGAACTTTACCCAGTTCCAGTGTATCTATATTAATAACATTTACCATACAATATAATCCGAGACTTATTGCTAACTTGACAATACCCTCCATGTAACTCTATATACAAAATGAACTTAATTAGTGTAATATCTCTCTCTGGGATGTTGCAGGGGCCCTCTGAAGCATCCCAAAGTTAGGTAGAAATCTTCTTCTTTAGAATGATTTAGGATGTTTTGTGAATAAATATCAAAAAGTTTTAGAACACTCAGTCAGATGGGATTATAGGTCAGTGTGAAACAATACTATTAACTTAACCAACGTAACAATAAGGGATTTCAGAAAAGATCATTTAAGAGATAAAGAAACTGAAATCTATTATCAGTTCAGTTCAGTTCCATTGCTCAGTCGTCTCCAACTCTTTGAGATCCCATGAACTGCAGCACACCAGGCCTCCCTGTCCATCACAAACTCCCGGAGTTGACTCAAACCCACGTCCATTGAGTCGGTGATGCCATCCACCCATCTCGACCTCTGTCGTTCCCTTCTCCTCCTGCCCTCAATCTTTCCCAGGATCAAGGTCTTTTCAAATGAGTCAGCTCTTCCCATCAGGTGGCCAAAGTACTGGAGTTTCAGCTTCAACATTAGTCCTTCCAATGAACACCTAGGACTGCTCTCCTTTAGGATGGATTGGTTGGATCTCCTAGCAGTCCAAGGGACTCTAAAGAGTCTTCTCCAACACCACAGTTCAAAAGCATCAATTCTTCTGTGCTCAGCTTTCTTTATAGTCCATCTCTTACATCCATACATGACCACTGGAAAAACCATAGCCTTGACTAGATAGACCTTTGCTGGCAAAGTAATGTCTCTCCTTTTTAATATGCTGTCTAGTTTGTTCACAACTTTCCTTCCAAGGAGTAAGCGTCTTTTAATTTCATGGCTGCAATCACCATCTGCAGTGATTTTGGAGCCCAGAAAAATAAAATCAGCCACTGTGTCCACTGTTTCCCCATCTATTTGTGATGAAGTGATTATCAAAGGCAGTTCAATACACCAATACAGTAGAATACACCAGTTCAATACACCAATACAGTATACAGTATACTAACGCATATATATGGAATATAACACACACACACACACACACACATATATATATATAAAACGCATATATATGGAATATAGAAAGATGGTAACGATAACCCTGTATGCGAGACAGCAAAAGAGACACAGATGTATATAACAGTCTTTTGGACTCTGTGGGAGAGGGAGAGGGTGGGATGATTTGGGAGAATGGCATTGAAACATGTATAATATCGTATGTGAAACGAATTGCCAGTCCAGGTTCAATGCATGATACAGAATGCTCAGGGCTGGTGCACTGGGTTGACCCAGAGGGATGGTATGCAGTGGGAGGTGGGAGGGGGGTTCAGGATGGGGAACATGTGTACACCTGTGGCAGATTCATGTTGATGTATGGCAAAACCAATACAATATTGTAAAGTAATTAGACTCCAATTAAAATAAATGAATTTATTTTTTTTTAAAGAGTCTTCTCCAACACCACAGTTCAAAAACATCAATTCTTCAGCACTCAGCTTTCTTTATAGTCCATCTCTCACATCATACATGACCACTGGAAAACCCATAGCCTTGACTAGATGGACCTTTGTTGGCAAAGTAATGTCTCTACTTTTTAATATGCTGTCTAGTTTGGTCATAACTTTCTTTCCAAGGAATAAGCCTGTTTTAATTTCATGGCTGTAATCACCATCTGCAGTGATTTTGGAGCCCAGAAAAATAAAGTCAGCCACTGTTTCCACTGTTTCCCCATCTATTTGCCATGAAGTGATTATCAAAGACAGTTGAATGTCTGAAGACATGGTGTCCTCTTAACAGAGAGAAAAGCTAAATTCAAGTTTTTGCACCAGCTTACTTTACTTAAAAGGTAAACTTAATTAAACTTTATTTTAAACTTAGTCTTAACCATATACAAAACTCTTTCCTCATGCTTCACTTTTCACAAACCTTATCACTTTCTGTACCCATTACTGTGTTCTTCCATCCTGAAAAGCCACCTGTAAGTCACGCTTGCTTCCTTTTCCTTCACAAAATTTAATTCCATTCCTCATACCTTCTTTACCGAAAACACACTTCCTACTTCCTTTAACCAACCAAGAACTGACTTTTATATTAGCATTTTAGACATTGGTGAGCATAAATACAAGTGATAATTTCTAAAACCTTCATTTTAGGATGGCACCAAAGATCTCTTCTTTTTAATCCCAAATCTCTTTAGTTTCTCTTTAAGAGTGTTTGGTAATCAATGTTTCTGTTAGAAAGTCTATTATAAAAAGATAAGACATAACAAATGCTGGCAAAGATGTAGAGAAAAGGGAATCTTTGTACACTGCTGATGGAAATGTAAATTAGTACAACCACTTTGGAAAACAGTGTGGAGGTTTCTCAAAAAATTAACACTAGAACTACCATGTAATCCAGCCATCCCACTTCTCTGTATATATCTGAAGGAAATGAAATTACTGTCTTGAAGAGATGGCTGTACCTCCATATTCACTGCAACAGTATTCACAATAGCCAAGACATGGAGACAATTTAAGTGTCCATTGACAGGTGAATGGTAAAGAAACTGTAGTGTGTGTGTATGTGTGTACACATGTGTGCATATACACACAAAGTGGAATATTATTAAGCAATAAAAACAAGGAAATCCTGCCATTTGTGATTATATGAATGGGCTTGGAGGACACTATGCTTAATGAAGTCACACGGAGAAAGACAAATATTCTATGATCTCATTTATATGTAAAATCTGAGAAAAAAGAAAAACCCAAACTCATAGAAACGGACAGTAGATTCGTGGTTTTTGGAGACGCCAGGAGGAAGAAATGAGTAAAGGTGTTCAAAGGGTACAAACTTCCAGTTATAAGATGAACAATTTCTTGCCTATCTAATGTGTAGCATGATGACTATAGTTAACAATACTACATAGAATACATGAAACTTGTTAAAAGATTAAATCTGAAAAGTCCTCACCACACACACACAAAAGGTAGCTATGTGAGGTGACGACTGTGTTAACTAGCCTTATTTCGTGGTAATCATTTCACAATATATGCATATATTAAATCATCACATTGTATACCTTAAACTTAAAAAATGTTAAATGTCAATAACATAGCAATAAAGTTGGGAAAAAAATAAGGGCTGAATATAAAAAAGAAAAAAGACTGTGTCTGGAACTGGCACAGTATCCCTTTCATAGCATCCTCCTGGTAGGTGCCAGTCAGAAGCTCATGTGGCAGGGACTGTACAAGGGCACAAATACCAGTTGGTGTGGTTCATTGAGGGCCATCATCAGAATCAGAAAGGCAAAGGAGGAAAGGAAAGATATATCCATGTGAGTGCAGAGTTCCAAAGACTAGCAAGGAGTGATTTTTAAAAAAAGCCTTCCTAAGAGATCAATGCAAAGAAATAGAGGAAAACAATAGAAGGGGAAAGACCAGAGATCTCTTCAAGAAAATTAGAGATACCAATTGAACATTTCATGCACAGATGGGCACAATGAAGGACAGAAATGGTATGGATCTAACAGAAGCAGGAGATGTTAAGAAGAGGTGGCAAAATACACAGAAGAACTATAGAAAGGAGAATTAGATGGCAGGGTAGAAGGACACGCCCTAAACTTGTCCTGGGAGAATTCCAAAATTCAAACTCACTGCTGAACAGTCATCGACAGGAGAATGTTGGGTGCCACCAAAAAATGATACCCCTCATCAAAGGCTGAAGGAGAAGCCCAAGAAGATGGTAAGGAGGGGCAAAATCTCGTGTAGAATCACCCTCAGTTAACCAGCAGTTATATTTTCCAAAGAATAAATATACCTATAATTCAAAGCCACTGAGTTGGCAGGGTCTATACATTTTCTTGGCCAATCAGATCAGATGAGATCAGTCGCTCAGTCGTGTCCGACTCTTTGCGACCTCATGAATCGCAGCTCGCCAGGCCTCCCTGTCCATCACCAACTCCCGGAGTTCACTCAGACTCATGTCCATCAAGTCAGTGATGCCATCCAGCCATCTCATCCTCTGTTGTCCCCTTCTCCTCCTGCCCCCAATCCCTCCCAGCATCAGAGTCTTTTCCAATCAGTCAACTCTTCGCATGAGGTGGCCAAAGGACTGGAGTTAAGAAATCTCTAAAATAAAGTTCTGAAAACTCATTCTCACCCATCTTTCAGGACTCCATATGAGAGTCCACATGTGCTTCAAAAATCAGTTTTAAAGTTGTTTCATTATCAAGGAAGAATTGACAAGAAACCAGTGATAAGATGATAAAAATGATATTTTGAAATAATCTTCTGGAAGTTCATTCAAATATTAAACCTATCTGATAAAAGATAAGAAAGATAAGACCCAGTATGAATCAACTTGGTTAAACTTAAAATACAATTTCACCATATTATATGATGCAATCATTGAGAGCTGGTCAGAAGAGATAAGGACTGGCAGGTGGACTCTGGCAAAATTCACAAGTCAAGCCAGGTAAGACATAGATACTGAGAGGTTAGCTAACTGAGCAGCAGTCAACTCAGTTCCACCTGTGGTGACTTTTTTCTCTTCTTTAAATGTACTAAATTCTGACCTGACTCAGAACTCTTTCTGCTATGATCTGAATATTTGCATCCCCTCAAAATCCATACGTTGAAATCCAAATGTCCAATATGATGGTATTAGGAAGTGGGATCTTTAGGAGATGATTAGGTCCTGAGGGTGCACTAATCTCATGAATGGGATTAGCACCCTAATAAGAAGAGATCCCCAGGGAGATCTATACCCTTCCATCATGTGAGGATACAAGAAGTCTGTGATCTGGAAAAGACACTCACATAATCATGCTGGCACTCTAGTTTTGGACTTCAGCATCCAGAATGGTAAGAAATAGATGTTCCTGTTTATAAGCCACCTGGTCTGTGGCATTTTGTTCAGTTCAGTAGCTCAGACGTGTCTGACTCTTTGCAACCCCATGAACTGCAGCGCATCAGGCCTCCCTGTCAATCACCAACTATGGGAGTTTACTCAAACTCGTGTCCATTGAGTCAGTGATGCCATCCATTTCATCCTCTGTCGTCTGCTTCTCCTACTGCCTTCAATTCTTTCCAAGATCAGGGTCTTTTCAAGTGAGTCAGTTCTTCACATCACGTGGCCAAATTATTGGAGTGTCAGCTTCAGCAACAGTCCTTCCAATGAATATTCAGGACTGGTTCCTTTAGGATGGACTGATTGGATCTCCTTGTAGTCCAAGGGACTCTCAAGAGTCTTCTCCAAAACCACAGTTCAAAAGCATCAATTCTTAGGCACTCAGCTTTCTACATAGTCCAGTGATATTTTTTCACAGTGGCCCAAGTGGACAAAGAAACTCTCCTAAGTGGTTGAACTTAGGTTGAACTAAGTGTTCAACTTAGCAAAAGTTGAACATTGCCTATAATCCAACCATTCTCTTCCAGGTATGTTCCCAAGATAAACTCAAACATACACATCAAGAGGCAGGTACATGGATTTAAAGCAGCACTGGATATAATAGTGGAAAGCTAGAAAAAAGTAAAGTGTCCATTACCAGGAGAAGGGAATGAGAACATTCTGGTATAGTCATATAATAGAGTCCTATACATCAGGGGGGAAAATAACTGCACGTGTGCACAGGAACATGGATGGAAGTCACAAGAAATTTTGAGTGAATAAAGCCAACTCCAGAAGAAACGTAAAATGTCATCCCATTTTTATAAACTTAAAAATTAAGCAAAACTAATGACACGTACTTGTGGGATAAAGCATTAATGAAAACCAAAGGAATGTTTTAAAAGTCAGGATCAGGAATTCCTTGGCAGTCCATTGGATAGGATTTTGTGCTTTCACTGCGGAGAGTGCAGGTTCAATCCCTGGTCAGGCAGTGCAGCCAAATGAAAGAAAGAAAGAAAAAAAACGTTAGTATCTCAGGGCAGCGAGGCAGGCCTGTAAGGATACAGTGAGAAATTTAATGGCACTGATGGTGTTCTCAGGTTAATGGGTTCATGAGGATTCATGTTAATTCTTGGCTGAGCACAGAAAAATCAACGCCTTTGACTTATGGTGCTGGAGAAGACTCTTGAGAGTCTCTTGGATGGCAAGGAGATCAAACCAGTAAATCCTAAAGGAAATCAACCCTGAATATTCATTGGAAGGACTCATGCTGCAGCTAAAGCTCCTGAGGATTCATGTTAATTCTTGGCTGAGCACAGAAAAATCAACCCCTTTGACTTATGGTGCTGGAGAAGACTCTTGAGAGTCCCTTGGATGGCAAGGAGATCAAACCAGTAAATCCTAAAGGAAATCAACCCTGAATATTCATTGGAAGGACTCATGCTGCAGCTGAAGCTCCAATACTTTGGCCACCTGATGCGATGAGCTGACTCATTGGAAAAGACCTGATGCTGGGAAAGACTGAGGGCAGGAGGTGAAGGGGGACAACAAAGGATGAGATGATTGGAAGGCATAACCCATTCAAAGGACATGAGTCTGAGCAAAATCCGAGAGTTAGTGAAGGATATGGAAGCCTGGCGTGCTGCAGTCCTTGGGGTCACAGAGACGTGACTTAATGGCTGAACCACAACATATAGACAGATAGATACAACCTGGATACTCATCTCTCAGGATCTCCTTTGGTGGATGCTCAAGACCTAGAAAGTAATCAACTGCCAGTTCATTAATGTTGGACACTGAATAAAATGAGACTGGACAGGCAGCTGAGATCAAAACGGCTTCTTGCCGTTTATGTGGCAATAACTCGAGCACAATAGGCATATGAGATTTAAACACCAACGATTTAAAGGTCAACAAGACAAAATTTTTTGTCCTACAAATGCTTTCTTTTATGAAATCTCACCTGAGTTTCCATGGATACTGACGTGTGCGTTCGTGAAGGCACTTGAGGGCACATGTGCACACATGCTGTGAGCATGTGCAGGTGAGAAGATAAATGCACCACACTGGCAGGGAAGTCTTGTGGGTAAGCACAGAGGAATTAGGAGGGGAAGTTGAGAACATCCTTCTCACTGGAAATGCTCAAGCCTGCAATGACAGGGTGCACTGCCAAATGTGGGAAGGGGGCAATTTGAAAATTCGGTCAACGTTGACCTTGGCCTCATCACACTTTAGCAGCAGGCCCTGTGCCACAGAGGTGTGGCTGGGGGCTGCTGTCCTATGAACAAGCATGTTGGGCTTCCCTTTGCCCCACTTTCCTTTATTAATGGCCCAGGAACATCCTGTGGCATTATCCTATTGTTTACACATACCACACCAGTTCATATTACCTACAACTCTTGTGGCTGAAATGACATAAGCCCCAATTCCAATCAGCAAGAGAAGGAATACAGTTCATGTTTGAACAACATGGAGTTAGGGGCAGGAATTCTCGATTCTCCCTGCAGTTGAAAACTTCACTGTTGACCTCTATATCCACCACTCCACATCCTGGGATTTATTGGGAAAAAGAAATCCACATATAAGTAGGCACATGCAGTTCAAGCCTGTGTTGTTCAAGGCTCAAGTATATACAGATGCGTATAATCAACCCACCAAATGGCAGCAATGCAGACGGCCTCAGAAACAACCAGAATTGTGACTCTCCTTGGAAAACTCTCTCTGTTTTGCATCTCTGTTTCTCCTTATGTCAGTTTTATTCTTTCTAGTTAGCTTAGTCCTACCAACAGTCCCATGGCACAGGCAACTCTGAATTCATAACCTTGAATTTACCATATGGTGAATTCAGGTTTCCCATATCAGGTTTACCACCAGTGGTGCTAAAGGAACTTCTTAGCCCAAATTGTTTGAAAAAACTTGAAGACCTCTGGTTCACCTGTCCTGAGTCACATGACCAACTATAAACCAACCACTATGGCCAAAGATAGGAAATGATTACTGGTCTAGCCTGAGCCACATGCCCGTCCTTGCTGCCAGCTAGGAGGGATTCTATCACTGCTACCCCTTTCCAGAACCAGGCTGGGGTGGGGAGAAGTGGTTTTCCAAAATAATCGATTTCCCATTCCAAGCAGATAAAACAACTTGTCATGCTCGTGAGAAAATAAGAGGGAGTACAAAGTTCTATGTATATCCATAAGATGGACTCTATCAATTATTTCATTTACATCTTCTATCTCCTTAATAATTTTGTGTCCATTTGATTTGTCTTTTACTGAGAGTAGTATATGATAGTCTCCGTTATTACTGTGCCTCTCTCTGTGATTCCTTGTATCTCCTCTACATTTTGTCCCATTGGTAGACGCTAGATTTGATTGGCAGCCATTCATTTCCTTCCTTGGGTTCTACTGCTGCCCTTTCTGGCCTCCATCCTCAAATTTCATCCAGTCCTTGCTTTCTGCTTTCAATGTCACAGGTATTATCTGCCAGCCTACTTTGCTCATTCTCTAAAGATGAACACACTACATTCAATAGCAAGCTAACATTTCTTGACCACTTAAGTGCTACGTACTGTGCTAAGTGCATTATCTAATATAATCATCACTGGGACCCTCATTCAGAAGCTTCAATTACCATTCTTCTTTTACAAGTGAAGAACCTAAAGCACAGAAACACTAACTTGCCCAAGGGTCACCAATTTGGTCAATGGTAGAGCCAGGATTTTAACCCAGTCTGGTCCCAGAACTTTGCTCTGTAATGTATGTCGGTTCACAGATAAGATTCAGAGCACACACCAGACCGTCTACAAGCATTTACCTCAGGAGAGCAGAATGGGATGGAGGGGGGAAGTGGTCAGTGGGGTTTGTCATGTTTTCCACTGCAAATGTTTATGTTTGACTTTCTTACAAGGAAATCATTCAGGTACTAGTTGTGTGATTTTTTCCCCAGTTTTTAAATTGTGGTAAAATATGCATAACCTAAAATTTACCATTTAACCCTTTTTGAGGGTATAATTCAGTAGTGTTAAATACATTCACACTGGCATTAAATACATGCAAAATCATCACCACCATTCATCTCTGGATTTTTTCTAGCATCACAAACTGTAACTGGGTATCTACTAAACAATAACTTTGTATTCTCCCTTCTGCCCAGTCCCTGGTAACCATTATTCTACTATATATCTTTATCAATTTGACTATTTTAGGGTAGCTCATGTAAGTGTAATCATACAGTATTTGGTCTTTTGTGACTGGCTTCTTTCCTAGCATAATTATATTCAAGGTCCATTCATGCTCTAGCATGTCTCAGAATTTAAATCCTTTATAAGGGTGAATAATATTTCACTGTATGCACATACTAGAGTTTGTTTATCTATTCATCTGTTGATGGGCGTGTGAGTTGTTTCCACCTTTTGGTTCTTGTGAATGATACTGCTTTGAATAGGAGTGTACATGAAGTTGTGTAATTTTCTAAAACTCAGAAAAACTATACTCACGGAATTATCCCACTTATGTTCATTATGTGGCTGTGTCTATCATGTACTTGGTAGGCATGTAATTTGTAGAAAACGATTTGAGAGATGCCCATAAAACGTTTGTGTCATCACCTCTAGAATGGGAAAAGAATGGGGTCATCAAGGAAAAGACTGTGACCTTTTTTTCAGGAGCTAGCATGTTACTTTGCACAAGACAAGTGCTCAATAAGCAGATATTGGATCATGATAAGGAATTTTCCTTTTTTTGAGATTTTCCAAGTCTCAAACCAAAAGACTATAAAGAGCCATAGCAGAACTAAGGTGTAATGTGTCAAAAGAACAAATATTTTGAAATTTCATTTGATAGTTCTATCAAATGAAGATAGTTAAGTCTGAAATGAGCCATATATTCATAAGTCTAGACTTGAGCCAATACCAGCAAATGCATTTAAGGATAGCTTTTCAAAACCATAGTGTTGTGAGGACATAGGGAAAGAAGTGAATCTAGGTTCTGGAGTGGAAGCCCTCTTAAGATACCATCAGATGCAGTAGGAGACATGGCCCTCAACAGAAATGTAAAAATGTACCTGGTTGAAAATATACACTATTCGTTTTCTAGATATTTCTGTTTTCTAGACCACTGTCTGTTTAGAGAATCCTCAAGCTATTCCTGCTTCTTAACAAAGTCTTCACAAGGAGTAGAAAGTCATCTATTCACGGCAAGAAGTTGCTGTTACCAAGGGAGTAGACTCTCCGAAGTGTGCAAACCTCATAATCTGGTAGAGAATGTATACCCCTACAGAGGCTTTCATTTTCGGGTGGAAAAACAAACCCAGTGTCACCTCTACATTGGGGCTGCTCAGTCCTTGCCAGCATTACTAAACCAAAGTTCCAAGGGTACAGAATGTGAAGCCAGAAGCACTCCCAGGCCAGGATCAAGCTCCAGGAGGAAAAAAACAAAACTAAGCATACAGCACGAGGCCCTAGGCTGCTTCTGGCCTCACCACGCATGCTAGGCCCTTTCGGTCAGAGTCCAGTTCCAGGGAGGTCTGGGGACGGGCCGGGCTTCCACCCGAGCCTGCGGATTCACGGCCTACTCTTCCAGGTGCCTTCACTGGGAGTCTGCCACCGGCTGACTGGGCCCCTTTGGTGCAGAGGCCCTTCCCCCACCGGCCGAGACTGTAACTTTTTATTCTGTATAGTTCTTTAAAATTTTTTGATGTGGGCCATTTTTAAAGACTTTATTGAATTTATTACATACATGCTGCTGCTACTGTTGCTGCTACGTTGCTTCAGTCGTGTCCAACTCTGTGCGACTCCATAGACGGCAGCCCACCAGGCTCCCCCGTCCCTGGGATTCTCTAGGCAAGAACACTGGAGCGGGTTGCCATTTCCTTCTCCAATGCATGAAAGTGAAAACTGAAAGTGAAGTTGCTCAGTAGTGTCTGACTCTAGCGACCCCATGGACTGCAGCCTACCAGGCTCTGCCGTCCATGGGATTTATACTGCTTCTGTTTTATGATATGTGAGCTTCTGCCAGTTGCTAACCACATCTTCCTGAGATCCTGGAAGCTTCACGTGTACCAAGAGTGTCAAGCCTTATATAGCTCTCCATAGGAGATACATCGGACTCCTGTGACTGTGCCCTCATGACACACCCAGGATACCAAACAGCCAGGACCAGATAGGTGCATAAAATGCATGGGCTACCTGGGACAGTGTGCTCACCAAGCACCCAGTTGGCTGAGTGGCTTGCACCTGGAAAGGGCACAAAACACACAACCCATCTGGATCTGTGCCCTTGCGGAGTGTCTGAAAACCTGAGCGACTTAGACCTGGGAATTGCATAAAAACAGGGTGCACTTGGGACAGTACCCTTGCAGACCACCCTGGAGCCTGAGCAGTGTGGACCCAGGAAGTACTTGCCCCCTTGGGCTGTGGCAAACCCAGTGTGATCCATCCACTGTGAGCACCCCCAACACATGCCAGTGCATGTCCCTCCCTTCCCACAGCACAACTGAACAAGTGAGCCTACGTAAGTGGTCACCTTCATCCCCTCATTGTAGGGTGGAAATAAGACACTGAAGAGTCTTGCAAACAGACTTGCCAAAATAAACAAAGGAGAGGGGGAAACACCCTGAAAGTCACAGGTGCAACCAATTAAAACCCTGAAGTTAATGCTGAAACCTTGCATTTGAGGGGAAACTATAGGCCTTGAGAACAAGCGCAAGCCAGAAAAATGGACTACCTGACACTGAACTGACCACACACTGCCCACAACAGCTCCAGAGAAATTCCTAGATATATTTTTACTATTATCACTTTTTAATTTTTAAAGAAACATACAGTTCTTTATTACTCCTTTAACTTTCATTTTTATAGCCTACCATTCCTGCAGTCCATGAGGTCACAATGATTCAGACACGACTGAATGGCTGAACTGAACTGAACTGATTATTTTTTCCAAAAACCCTATTTTAAAAAATTCCATGAATATTTTTTAAATTTTTGTCATCAATTCTGTTTTGAATTTTTTATGTTGTATTTTTGAGAGTCTAACATCTATTCTAGGTTTTTAATCTTTGCTTTTTGATATTTGTTATCAATTTTGTACCTTTAAGAATCGAACCTTCAGTATCCATTTTCATTTCGGGATTTGATTACTGGCTTCATTGCTCTACCCTCTTTTGTCTCTCCTTTTTCTCCTCTGGGTCACCCCTATCTCCTTCCTCCCTCTTCTATATTCTATATAACTCTATGAATCTCTTTGGGTGTTCTGGGCTGTGGAGAGCACTTAGGGATTGGATAGTGGCTTGATTACTCTGAATAATGTTGAGTTGGCTTAAAACTCAACATTCAAAAAACTAAGATCATGACATCTGCTCCCATCACTTCATGGCAAATAGAGAAACAATGGAGACAGTGACAGACTTTATTTTTTGTGCTCCAAAATCACTGCAGATGGTGACTGCAGCCATGAAATTAAAGGACACTTGCTCCTTGGAAGAAAAGCTCTGACCAACCTAGACAGCATATTAAAAAGCAGAGACATTACTTGGCCAACAAAGGTTCATCTACTCAAAGCTATGGTTTTTCCAGTAGTCATGTATGGGTGAGAGAGTTGGACTATAAAGAAAGCTGAGTGCTGAAGAATCGATGCTTTTGACCTTTGGATTTGGAGAAGACTCTTGAGAGTCCCTTGGACTGCAAGGATACCCAACCAGTCAATCCTAAGGGAAATCAGCCCTGAATATTCATTGGAAGGACTGATGCTGAAGCTGAAAACTCCAATACTTTGGCCACCTGATCCGAAGCACTGACTCATTGGAAAAGGCCCTGCTGCTGGGAAAGATTGAAGGCAGGAGGAGAAGGGGACAACAGAGGATGAGATGCTGGTATCGCATCACCGACTTGATGGACATGAGATTGAGAAAGCTCCAGAAGTTGGTGATGGACAGGGAAGCCTGGTGTGCTGCAGTCCATGTCATCACAAAGAGTCAGATATGAATTAGTGACTGCACTGCACTGAACTGAGCTTGATTGTTCTTTTTCCCTTTTGACTCTTCCTTTTCTTCTCTGGGTCACCTCTATCTATTTCATCCCTGTTGTCTTCTTTATATAACTCTGAATCTCTTTGGGTGTTCCTGGATGTGGAGAGTTGTTTCTTCATTAACCTAAGGATTTTCTCTTCTGTGCAGTATGGATGGAGAAGTCTTGAGGCTACTGTAAGAGGAGGGCCAAAACCCAGAGGCAGGAGGCTTAACTCCAGAATTTTAGAACATCAGAGTACTCCTGACTCCAGGGAGCATTAATAGAGAAGAGCTCACCCAAAAGCTTCCATACCTACTCTGAAACAAGCTCCACCCAAGAGCCAACAAGTACCAGCAAAAGACACACCATGCTAATTCTCCAGCAAAACAGGAACACACCACTGAACATTAAAAGACAGGATGTCCAAAGCCATGCCAAACTCACAGACACCCCAAAACTCACTACTGAACACTTAAATGTACTCCAGAGGAAAGAGATCCAGCTCCACCCACCAGAACACAGACACAAAGCTCCCCCAACCAGGAAACCTTGACAAACCACTGGTCCAACCCCACCCACAGGAAGCAGACTCCACAAGTAAAAGGAATCATGAACTTCCAGCCTGCAGAAAAGGCTCCCCAAACACAGCAAGCTAAACAAAATGAAAAGCCAGACAGACATTCAGCAGGGGAAGGAACATGATAAAAACCCACCAAGCCAAACGAAAGAGGAGGAGATAGGAAGTCTACTTATAAAATAATTCAGAATAATGACAGTAAAGATGATCCAAAATCTTGAAAACAAAACTGACTTACAGATAAATAGACTAGAGACAGGATTGAGAAGATGCAAGAAATGTTCAACAAGGGTCTAGAAGAAACAAAGAGTCAGTCAGTAATGAACAATGCAATAACTGAGATTAAAAGCACTCTGGAGGGAAGCAACACTAGAATAACTAAGGTAGAAGAGAGGATAAGTGAGACGGAAGATAGAATGGTAGAAATAAATGAAGCAGAGAGAAAAAAAGAATAAAGAATTAAAAGAAATGAGGACAAACTCAGAGACTTCTGGGACAACGTTAAATGCCCCAACATTCGAAGCATAGGTGTCCAAAAAGAAGAAGACAGAAAGAAAGAGCATGAGATATTAGTCAAAAACTTCTTTTAAATGGGGAAGGAAATAGCCACCCAAGTCCAAGAAACCCAGAGAGTCCAAAACAGGATAGTTCAGTTCAGTTGCTCAGTTGTATCCAACTCTTTGAGACCCCACGAACAGCAGCATGCCAGGCCTCCCTGTCCATCACCAACTCTCGGAGTCCACCCAAATCCATGTTCACTGAGTCTGTGATGCCATCCAAGCATCTCATCCTCTGTCGCCCCCTTCTCCTCATGCCCTCAATCTTTCCCAGCATCAGGGTCTTTTCAAATGAGTCAGCTCTTCGCATCTGGTGGCCAAAGTATTGGAGCTTCAGCTTCAACATCAGTCCTTCCAATGAACACTAAGAACTGATCTCCTTTAGGATGGACTGGTTGTATCTCCTAGCAGTCCAAGGGAATATCAAGAGTCTTCTCCAACACCACAGTTCAAAAGCATCATTCTCCAGTGCTCAGCTTTCTTTGTAGTCCAACTCTCACATCCATACATGACCACTGGAAAAACCATAGCCTTGACTAGACAGACCTTTGTTAACAAAGTAATGTCTCTGATTTTTAATATGTTGTCTAGGTTGGTCATAACTTTCCTTCCAAGGAGTAAGTGTCTTCTAATTTAATGGCTGCAGTCACCATCTGCAGTGATTTTGGAGCCCAGAAAAATAAAGTCAGCCACTATTTCCACTGTCTCCCCATCTATTTGGCATGAAGTGATGGGACCAGATGCCATGATCTTAGTTTTCTGAATGTTGAGCTTTAAGCCAACTTTTTCACTCTCGTCTTTCACTTTCATCAAGAAGCTCTTTAGTTCTTCACTTTCTGCCATAAGGGTGGTGTCATCTGCATATCTAAGGTTATTGATATTTCTCCCAGCAATCTTGATTCCAGCTTGTGCTTCTTCCAGCTCAGTGTTTCTCATGATGTACTCTGCATATACCCAAGGCAAAACACCACAAGACACATATCAAAGTAAAAAAAAAAAAAATGAAACACAAAGAGCAAATATTAAAAGCAGCAAGGAAAAAGCAACAAACAACACACAAGGGGATCCCCATAAGGATAACACCTGATCTTTCATTAGAAACTGTTCAGGCCAGAAGAGAATGGCAGGACATACTTAAAGTGATGAAAGAGAAAAACATACAACTAATATTACTCTACCCAGCAAGGATCTCATTCAGATATGAAGGAGAAATCAAAAGCTTGACAGAACAGCAAAAGCTGAGAGAATTCAGCACCACCAAACCAGCTCTTCAACAAGTGCTAAAGGATCTTCTCTAGACAGGAAACACATGAAAAGGTTTATAAAATCAAACCCCAAACAACATCATAAATGGTAATGGGATCATATTTATCAATAATTACCTTAAATGTAAATGGGTTAAATGCTCCAACCAAAAGACAAAGCCTGGCCAAATGGATACAAAAACAAGACCCCTATATATGCTATCTACAAGAGACCCAACTCAAACCTAGGGACACATACAGACTGAAAATGAAGAGCTGGAAAATATATTTCATGCAAATGGAGACCAAAAGAAAGCAGGAGTAGCAATACTCATAACAGATAAAATAGACCTTGAAATAAAGACTGTGATAAGAGACAAAGAAAGACACTACATAATGATCAAAGGATCAATCCAAGATGATATAACAATTATAAATATATATGCACTCAACATAGGAGCACCTTAATACGTAAGGCTAATGCTAACAACTATGAAAGGGGAAATTAACAGTAACACAATAATAGTGAGGGACTTTAATAGCCCACACACCTATGGATACATCAACCAAACAGAAAACTACCAAGGAAACACAAGCTTTAAATGATACAATGGACCAGGTAGACTTAATTGCTATCTACAGGGCATTTCACCCAAAAACAATGGATTTCACCTTTTTCTCATGTGTACATGGAACATCCTCCAGGATAGAACACATCCTCGACCATAAATCTAGCCTTGGTAAATTTTTAAAAATTAAAACCATTTCAAGCATCTTTTCTGATCACAATGCAGGAAGATTAGATGTCAACTACGGGGTGGGGCGGGGGGAGAATCTTTAAAAAAACACAAACATGGAGGCTAAATAGCACACTACTGAATAAACAACAGATCACAGAAGAAATTTTAAAATGCATAGAAACAAATGATAATGAAAACACAACAACCCACAAACTATGGGATTAGGTAAAAGAAGTGCTAAGAGGGAGGTTCATAGCCATACAAGCCTACCTCAAGAAACAAGAGAAATATCAAATAAACAACATAACTTTACACTTAGAGAAACTAGAAAAAGAAGAACAGAAGGACCCCAAAGTTAGTAGAAGGAAAGAAATCATAAAAATCAGAGCAGAAGTGAAAAAGAAATGAAGGAGACTATAACAAAGATGAACAAAACTAAAAGCTGGTTTTCTGAGAAGATAGATAAAATGACAAACCGTTAGCTAGACTCATCAAGAAAAAAAGGGAGAAGAATTGAATCAATAAAACTTAGAAATGAAAATGGACAAATCACAACAGACAACACAGAAATGCAAAAGATCATAAGAGACTACTATGAGCAATTATATGCCAATAAAATGGACAACTTGGAAGAAATGGACAAATTCTTAGAGAAGTATAACCTTGCAAAACTGAACCAGGAAGAAATAGAAGATCTTAATAGGAGGCGGTCCTAAGATGGCAGAGGAATAGGACGGGGAGACCACTTTCTCCCCCACAAATTCGTCAAAAGAACATTTAAATGCTGAGTAAATTCCACAAAACAATTTCTGAATGCCGCCAGAGGACATCAGGCACCCAGAAAAGTAGCCCATTGTCTTCAAAAAGAGGTAGGGAAAAATATAAAAGACAAAAAAAGAGACAAAAGAGGTAGGGACAGAGCTCTGTTCCAGGAAGGGAGTCTTAAAAAGAGAGAGGTTTCCAAACACCAGGAAACACTCTCACTGCCGAGTCTGTGGTGAGCCTTGGAACCACAGAGGGCAACATAACAGGGAGGAAAAATAAATAAACAATTAAAACCCACAGATTACGAGCCCAACAGTAACTCCCTCAGCGGAGAAGCAGCGCAGATGCCTGCATCCACCACTAGCAAGCGGGGGCTGGGCAGGGAGGCGCAGGCTGCATTGCTTAGAGTAAGGATCAGGCCTGAATGTCCTGAGGGTAATCAGAGCGAACTAACTTGGGCTAGCAAACCACACTGTGGGATAGGTACCATGTGAAAAGCCCTAAGACACAGCCAGGACTGCGCACAGAACAAAGGACTGAACAGAATTAGCCGGCTGCAGACCATCCCCCTCTAGTGACAGGCAGCCAGAGCCGGAAGGGGACAATCGCAGCCCCAGAGAGACATTATCTACCAAACTGCAAGCAGGCTTTTTTGCTAACTAAGTGGGTTCTAGACAGTCATCATCCGCCTGAGAAGGTGCGTCGGTTGTACACCCAGAAAACTGAGCAGCAGGGACGGGAGAGGTGATAAGTCACAGCGACCATGCTCGCCAAAAACCTCATCACCTGAGCTGCTCGGACCTGGGAAGGGCACAAAACGCAGGCCCAACGGAGTCCACGCCTCTGAGGAATACCCGAGTGCCTGAACCTGAGCGGCTTAGACCTGGGAGGTGCATGCAGCCCAGGGCCGGCCTTGGACGGATCCTGGCAGAGCAACCTAGAGCCTGAGCTGTGTGGGCAGGGAGGTCACACTCGCTGTGAGTGAGAGCAGGCCCAATGGGTCTGAGACACTGCAAGCACATGCCAGTGTTATTTGTTTGCAGCATCCCTCCCTCCCCACAGTGCGACTGAACAAGTAAGCCTAAAAAAAGTGTCCACCACCGCCCCCCTTGTGTCAGGACAGAAATCAGACACTGAAGAGACCAGCAAACAGAAGAAGCTAAAACAGAGGGAACCACCTTGGAAGTGACAAGTGCAATAGATTAAAACCCTGTAGTTAGTACCCACTACGTAGGAAGGGGCCTATAGATCTTGAGAAATATAAGCCGGACCAAGGAACTATCTGAAAATGAACTAACCCCACACTGCCCACAACAACAGCAGAGAAAGTCTTAGATATATTTTTTCTATTTTTATGATCATTCTTTTTTTTCCTTTTTTTTTTTAAACTTTTTAAAAATTTTAAGTCCTCTATTACTCCTTTAATTTTCATTTTTACAACCTACAATTACTTGTGAAAAGACTCTATTTTTTAAAGCAAACTTCATATATATATATTTTAATTTTTTTGATAATTTTTGTGACTTTTTTCTTTCTTTTCTTCTTCTTCTTTTCTTTAATATTGTATTTTTGAAAATCCAACCTCTACTCTAGATTTTTAATCTTTGCTTTTTGGTATTTGTTATCAATTTTGTACCTTTAAGAACCCAATCTTCA